>NC_134889.1:5041370-5148870 GCF_041734735.1 Babylonia areolata
TGTGTGTGTGTGTGCGCGTGTGTGTGTGTGTGTGTGTGTGTGAGAGAGAGAGCGAGAGAGAGTGTATACACAAATGCATTTCTTCTTCTTTTTTTCTTCTTCTTCTTCTATTTCTTGCATTATTATCAAGTAGTAGAAAAAGGGTTGTTATTATTATTATCAACATCATCATCATTATCATCATTATTATCATCATTATTATCATCATTATTATCGTTGTTGTTGTAATTATATTATCATTGTAATGATGTTGATGATCATGATGGTCATGATGATGATGATGATGATGATGATGATGATGATGATCATCATCATCATCATCATCATCATCATCATCATCATCATCATCATCATCATCATCATTATTATGAAGTGTCATTCCTGTGAAGTGCTGAAAAGCTCAGCCACACTGTCAAAGTTTGGGTCATGAATTTCATTTTGTGTGGATGATGAAATATTCTGTTTTCTGCATTCTGTATTGTGCGTTCTGCATTCTGTATCGTGCATTCTGCGTTGTGCGTTCTGTATCGTGCATTCTGTGTTGTGCGTTCTGTATCGTGCATTCTGTGTTGTGCGTTCTGTATTGTGTATTCTGCATTCTGTATCGTGCATTCTGCGTTTCTGTATTGTGTATTCTGTATCGTGCATTCTGTGTTGTGCGTTCTGTGTTGTGTATTCTGCGTTCTGTGTTGTGTATTCTGCATTGTGTATCGTGCATTCTGTGTTGTGTGTTGTGTATTCTGCATTCTGTATCGTGCGTTCTGTGTTGTGTATTCTGCGTTCTGTGTTGTGTATTCTGCATTCTGTATCGTGCATTCTGTGTTGTGCGTTCTGTATTGTGTATTATGCGTTCTGTGTTGTGCATTCTACGTTCGGTGTTGTGCGTTCTGTGTTGTGCATTCTGCGTTTTTGTGTTCTGCATTCTGTATTGTGCGTTCTGTGTTGTGCGTTCTGTGTTGTGTATTGTGCATTCTGCATTTCTGTATTGTGCATTCTGCGTTGTGTATTGTGCATTCTGCGTTGTGTATTGTGCATTCTGCGTTGTGTATTGTGCATTCTGCGTTGTGTATTGTGCATTCTGCGTTGTGCATTGTGCGTTCTGTATTGAGCATTCTGTATTCTGCGTTGTGTATTGTGCATTCTGTATTCTTCATTGTATGTTTCAGTTCCTCAGCCTGGAGTCAGAGTCCGGAAGCAACGCGGAGACCTTTGAGTGTGGGATGGTCTCCTCCACTGGTTAGTGCTGTGCTGTGCTGTGCTGTGCTGTGCTGTGCTGTGCTGTGCCGTGCCGTGCCGTGCCGTGCTGTGCTGTGCCGTGCCGTGCCGTGCTGTGCTGTGCCGTGCTGTGCTGTGCCGTGCTGTGCTGTTCTGTGCTTTGCCGTGCCGTGCCGTGCTGTGCCGTGCCGTGCTGTGCTGTGCTGTGCCGTGCTGTGCTGTGCTGTGCTGTGTTGTGCTGTGTCGTGCCGTGCTAGGCTGTGCCGTGCCTTGCTGTGCCGTGCTGTGCTGTGCCGTGCTGTGCTGTGCTGTGCTATGCTGTGTTGTGCTGTCTTTGGGGCACGCTGATACCTTTGTCTGTCTGTCTGTCTGTCTGTCTGTCTGCTTGTCTGTCTTTCTGTCTGTCTCGTCTGTCTGTATGCTTCTGTGTCTGTTTGCTTGTCTGTCTGTCTGTCTGTCTGTTTGCTTGTCTGTCTGTCTGTATGTCTGTTTGCTTGTCTGTCTGCCTGTTTGTCTGTCAGGCTTTCTAGCTGCGCGTCTGTCAGTTTCTGTGTGTCTGTCTGTCACTCTCTCTGGCGATGATGATGTTGATGATGATGATGATGATGATGTGAGAATTATTGCAAGCTGTATGTTGAAAATGACGATGATCATGATGATGATGTGAGAATTATTGCAAGGTGTATGTTGAAAATGACGAAAATGATGATGATGATGATGTGAGAATTATTGCAAGGTGTATGTTGAAAATGACGAAAATGATGATGATGATGATGTGAGAATTATTGCAAGGTGTATGTTGAAAATGATGATGATGATGATGTGAGAATTATTGCAAGGTGTATGTTGAAAATGGCGATGATGATGATGATGTGAGAATTATTGCAAGGTGTGTGTTGAAAATGATGATGATGATGATGATGTGAGAATTATTGCAAGGTGTATGTTGAAAATGATGATGATGATGATGATGATGTGAGAATTATTGCAAGGTGTATGTTGAAAATGATCATGATGTGAGAATTATTGCAAGGTGATTGTTGAAAATGGCGATGATGATGACGATGATGATGATGATGATGATGTGAGAATCATTGCAAGGTGTATGTAGACAGAAACGACGATGATGATAATGATGAGGAGGAGGAGGAGGAAGACGATGTCAGTGGCAGTGGTGATGCAGGGTTTACCTGTGTGTTGCAGGTGAGGTGTGGGTGTGCTACGGCAGTCAGAGCCAGTGCAAGGTGTGTGTGGTCAACTGCAGTGATGGCACCATGACCGACCTGGAAGTGCAGGTGTGTCATTAGAAATTGGATGACGATGATGATTTGTATTTGTATTTGTATTTCTTTCTTTTTTTATCACAACAGATTTCTCTGTGTGAAATTCGCGGGGGCTGCGTCGCTACACTACAGCGCCACCCTTTTTTTTTTTTTTTTTTTTTTGTATTTTTTCCTGCGTGCAGTTTTATTTGTTTATCCTGCCGAAGTGGATTTTTCTACAGAATTTTGCCAGGAACAACCCTTTTGTTGCCGTGGGTTCTTTTACGTGCGCTAAGTGCATGCTGCACACGGGACCTCGGTTTATCGTCTCATCCGAATGACTAGCGTCTAGACCACCACTCAAGGTCTAGTGGAGGGGGAGAAAATATCGGCGGCTGAGGCGTGATTGGAACCAGCGCGCTCAGATTCTCTCGCTTCCTAGGCGGACGCGTTACCTCTAGGCCATCACTCCACACGAGTTGATGATGATGATGATGATGATGATGATGATAATGAGGAGGATAATAATGATGATGAAGAATAGTAATGATGATCATGATGATGATCATAATGATAATTTATGAAGAAGAATCAGCATCAGCACATCTTTATCATACATAACCAGCACACACACACCCAACCCCCAATATCCTACTCTACTTCTCCAGTCACCCCCCTCCCCCCCCACCAGGATCTTATTCTTCCTCCCTGCCCTCACCCAATCCCCACCCCCCTCCCCTCCCAGTATCCCCACTTACCTCCCAGCCCCCCTCCCCCAACCCCGCCACCCCCCTTTACTGATCTCACTTCGCCATGTTGGGTAGTCCAAAGCAAGTTTCAGTTTCAGTTTCAGTAGCTCAAGGAGGCGTCACTGCGTGCGGACAAATCCATATACGCTACACCACATCTGCCAAGCAGATGCCTGACCAGCAGCGTAACCCAACGCGCTTAGTCAGGCCTTGAGAAAAAAAAGAAAAAAAAAAGGGGTGAATAAATAGATAAATACATTAAAAAAAATAATAATAATAAAAACTACTACCACTACTAATGATATGTATAAGGCGCAAAAACTTGATGAAGTCAACTATAAGCGTACATAAATAAATAAATAAATAAATGAATAAATAAATAAATAATAATTATAATAGAAAAAGTAGTAGTAGTAATAATAGTAATAATAATAAGAAAAAAAGACAAAAAGACAACAATGATGATAAATAAGCAAAAAAATGTAAAACATGGAGACACACACATTCACACATACACCCACATAATTGTGCATAACAGATACGCACCAAACATCCAAAGCAAGCGATTCCCAGCTGTCAGGACGAATGTTTGAGAGTCACACCTTGTTACACTGTGTCCCCGTGTGTTGTGTTGTGTGTTGGCAGTTCACCAGCCGGGTGATGGACATCTGCTCAGTGTCCAACGACGCCGTTCTGTTCGGCACCCTGTCCTGGACCATCTACTGCTACACCACCTCGGACAGGTGGGCGTGGTCTGTGGTCGTGGTCTGTGGCGTTGTTGTTGTTGTGGGCGTGTTCTGTGTCAATGCTGTTGTTGTTGTGGGCGTGTTCTGTGTCAATGCTGTTGTTGTTGTTGTGGGCGTGTTCTGTGACAATGCTGTTGTTGTTGTGGGCGTGTTCTGTGCGTGTTCTGTGTCAATGCTGTTGTTGTTGTGGGCGTGTTCTGTGACAATGCTGTTGTTGTTGTTGTGGGCGTGTTCTGTGTCAGCGCTGTTGTGGTGGGCGTGTTCTGTGACAATGCTGTTGTTGTTGTGGTGGGCGTGTTCTGTGACAATGCTGTTGTTGTTGTTGTGGGCGTGTTCTGTGTCAGTGCTGTTGTGGTGGGCGTGTTCTGTGACAATGCTGTTGTTGTTGTGGGCGTGTTCTGTGACAATGCTGTTGTTGCTGTGGGCGTGTTCTTTGTCAATGCTGTTGTTGTTGTTGTGGGCGTGTTCTGTGTCAATGCTGTTGTTGTTGTGGGCGTGTTCTGTGACAATGCTGTTGTTGTTGTTGTGGGCGTGTTCTGTGTCAATGCTGTTGTTGTTGTTGTGGGCGTGTTCTGTGTCAATGCTGTTGTTGTTGTGGGCGTGTTCTGTGACAATGCTGTTGTTGTTGTGGGCGTGTTCTGTGTCAATGCTGTTGTTGTTGTGGGCGTGTTCTGTGACAATGCTGTTGTTGTTGTGGGTGTGTTCTGTGACAATGCTGTTCTTGTGGGCATGTTCTGTGACAGTGCTGTTGTTGTTGTTGTGGGCGTGTTCTGTGTCAATGCTGTTGTTGTTGTTGTGGGCGTGTTCTGTGTCAATGCTGTTGTTGTTGTTGTGGGCGTGTTCTGTGTCAATGCTGTTGTTGTTGTGGGCGTGTTCTGTGACAATGCTGTTGTTGTTGTGGGCGTGTTCTGTGTCAATGCTGTTGTTGTTGTGGGCGTGTTCTGTGACAATGCTGTTGTTGTTGTGGGTGTGTTCTGTGACAATGCTGTTGTTGTGGGCATGTTCTGTGACAGTGCTGTTGTTGTTGTTGTGGGCGTGTTCTGTGTCAATGCTGTTGTTGTTGTTGTGGGCGTGTTCTGTGTCAATGCTGTTGTTGTTGTGGGCGTGTTCTGTGTCAGTGCTGTTGTTGTGGGCGTGTTCTGTGACAATGCTGTTGTTGTTGTTGTGGGCGTGTTCTGTGTCAATGTTGTTGTTGTTGTGGGCGTGTTGTGTGAGCCTGTTCTGTGGCACTGTTGTGGGCGTGGTCTGTGGTACTGTTGTTGTTGATGTTGTGGGCGTGTTGTGTGAGCGTGTTCTGTGGCACTGTTGTGGGCGTGGTCTGTGGTACTGTTGTTGTTGATGTTGTGGGCGTGTTCTGTGACAATGCTGTTGTTGTTGTGGGCGTGTTCTGTGTCAATGCTGTTGTTGTTGTTGTGGGCGTGTTCTGTGACAATGCTGTTGTTGATGTTGTGGGCGTGTTGTGTGGTACTGTTGTGGGCGTGGTCTTTGGTACTCTTGTTGTTGTTGTGGGCGTGTTCTGTGTTACTGTTGTGGGCGTGGTCTTTGGTACTCTTGTTGTTGTTGTGGGTGTGTTGTGTGGTACTGTTGTGGGCGTGGTCTTTGGCACTCTTGTTGTTGTTGTGGGCGTGTTGTGTGGTACTGTTGTTGTTGATGTGTTATATATATATATATATATATATATATATATATATATATGAATGTATGTGTGTATGTATGTAATATGTGTGTGTGTGTGTGTGTGTGCACGTGCACAGAGTCCAGTCGTGGGAGCAGCAGCTGAACGACGCAGTGCTGTCGCTGTGTGAGTACAAGGACGAGGCATCCAGCAGGGTGTTCGCCGGTCTGGCCGATGGCACCGTGGCTGTGCTGGAGGTAGGGTCCTGTGTCTGATCAATAGATTTTGACCACTGACGTGGGGGTCCCTTCACATCTTGAAATATGTTTGGGAATAGCAACCGGCAGGATGCATGCATGACTACCCCCAAAGCCCAGCCCGCTTCACCGAAAGAGTGAGTGTGTTACGTGGGCAAGACACTCTCTACTATAATCAAATTGTGGATCGTTTTCTTTTCAATCGCTCAAAGACGTGGAACAAGCTCCCTCATAACCTCCGTCATTCTGATTCCCTCGCATCTTTTAAATCTCGTCTCAAAACTCACCTTTTCCCTCATCAGTAAGTTCAGTTGTGGCAGGTCCACTTCCTTTGCGTTAGCTGTGCTTGACTATGTTAACTACATGCATGTATATGAATGTGTATTGTGTGCGGGTGCGTTTATGTAAGCTTGTGCCTGCCTATGTGTGTGTATGTGTTAGGGAAGCTGTTAGATACACATGTATTGTTAAAATGTGTGTACGCAGTGTGTGTGTGTGTGTGTGTGTGAGTGTGAGTGTGTGTGTAGTCATATTTTGGTGTGTATATGTAACATAGATGTAATGTTTTATGTTAACAAAGCGTTTTCGTAAAGCACCTAGAGCAGATTTCTGGATAGTGTGCTATGTAAGTATCCATTATTATTATTATTATTAAATTCGTACTAAGTCGTTATTGTCGTTAGTAGGGGGCTTAGTAGGTGGTGTCCTAAGTACGTTAAAACAGAACAGGCACCACTGAACACCACCGAAGTGACTCAGCAGCAGTGCAGGGTCTCCTCTGGTGTGTGGCCTCCTGGCGACCTAACATCGATGGTTCCCTGTGGACTGCCGACGCTGGAACTGCGACGGACGAACCCGGGCGTGGCCGTGTATGGGGGAATCTAAATGAGCGGCGTGGGAGTAATGCCACTGAAACGGTGCAGATGATGGGGCAGCAAAAAAAAAAAAAAAAAAAATATAATCAAATTCTTGTTCCAGATAGTCGGGACAGCAGTTACCTCCTCTGCTGTTCTGATGGTCATAGCCGGACACGACTGACTGTCATACATGTTATATGGGTCCGTCTAAGTCCTTCGTTGGTTTTCTGTCTGGTTAGTTGCTTGGCTTGGTTGGTCGGATTGTTCTTTGGTCAGTCCAGTCAGTAATTTTGGTTAGTTACTTTAATTGTGTAGTTGATTAGTTGGTCGGTCGGTTTATCTTGTTAAGTCAGTTTGTCTAGTTCATTAGTGGGTTAGTTCGTTAGTCAATCAGTCACTTTGGTTTGTTTTATTTATTTTATTTTATTTTTTGTTATTTAATTAGCTAGTTAGTTAGTTGAATATTGTATAACTTATTGTCATTATTGGTCTGTCGATGTCTTTTTAAATATTATGACCATGATAGTAATAATGATGATGATAAGAGTGGGTATTTACGATGCGTTCTGCTGTCCTTAGCAAGCAGGCCAGGGCGTTAATAATTAACATCAGTATGGGGGGGTAATAGTTACAAAAAATACCGTGTTGGCGATATGTTTCGAAAAGGACGTGTCGGCCAAGACGACGTTTTACGACCTGATGTACATCGCCATTGGTCAGTCTCCGGTCACGTGTCTTCGGCTGGTGGACAGTCAGCTGTGGTGTGCCTGTGGAAACACTGTGTCCATCATCCATGCCAGGTGTGTGTGTGGGGGCGGGGGGGGGAAAGGTGTGTATGTGTGTGTGTGTATGTTGTGTCTGGGTGTGTGTGTGCTTGTGTGTGTCTGTGTATTTTCTCAAGGCCTGACTAAGCGCGTTGGGTTACGCTGCTGGTCAGGCATCTGCCACTACTAATAATATGTATAAGGCGCAAAAACTTCAAGAAGTCAACTATAAGCATACATAAATGAATAAATAAATACACACAATATTTGATGATTAAAAAAAAAAAGAAGAATGAAGCGCAAAACAAAACTAACCAAGCTGTTATTCTGTCCCCACTCTAAAATATTCTCTTTCCCGATTGACATAAGCACACAGCCAGGCCAACACAAAGCGAGAGCTGTATGATCCATTGCAGTGGGAAGCCATTTACAGCTTTGTCTTTTGTGAAGGACTATGACTCTCAAACTTGCAGGCAAGATTGCACTGGCTCTTAGTGCTACAGCCTTGGAGGGGGGGGGGGGGGGTAGCTGACCTTTGGGAACCATCCCAGCACCAGCTGTCCTAAAACATGTGGAGTGATGGCCTAGAGGTAACACGTCCGCTTAGGAAGCGAGAGAATGTGAGCGTGCTGGTTCGAATCACTGCTCAGCCGCCGATATTTTCTCCCCCTCCACTAGACCTTGAGTGGTGGTCTGGGTGCTAGTCATTCGGATGAGACGATAAACCGAGGTCCCGTGTGCAGCATGCACTTAGCGCACGTAAAAGAACCCACGGCAACAAAAGGGTTGTTCCTGGCAAAATTCTGTGGAAAGATCCACTTCGATATGAAAAACAAATGAAACTGCATGCAGGAAAAAATGCAAAAAAATGAGTGGCGCAGTAGTCTAGCGACGCGCTCTCCCTGAGGAGAGCAGCCCGAATTTCACACAGAGAAATCTGTTGTGATAAAAAAGAGAAATACAAACGATCTTGGTCGAGAGAGTGGGGATGTAACTTGGGCAAGACTCTCTCCACTATAATCAAATTCTAGTCCAGGTAGGCAGGACAGCAGTTGCCTCTTCTGCTGCTCTGATGGTCATAATCGGACACGACTGACAATCATACAATTTCTCTTTGGAGATAATGAAGTGGTCTGTATTCTCTCCGTGCGGGCAGCACCCTGGACGCCCTGGACAGCTTCACCGTGTCCTCCAACCCCTACGACCACATCCTGTCCCTGCAGCCAGGATTGCCCGGGGTCTGGATCTCAGTGAGGGGCTCCTCCATCCTGGAGCTGTGGGACCCGGCCACCCTCTGCTGCAAGATGCTCTACGACACCCGCGCCGGGCGCTACCCCTGTCTGAGGAAGGTGGGTGGGGTGTGGAGGAGAGGGCGGGTGGGAGGGGAGGGGGCGTGGGGGTTTGTAAGGGGGGAAATGGGGGTGGTGGTGGGGGGAGGAGGTAGGATGTGGAGGGAATGGTGGTGGTAGTGTGTGGGTGGGGTGGGGTGGGGTGGGGGAGTTGTGTGTGTGCGTGTGTGTGTGTGTGTGCTTGCTTACTTGCATGTTCGCTTAAGTGCTTGCTTGTTTGCTTTCGTAAGAGAGAGAGAGTGTGTGTGTACGTTTACGTGCATAGTACTTGTGTGTGTGTGTGTGTGTGTGTGTTTACGTGTTCGCACAGGTAAATGCGTATGCCGATGCTTGTATGGTACTTATGTGTGTGTGTGTGTGTATGTGTGTGTCTGTGCGTGTTCATGCCTGTGTCTACTTCATTTATCCTCCATTCTTGCCTTTTTCCTACCTTCCCTCCTTCCATCTGCTACGACGACGAGACCTACTTCAACCGGGCGAGCATCACGTGCATCCTTCTCAAGGATTCCTTCCTTCCTTCCTTCCTTCCTTCCATCTTAGTTTATTTCCTTTATTCGTCCATTTTCCCCCGTCTCTGTCGTCCCTACATCCCTGTTCATCCCCTCCTTTCCTTCTCTCCGTCCCCAGGACGACGAGACCTACTTCAACCGGGCGCGTATCACGTGCATCCTGCCCCTGGACTACTCGGTGTGGGTGGGCACTGGGGAGGGCAACCTCATCACCTATGAGGTCTTCATGACCCACTTGTAGTCTTCTGTTGGACCCCATCCATAGTTATTTAGCTTTGTTCGTCTATTCCTTCGTTCCTTCCTTCCTTCCTTTCCAGTTTCTTTCATTGATTCATCCATTCCTTCATTCCATCGTTCCCTCATGCCTTTCTAGGTGGGTTTTTTTTTCTTTTATTCATCCATTTCTTTTCCCCTCGTTTCTTCCTTTTTTTCTAGTTTCTTACCTTCATTCGTCCATACATTCCTTCTTTCTTTCTTTTCTTCCTTCCTTCCTTTCTTTATTTCTTCCCTCTTTCCATACTTCCTTCCTTCCTTTATTTCCGGTTTCTTTGCTGTGTCCGTGCATTCTATTCCTTTTCTCCATGTCTTCGTGTCTTCCTTCCCGTTTCCAATCTATTCCCATTGTTCATCAGTTTCCTCCTTCCTTCCCTTCCCTTCCCAGGACAACCCGCTCTACTTCAGTCAGGACGGACATCACGTGCATCAGTTTTCAAGGACTCCTTCCTTCCCTCCCTTGCTTCCTTCATTCTTTCCCCCCCGTCATTCATTCATTCATTCATTCTTAGTTGGGGATTTTTCTTGGTGTTTCTTTCCTTTATTCATCCAGTTTTTCCCCTTCTCTGTCCATACATTTCTATTCATCCCCTCCTTTTCTCTTCTCTCCGTCCCCAGGACGACGAGACCTACTTCAACCGGGCGCGTATCACGTGCATCCTGCCCCTGGACTACTCGGTGTGGGTGGGCACTGGGGAGGGCAACCTCATCACCTATGAGGTCTTCATGCACCAGAGCAGCAAGACGCCCTCCGACTCCTCCTCTTTCGTCGGCTCCTACACCGACAGCTTTTCGGCGGCCATGCTGGCGGAGGGAGGGCACGAGTTGCCGCCCCTGGGCAACGAAGGTTACGACCCTGTCCGTGAGGCGGCGATGAGGGTGAGGGTGTGGTGTGTGAGGGGAGGGGGGCAAGGGGGGAGGTTATGGAACGGAAGGGGTGAGGAGGTTGGGGAGTTGGAGTGGTGGGGAGAGGTTATGTGGGTTGGTTGGTGGGGGGTTGGGGTTGATTGAGTGTGGGTGATCGTGGGGGGGATGTGTGTGGGGTGGGGTGTGTGTGTGTGGGGGAGGGGGTGTTGGGGGGGTTATGGAACGGGAGGGGTAAGGGGTAGGGGTGAGGAGGTTGGGGAGTTGGAGTGGTGGGGAGGGGTTATGTGGGCTGGTTGGTGGGGGTTTGGGGTTGACTGAGTGTGTGTGGGGTGTATGGGGGGGTGTTAAGGGGGTGGGTGCGGTTATGGAACGGGAGGGGTAGGGGGTAGGGGTGAGGAGGTTGGGGAGTTGGAGTGGTGGGGAGGGGTTATGTGGGTTGGTTGGTGGGGGGTTGGGGTTGACTGAGTGTGGGTGTTGGTGGGGGGATTGTGTGTGGAGGGAGGGGTAATTGGGGGGGGGGGTATGAAACGGAAGGGGTAGGGGTGAGGCAGTTGGGGAGTTGGAGTGGTGGGGAGGGGTTATGTGGGTTGGTTAGTGGGGGTTTGGGGTTGATTGAGTGTTGGTGGGGGATTGTGTGTGGAGGGAGGGGTAATTTGGGGGGGGGGTATGAAACGGAAGGGGTAGGGGTGAGGCAGTTGGGGAGTTGGAGTGGTGGGGAGGGGTTATGTGGTTGGTTGGGGGTTGGGGTTGACTGAGTGTGGGTGTTGGTGGGGGATTGTGTGTGGGGTGGGGTGTGGGGGGTGGGGGGTTATGGAACGGGAGGGGTAGGGGGTAGGGGTGAGACGGTTGGGGAGTTGGAGTGGTGGGGAGGGGTTATGTGGTTGGTTGGGGGTTGGGGTTGACTGAGTGTGGGTGTTGGTGGGGGATTGTGTGTGGGGTGGGGTGTGGGGGTGGGGGGTTATGGAACGGGAGGGGTAGGGGGTAGGGGTGAGACGGTTGGGGAGTTGGAGTGGTGGGGAGGGGTTATGTGGTTGGTTGGGGGTTGGGGTTGACTGAGTGTGGGTGTTGGTGGGGGATTGTGTGTGGGGTGGGGTGGGGGGTTAGGGTACGGAAGGGGTAGGAGTGAGACGGTTGGGGAGTTGGAGTGGTGGGGAGGGGTTATGTGGGTTGGTTGGTGGGGGGTTGGGGTTGACTGAGTGTGGGTGTTCGTGGGGGGATGTGTGTGGGGTGGGGTGGGGGGTTAGGGTACGGAAGGGGTAGGAGTGAGACGGTTGGGGAGTTGGAGTGGTGGGGAGGGGTTATGTGGGTTGGTTGGTGGGGGGTTGGGGTTGACTGAGTGTGGGTGTTCGTGGGGGGATGTGTGTGGGGTGGGGTGTGTGTGTGGGGGGGGGGCGGGTTATGGAACGGGAGGGGTAGGGGGTAAGGGTGAGACAGTTGGGGAGTTGGAGTGGTGAGGAGGGGTTATGTGGGCTGGTTGGGGGTTGGGGTTGACTTAGTGTGGGTGTTTGTGGGGGGATGTGTGTGGGGTGGGTTGTGGGGGTGTGGTTGTGGGGGGTTGTGGAACGGAAGGGGTAGGGGTGAGGCAGTTGGGGAGTTGGAGTGGTGGGGAGGTGTTATGTGGGTTGGTTGGTGGAGGTTTGGGGTTAACTGAGTGTGGGTGTTCGTGGGGGAATGTGTGTGGGATGTATGGGGGGGTTAAGGGGGTGAGTGGGGTTAGCATAGGTAACTCAGTGTGTGTGTCTGTCTGTCTGTGCATGTGTGTGTGTGTGTGCATGTGTGTGTGTGTGTGTGTGTGTCTGTGTGTGCGCGTGCAGCAAAGTCTCTCTCTCTCTCTCTCTCTCTCTCTCTCTCTCTCTCTCTCTGTCACTGTGAAGACAGACTATTTGTTCATTCAAACAAGAATGGCATTCCGAAATGGAAGCCAAAGAAAAAAAACATAGTTGGTTTTTCTCATTTAAAAACGTATTTTGACCTGAAATTTTCAAAGTATTATTACAGATAAATGGCACAGAATAAGTTATTCAAGATTTAGATTAAGGACACTTGGCTTCAATGCAAATAAGATATGGTATGTACCTGGGACTTCCATAGAATTACCATGCCCATCATGTGGTTTCCAAATTGATGATGAGAAGCACTTTTTGTTTCTGTGCAAAGCTTGTGATGACTTGCGGCAGAATTTTTTTTTTTAATCGGATATAGCTAAAACGCACGACATTGTTTCTGCTTTATCGTCTGGGGATGGAAATATAATTAGATCGATTGTCAAATTTATTGCAGAAGCACAAAAAATAAGACAAGGATTTGCTGTTGACGGGCAAAACAATGTATTAGAAGGTAGTTAACTATAGTTGACAGAATGCTGATATGTTCTGGAATGTGAGTAGAGAGTAACAGAAATGGCATGTTGGTTTAAATAACCTTTAATTATTCAACAAAACACATGATTACAATGCAATGAATGACAAAAGAGCATCAACAAGCTTAAAGCTTATAATGTGCTCACAACGCTACACTTCAATTTTATCATGACGGCTAATGAACCATATTATCAATTGTATCAAATAACATTCATAAAATGGCATGTTGGAGAGGATGGTCGATTTTTTTCCTTTCTTTTTTTCTTTGAAGTGTTGAAGTGTCACATTGCATATATGTATGTATATTTGTATGCATGCATATATGTATATATATATATATATATATATATATATATATATATGGTGACAGTGTTACCAGCCTTTCTTTAACTGCAATGTCTACAACTGTTAGTTCATAGAGAGTATTGTAACTTGCTGACGTGAAAAACAAAAATTACCCCCTTGTGAAAAGACCGTTGCAGGCAATGACACTAAAAGATTTCAAGTTTCTCTCCGTCACTGTGTGTGTGTGTGTGTGTGTGTGTGTGTGTGTTCAGGTCCGACAGCTGTACCTGTGCCAGAGGGAGGCGGAGGACCACCAGGACGCCCTCAAGATGTCCTCCCTGGCCGTGTCCGGCAGCAGCACGCTGGTCAACAACAGCACCGAGTCCGTCACCCGAGACACCTAACAACCCCGCCCTCACCTTCACCCCGGACAAAGGCCACCACCCCGACCCGGGGGTCACGGGTCAAGGTGACACGGACTGTCAAGGTCAAGGTCAGGGGAGGGAAGCGACGGTGTCGGTGTCGTCAGGGGTGGACACTCTGTCCCCTGGAGTGCTGTCCCCAGGCGAGGAGGAGAGCGAGGGCATCACTCCGGTCACCAGCTTCTGCGAAGACGCCGACCACCACCACCACCACGACGACGTCGTCACGGCTGCCCGTGGCGGTGATGGAGAGGAGGAGGAGGAGGAGATGGTGGGGGTCAAGGACGGTCAGGTCAGCAGGGTCACCTCCACTCCTCTCCACACACAGACACACGACAACAACAGGTCTGACCCCGCTTGCTGCCAGGCAGGGACCGTGCCACAGCAGGACAATGCTGCCCGCGCCTTGTCCTCAGAGGAGGCAGGGTCTTCGGAAAACAGTGAGACAAACCCTTCGTCTGATGACAGCCAGGGGATCAAACCCCAACCCGTCGCCACCTGCCCCAGCGACAACAACACACAGGAGAGCGGCCAGGCGGGAGAGCCAGGGGGTGACCGGAAGGAGGAAGAGGAGCCAGGCGCGGGCGTCGTCAGACCCAAGGCCGCTTCCCCCAAGAACGGGATGCACATGTTCTACATCGGGGAGGGCGGTGACGTCAAGCCCGTCTGGACCAACGGCTCAGTGCCCTGCCAGGCTGCCGCGGACGGCGACATCACCCACAACCCTGAGAGAGCTGCCGCAGAGAGCGGTAACACCTCCCCCTCCTCCTCCTCCTCCTACAACAACAACAACAACGCCAAGGAAGAAGAGCCTAGCGCGCAAGGGACTGCCCCAACATCAGACACCCCGGCAGAAGGCGAGGAGAAGCCTGAGGAGGGGAAGGAGGAGGAGGAGGAGGGCCAGGATCAACAGCAGCGGACGAGTGAGTCCGGCGTGGAGGTGGGCAGCTCGGACGGGTCAGTCATCATGCAGCTGTGGTCGGCGCTCACCAAGCCCCGCAAGAGGAACCCCTCGTCGCAGGACTCCCAGCCCACCTCGCACACCCTCTCCTCCTCCCAGGAGGAGGGCGGGGGCGGGGGATCCGTCGGGGGCACGGGCCAGAAGAAGCCGTCCTTGAGGACCTCGGTGGGCAGCTCCTTCACATCCTCACTGGACTCCAAGCACTCGGACGAGGTGTTCCAGGACGCTAAAGACGTCGTCAGCTTGTCAGTGGAGGACTCTGCCACCATCGTCTTGGAGGACTTCAAAGGTGGGTGCTGTGTGTTTTGGGGTTGCCATGACGATGTCATTGACGGGGTCAGTTGTCGTCCCACTTTTCTATTGTCGTTAAAAATGGCACTGGACTTCAAGATGACACAAATCAGTGAATTTGTAAAATTGTCTTTGTTTCTTTGTCTCTCTGTTTCTGTCTTTCTGTCTCAGTCTCTGTTTCTCTCTACTTCTCTCTTTCTCTCTCTCTCTCTCTCTCTCTCTCTCTCTCTCTCTCTCACACACACACACACACACACACACACACACACTTTGTACAATACAGTTTCAGTTTCAGTAGCTCAAGGAGGCGTCACTGCGTTCGGACAAATCCAACGCGCTTAGTCAGGCCTTGAAAAAAAAAACACACAATACAACAGAACTACAATTTTACTTCATCCCTCACAATGATTTTGTGTGTGTGTGTGTGTGTGTCTGCTCAAACACATTCACAAACAATCACATAAACACGATCATATAAGAACACTCAGGCATCAACACACACACTTACAGATTAACTCACTCAGTACGGCCAGTCCTCTCATCTCCTCTACACAGACCCCTCGGATGTCCAGTGGGTGTCTGAATGACCCAACCTTTAGCTTCCGTTGTCAGAACTGTGGTATTTGTCAACATTCACCTCTTCAGTATAAGAGCGTTCCGCTTGCAATATTTTGATGATGGTAATTGGGATGAAACGCTGTTAACGTCGTCTCTTTCGCCGTTCGTATGGAGAGGGTTAAACACATACACGCAGTAACTTAAAGGGAGCTCAAAGCGCTTTTCAATAAACATTATACACATACACGCAATAACTTAAAAGGAACTCAAAGCGGTTTACAATAAACATTAAACACATACACGCAAGAAATTAAAGGGAGCTCAGAGCGCTTTACAATAAACATTAAACACATACACGCAATAACAGGGAGCTCAAGGCACTTTACAATAAACATTAAACACATACACGTAATAACTTAAAGGGGGCTCAATGCACTTTACAATAAACATTAAACACATACACGCAATAAATTAAAGGGAGCTCAGAGCGCTTTACAATAAACATTAAACACATACACGCAAGAACTTAAAGGGGGCTCAAAGCGCTTTACAATAAACATTAAACACATACACGCAATAACTTAAAGGGAGCTCAGAGCGCTTTACAATAAACATTAAACACATGCACGTAATAACTTAAAGGGGGCTCAATGCACTTTACAATAAACATTAAACACATACACGCAATAACTTAAAGGGAGCTCAGAGCGCTTTACAATAAACATTAAACACATACACGCAAGAAATTAAAGGGAGCTCAGAGCGCTTTACAATAAACATTAAACACATGCACGTAATAACTTAAAGGGAGCTCAAAGCGCTTTACAATAAACATAAAACACATACACGCAAGAACTTAAAGGGAACTCAGAGCGCTTTACAATAAACATTAAACACATACACGCAATGACTTAAAAGGAGTTCAAAGCGCTTTACAATGAACATAAAACACATGCACATACACGCAAAAACTGACAAGAGGAAGTAGAAGAAGAAACAAACCCTGAAGTCACACGTTCCATGTCTCTCCTCGTGCACGTGACAGCCGGTGGTGACGAGGCGGAGGAGGAGGAGGAGCACTCCCCAGCCAGCAGCTACAAAAGCCTGACGCACCTGACAGGGACCACCAGCACCCCGTCCCTCACCACCACCAGCGGCGTGGAGAGCAGACAGCAGCAGCAGCAGCAGCAGAGAAAGAAACGGCCCCAGAGCCTGTTCATGAACCGGACCCCCAAGCCCCAGAAACCCTCCGCAGGCAGCGTGGACAAACACGACCCGACCAGCCGAGGCTCCATCTCCTCCGCCTCCTCCTCCTCCGCCTCGTGCTCCAAGTTCGTGGTGGGGTCGCCCGTCACCCCGGGCAGCCAGAGCGCCTCCGTCGCCTCCTTCGCCACCCGGGCCAGCTTCTCTGACGCCGGGGTGGTGGACAGCCTCCAGCCGGCAGACCCCGAGGCGCAGTACCGCCTGGACTACACCAACCTGCACGTGGACACCGACCTGGAGAGCGTGGGCACCAGCGCCTCCATGGACAGCCGTCGCAGCAGCTCCGTGTTCGGGGACGGGTCGGTGGACGTCCGGGTGGATGTGTGCGACGGTGGGGAGGAGGTGGACGGACGTCTGGGCATGCTGGATTGTGACCCTTCCTCCTTCATCTTCCCGCAGGTGAGTCTTGCTGGGGTTTTTTCCCTTGTTCTTTTTCTTTTTTTAACAGGGTAGATCATATTGAAACAAGAGAGGCAAGGCCTTCACAACTCACTTGTGACATGCGCTTTATCCAGTAAAGTAATCACGAGAGAGAGAGGTAGAAAAAAAAAGTGGAGATTTTGAAACAACCGTGAAAGCAGGTTCTTCACTAAGTATTGATAAGCTTGAGGGGGTGGGGGGGGTGGAGTGCATGCTCGCGAGATCGAACCAAGGATGTTCTGTTCGGAGGCAAGTGGTCTTCTCCACAACGTTACAGCGGATCTGACGTCACTCGACCAACTGTGATGTTTAGTATTTCAGTTGAAAACATGAAGCATTCTTTGACGCCCCCCGCCCTCCCCCCACCACGCCATCTCATCTCTCTCTCTCTCTCTCTCTCTCTCTCCTCCCTCCTTCCCTCCTTCCCCCCCACCCTCTCTCTTTCTGTCTCTGTCTCTCTCTCCCCCCTCTCTCTCTCTCTCCCTCTCTCTCTCTCTCTCCCTTTCTCTGTCTCCTCTCTCTGTCTCCTCTCTCTCTCCTCTCTCTCTCCCTCTCTCTCTCTCTCCTCTCTCTCTCTCCTCTCTCTCTCTCCCCTCTCTCTCTCTCCTCTCTCTCTCTCCCCTCTCTCTCTCTCCTCTCTCTCACCCCTCTCTCCCCCCCCTCTCTCTCTTCCCTCTCTCTCTCCCTCTCTCTGTCCCTCTCTCTTTCTCCCTCTCTCTTTCTCTCCCCCTCTCTCTCCCTCTCTCTCTTTCTCTCCCTCTCTCTCCCTCCCTCCCTCCCTCTCTCTCTCCCTCTCTCTATCTCTGCTCGTTGTTTGTGTATCATGCGTGTAGTTTCGTTGCATAGTTTCATTTTTTCTTATTTCTCCTTTGAGTGTGTATGTATGTTTGTGTGTGGTGAATACTTATGTATGTGTGTGTGAGTATAATTGTGTACATGGTTGTGAGTATATGTGCATGTATGTGTACGTATGAGTTACGTGTGCATGTGTTCATGCGCGTGTATGTGTGTGTGTGCGTGTATATGCGTGTGTATGTGTGTGTACGTGTATGTTTGTGCGTGCATGTGTGTTCATGTATGTGCGTGCGTGTCCTTGTGTGTGTGCATGTATGTGTGTATGTGAATACATGCATGTGTGTATTTGTGTGTATGCATACATGTGCGTGTGTGTGCATGCATCCGTGTGTGTGTGTATGTCTATGTGTATGCATACATGCATGCATGTGTATGTGTCTGTGTGCGTGCATGCGTGCGTGTGTGTGTCTGTGTGCATGCATGCGTGTGTGTGTATGCATACATGTGTGTGTATGTTTGTGCATGCATGCATGTGTGTATGTGATTGTATGTGTATGTATGCATGTGCATACGTGTGTGTGTATGTGTATGTATGCATGTGCATACATGTGTGTGTATGCATGTGCATACATGTGTGTGTATGCATGTATGCATGTGCATACATGTGTGTGTATGTGTTTGTGTATACATACATGTGTGTGTGTATGTTTGTGTATACATACATGTGTGTGTGTGTGTGTGCGGCCAGGACCTGTACCACCCCCAGGACTGGGGGGCGGGGGGTGTGGGGCGGGCCATGCTGGACGGGGGTCTGACCCAGATGATCCACACCCCGGCCCTCAGCACGCTCAGCAGCCGGACCTGGTCCTCCTATGACGAGGTCTCCACTCCCTCTGTCGCCTCCTGTGTTGAGTCCAGGTATGTACAGAGTGCTTATATAGATATACAGATAGATAGATGTATATAAAAATATACAGAGAGAGAGGGAGAGAGAGAGAGAGAGACTGGTCCTCCTAAGACGAAGTCTCCACCCGCTCTGTCGCCTCCTGTGTTGAGTCCAGGTATGTACAGGATTGTATTTCTCTCTTTTTTTTATCACAACAGATTTCTCTGTGTGAAATTCGGGCTGCTCCCCCTGCAGGGAGAGCGCGTCGCTACGCTACAGCGCCACCCTTTTTAATTATTTATTTGTTTATTTTTTTATTTTTTGTATTTTTTCCTGCGTGCAGTTTTATTTGTTTTTTTTCCTACCGAAGTGGATTTTTCTGCAGAATTTTACCAGGAACAACCCTTTTGTTGCCGTGGGTTCTTTTACGTGCGCTAAGTGCATGCTGCACACAGGACCTCGGTTTATCGTCTCATCGGAATGACTAGCGTCTAGACCACCACTCAATGTCTAGTGGAGGGGGAGAAAATATCGGCGGCTGAGCCGTGATTCGAACCAGCGCGCTCAGATTCTCTCGCTTCCTAGGCGGACGCGTTACTTCTAGGCCATCACTCCACTTTGGGTTATATAGATGTACAGATTTCTATTATATCTATAGCTATAGATATGACTTGGTCCTCCTATAATGAGGTCTCCACGCCCTCTGTCGCCTCCTGTGTCGAGTCCAGGTATATACAGGGTGGTTATATAGATGTACAGATACATATATATAATACATACATATAGATAGATAGATAGATAGATAGAGGATTTGGTCCTCCTATGACGAGGCCTCCACTCCCTTCGTTGCTTCCTGTGTCGAGTCCAGGTATTATACTGGATGGAAGTGTGTGTGTGTGTGTGTGTGTGTGTGTGTGAGTGTGTGTGTGTGTGTGTGTGTGTTTATTTATTTATCTGTTCTTTTTTTATGTATGTATGTACGTATGTATGGATGGATGTAGGGTAGGTATGGGTAATTTGCGAACAGCGTGTAATTGCGAACGATTCGTATACCGCCCCACTTCGAAGCGTTTTTAATGGCTGCATTTCACAGTTCAACGTCTGCTTCGACCTTTTTTTCTAATACTTTAATGAATATCCATTTCAAGAACCAGTCAAACATCAGCTATTTCTGGATATTTCCGCGCTCTTTCTTCTCTTCGCGCACCACTGCCGACCAAGGTTACAAACGTGCTCTCAAAATCCTAAAATCAAGTTGTAGGTTTGACACGGTTTAAAATAGTTGATTTGATCGTATATGTCGAATACGCATTGCCAATGGTGGGAGAATTTAAGAAAGCATATTGGTGACAGGTCAGAACGTCAGTTTTGACAGGCATCTGCAAAATAGTGTCGTTTGCAGTTAGACCATAGGATATTTTGACGTGAGTCTATTTGCGAACGATGCTGCACAGTTACTAAGCACTCTCAAAAGGATGTGTTTTTTGTGCGGTGTGGGGTGTGTGTGTGTCTAATTGTCTGTTTGTGTGCATGTGTGATCAAAACCAACAATACAACAGTCTGGTGCGATGTTCCAATAATATGTAATGTCTGTTGAGTTCAAGACCTGCTTCTGTTTTAATTGTCTACATGTACCCAAAGCCATCGTTCGCAATTAGACTTGCCCGTTCGCATTTACCCTCAGGCACCCCTGCCATTTCAAACGCGTCGACAAAACGTTGACAAGAATGAGCAGACAAAGTTTTTTTTCTGGTGCAACCAGTCGGAGAAAGCCTTCAAAAACAAAAGAAGTACGTTTGACTGTCGTACGACATGTTATCTTTACAGTACACACATTGAGCTGTTCGCTTCGACCGGATCGTTCGCAGTTTCCCATACCTACCCTATACATATATTAAATAGAATGAATGTGTGTTCATTCTGTTTGATCTTTGTGTGTGTGTGTGTGTGTGTGGAACTATTGTAATTGAGAAGCACTTTGAGCAAAATGATTTGATTCGGCGCCACATTGATAAATTCTGTAGTATTAGTAGTAGAAGTATTTGTTGTTGTTTTTTTGGTTGTAAAAGGAGCAGTATGTGTGTGCGAGTGCGCGCGTGCCTATGTACGTATCTGTCCACGTGCATATATGTCTCTGTGTGTGTGTGTGTGTGTGTGTGTGTGTGCACGGCGCACGCGCGCGCGTGCCTACGTAGGTAACTGTCCACGTAATCATAATAAATAATAATAATAGTAATAATAATAATAATAATAATGGTATTTATATAGCGCTGAATCTTGTGCACCAGTCATTCACACGCATGCATAACTCTAAAACTCGAGAAACTAGACAAGGAAGAGGCAGAGAAGGGAGGCTATTTTGGGAAGAGGTGGGTTTTAAGGCCAGACTTGAAAGAGCTGGGTGTGGAGACTTGACGAAGCGAAAGAGGAAGTTCATTCCAATTGCAAGGTCCAGAGACAGAGAAAGAACGGCGGCCAACGGTCGAGAGTTTGAATCTGGGTATGCGAAAAACAGAGTGGATCCAAAGCTGATCGTAGAGAGCGAGATGGAGTCAGTAGAGGTGAAGGCAGCCACAGAGATAGGAAGGGGCTGATTTGTGAATAAATTTATAACATAGTATGCGTGTGTGTGTGTGTGTGCACGGTGCATGTATAAACCACCGCCTTCATCCCTTACTGTGTCGCCGCAGGACTGGGCGGTACCACCGTGGGGGCGGCGCGGGGCGGGACGGGGGTGCAGGGGGAGGAGGGGCAGGGGGAGGCAACCTCCCCAGGAACAACTCCCTGCTGAGCGCCACCAGCGTGGCCTCCACCACGGAGCTGCTCTACGCCGCTGACCTCACCCTCATGTCCAAGAACAAGATCTCGGACAAGCCTGTCAAGTGTCTCCTCTTATACACGTCAGTTTTGGTTTGGTTTGGTTTGTTGTTGATGTGTTGTGCTGTGTTGTGTGTGTGGGGAGGGAGTGCGGAGGGGGGGGGGGGGGTAGGGTGTGTGTGTGTGTAGGGGGGGGGGGGTAGGGTGTGTGTGGGTAGTGGGTGGGGTGGGGGGGGTGAAGTAGTATGTGTGTGTGTGCGTGGGGGTGGGGGTGGAGGTGGGGCGATGGGAAGAGAGGGTGAGATTGACCACCAGAGGAAAAGAGACATCAAAAGTGACAGAGGTTTAAAAAGGAAGAACTACTACGAAAGGTTGAGTTATGTTTGGTGCTGTTGATTGGTTGTGTGTGTGTGTGTGTGTGTGTGTGTGTCAGTGCGCGCGCCGTGCAGAGAGAGAGAGAGATTGAGAGTGAGTGTGTGTGTGTGTGTGTGAGAGAGAGAGAGAGAGAGAGAAGACAAGACAAATTCTTTATTTCGAGGATAATAGATAACCACTGGTGTGCTTTTTTTACATCCAGTCCCCGCCCTGAATATAGGGTCTACACTACACAATACTAAATAAGATGAAAGCATGGTGTTAGTAGAGATACATAACAGAGGAGATTTTATTATTATTATTTAAAAATTAAAAAACACACACACACCAAGAAAAACACAAAACACACACACACACACACACACACACACACACACGGCATACACACACACACACACACACACACACACACACACACACACACACACACACACACACACACATGGCATACAGGTACAAGCATGGTGCTAGTAAAATGCATAGGGAAAAAAATGAACAAAGTGAAAGAAACAAACACACACAACACACACCGCACCACAGACCAGAATGGGGGATGGAGGGTGAGGGAGGTCCTCAGTCAACCATACACATTTTGACAACCATACACGACGGGCGCAGTAGCCGAGTGGTTAAAGCGTTGGACTGTCAATCTGAGGGTCCCGGGTTCGAATCACGGTGACGGCACCTGGTGGGTAAAGGGTGGAGATTTTTACGATCTCCCAGGTCAACATATGTGCAGACTTGCTAGTGCCTGAACCCCCTTCGTGTGTATTTGCAAGCAGAAGATCAAATACGCACGTTAAAGATCCTGTAATCCATGTCAGCGTTCGGTGGGTTATGGAAACATGAACATACCCAGCATGCACACCCCCGAAAACGGAGTATGGCTGCCTACATGGCGGGGTAAAAACGGTCATACACGTAAAAGCCCACTCGCGTGCATACGAGTGAACGCAGAAGAAAAAAAGAAGAAGACAACCATACACATTTTGACAAACAGTATCATTAAAATGAACGATTTGCACCGTAGAGAGATAGAGAGAGAGAACTGAACTGAACTGAACTGAACTGAACTGAACTGAAACTGTTTAATGTCTTTAGCACACATGCTATAATGACATGGGGTTCACAATTTCATGGGTATTGTCCAAGAAAAAACAGACATTTAACATAAACTAAGAAAAGTCTCAGAGACTACTCCACACATGCAGACGTCTAACAGCCTCTCAGCGTACATGCGAATCTCCATCTATGTACATACAAAATAGGCCGACAACCTTATCAAAGGTAGTGTAATCGTTACTGTTCAATAAGTAAACCACCAAGCACATTAAAAAGAAATAGATAAAGAGAGAGAGAGAGACAGAGAGAGAGAGACAGAGAGAGAACAACGCCCTACAAATGGTTCTACTATGGGATACCAGAAGCACGTACGCTGTTCACATGACGGTGTGTTATCTCCAGGCATGAGAGCAAACCCTTGGTGCTCAGCTTCTCTGGTTGCCATAACGACGACGAGGCCGTGCTCAAGTGGAGCCGTGAGAAAGATGAGGTGAGGAGCTCCTGTCTGTCTGTCTGTCTGTACGTGTGTCTTGTCTGTGTCACTCTCTGTATCTCTTTTGAGCCGTGAGGAAGATGAGGTGAAGAGCTCCTGTCTGTCTGTCTGTCTGTACGTGTGTCTTGTCTGTGTCACTCTCTGTATCTCTTTTGAGCCGTGAGAAAGATGACGTGAGGAGCTCTTGTCTGTCTGTCTGTCTGTCTGTACGTGTGTCTTGTCTGTGTCACTCTCTGTATCTCTTTTGAGCCGTGAGAAAGATGACGTGAGGAGCTCTTGTCTGTCTGTCTGTCTGTACATGTGTCTTGTCTGTGTCACTCTCTGTATCTCTTTTGAGCCGTGAGAAAGATGAGGTGAGGAGCTCCTGTCTGTCTGTCTGTCTGTCTGTCTGTACGTGTGTCTTGTCTGTGTCACTCTCTGTATCTCTTTTGAGCCGTGAGAAAGATGAGGTGAGGAGCTCCTGTCTGTCTGTCTGTCTGTACGTGTGTCTTGTCTGTGTCACTCTCTGTATCTCTTTTGAGCAGTAGTGTTTGTAGTAGTGTTGCTGTTGTTGTTGTTGCTGTTGATATGATTATTATTGAGGTAGTAGCAGTAGTAGTAGTAGTAGTGCTGTTGTTGTTGATATGATTATTATTGTTATTATATCTCCCAGATTTGTTCTCTTTGGATGTAATAATTCGATCTTACAACGACATCAGCACTGAAGTAGTAGTAGTAGCAGTAGCAGCAGTAGTAGTAGTGTTGCTGTTGTTGTTGTTGATATGATTATTATTGTAGTAGTAGTGATGGTGCTGTTGTTGTTGTTGATATGATTATCATTGTTATTAGATCCCACAGATTTGTTCTCTTTGGGTGTAATGAATCGATCTTACAACGACATCAGCACTGTAGTAATAGTAGTAGTAGTAGTAGTAGTAGTAGTAGTAGCAGTAGTAGTAGTGTTGCTGTTGTTGTTGTTGATATGATTATCATTGTTATTAGATCCCACAGATTTGTTCTCTTTGGGTGTAATGAATCGATCTTACAATGACATCAGCACTGTAGTAGTAGTAGTAGTAGTAGTAGTAGTAGTAGTAGTAGTAGTAGTAGTAGTAGTAGAAGTAGTAGTAGTAGCAGCAGTAGTAGTAGTGTTGCTGTTGTTGTTGTTATTGTGATATTTATTATTGTTACTTCATCGCCCAGATTTGTTCTCTGTAGATGAAATGAACAAACCTTACAACGCTATTAGTAGTAGCAGCAAGCAGTAGCAGTAGAAGTAGTGTTGCTGTTGTTGTCCTCATTATCATTACATCCCCCAAATGTGCTCTCTGTGAATGCAATGAACAAACTATAGTAATAGCAGTGGTAGCAGCAGTGGTGGTAGTGTTGTCGTTGTTGTTGATGTGGTTCTTATTGTTACTACATCCCCCACATTCGTTCTCTTTGAATGTAATGAACAAATCTCATGCGAGTAATAGTGTTGCTGTTGTTGTTGTTGTTGATGTGATATGTGATTATTATTGTTAATACAGCCCCCACCCCCCACCACCACCACCCCACCCCCCGCCCCAGATTTGTTCTCTGTGGATGTAATGAACAAATCTCATGACAGAAGTAGTGTTGCTGTTGTTGTTGTTGTAATGGTGATCATTGTCATCCCCTCCCCCAGATGCTGTGGACCAACGAGCCCATCCTGGAGTACAACCCGGCCACCAAGACCACCAAGCTGCCTTCTTACTCCTACATGGCTGCTCGTATCTCCTCCTCCTCCTCCTCACACAACCTCTAGGCCTTTCTCCTCCTCACCTCTCTACTCCTACATGGCCGCTTACATCCCCTCCTCCTCCTCCTCCTCACACAACCTCTAGGCCTTTCTCCTCCTCACCTCTCTACTCCTACATGGCTGCTTACATCTCCTCCTCCTCCTCCTCCTCCTCACACAACCTGTAGGCCCTCCTCCTCCTCACCTCTCTACTCTCCCCCCCCCCTCTCTCACTCTCTCTCTCTCTCTCAGTCTTTGACACCCCATGCCTTCCTCTTTTCTTTCTGCAGGGCTGGCGACAACACTGTCTTCGTTTGTGTGTGTGTGTGTTTGGGTGGGGGGAGTGGGAGCGTGGAGGAGGAAGGAGGTGAACGTGGGAGGGGGGAAGGGGTTGAGACTGCAGCACCCTCGCAACACTCTTGAGAGGTCATCGCTAACTTCACTGTCAGCCCTGCAAACACCCCAGTGATGTTGTTTGTTCGTCTGTTTGTTTTGTCTTGTTTGTTTTTTCTCTCCAGAATGTGCTTGAGATTCCCAGTGATCCCCCCTCCCCCACCCCCACCCCCCCACCCCCTTTTTTTTTGTTGTTGTTGCTGTTGTTGTTGTATCAGTCGTCTTTCAGTGGGTCTCTGGTGTACCTGAATCTTTCTTCCAACTCTTCTTGGACCTGTCGACTGGCTGTTAGGAGACACGGAGCATATGATTAACTCCCTTCGTTTTGTGCTGTGACACTGGCTGTTAGGAGACACGGAGCATATGATTAACTCCCTTCGTTTTGTGCTGTGACACTGGCTGTTAGGAGACACGGAGCGTATGATTAACTCCCTTCGTTTTGTGCTGTGACACTGGCTGTTAGGAGACACGGAGCATATGATTAACTCCCTTCGTTTTGTGCTGTGACACTGGCTGTTAGGAGACACGGAGCATATGATTAACTCCCTTCGTTTTGTGCTGTAAAATTGACTGTAAGGGGACAGGAAGTAGAGGATTCACTCCCTTCGTTTCGTGCTGTGACACTGGCAGTAAAAAAAACAACCACGGAGCAGATGATTAACTCACAGTGCCCTGCTGACCACAGTACCTGGCCACTGGCTGTCTCCAAGGGAGTGTGGACGTTCGAGGAGGAAGCATCTTCAGGACTTCAGCCAGAAGCATCAATCCCACAAAAGAGAGGAGATGAGACCCATCTCTTGCTGTCCCCTGCCCACCCACTTCACGATGCGGCCACATCAGTGCGTCAGCCTTTGGGGCTGCGTTCTCATCTCCGGAGTCACTGACGTTCTTCATAGTTCGTGATGGACTTGCATGAGGATCTTGACGCGACTGATGAATGACTGAAGTTGACGTCAGTGAGTGTCTCCTTCGCCAGTCTTCAGCGTCTCCCTGGATTCTCTGGGTTAGCACTGACCCCCCCCCCCCCCCCCCCCAACACACACACACACACAAACACGCTCTCTCTCTCTCTCTCTCTAGTCTTCAGTGTGATAGTTGAGACAGCGCTGGTTTCAGTGTTCTGTGTAATTTGCGGGCTTTCATTGTGGGGCAAAGATGATGCTTCCGAGACTGTGATGTTGGTCCTTGCTGCTTCCATCACCCCCTTCTGGTTGGTGGTGTGTGTGTGTGTGTGTGTGTGTGTGTGAATCTCCAACTGCCTCGGGTCCTGGCAGAGGTGACCAGTTCTGCATGGAGACTCCAGTGACCCCCTTCCTACCACCCACCCCTTCCTCCCCCTCCCCCTCCTCCTCCTCCTCCGCCAAAGATGGTGCATTCATCCCCACAGTGACATGTTGCCATGTCAACAAGAAGCTCACTCTCTGCACAGGTGGGAGGATGTATCACAGGTGTCACAGGGAGTGAGGTCAGTACACCGTGTCGTCGCCCTGGCAACCAAGGGTCTCCCATTTTTCGGGGTTGTCATGACAACTGAAAAGGATGTCTCACTGGAAAAGAAAAAAAAAAAGACTGTCAGATTCTAAGAAAATCTGTGTGCAGAGGTTGAACATGCAGTTTGGCGTATCTATATAATACACTTGATGACGGGGGCCAGTGAGTAGATATATATATATATACACCAGTGTTTATAATACTGTGGGAATCAGTGGCGCCATTCTGCGGTGACAGGGCAGCCTGTGGACATCCTGTTGAGCCTTGACAGCCGAAACGGCATCCCCAGAGGAGAGAGAGAATCTATCTATCTATCTATCTATCTGTCTGTCTATCTGTCTACATAGATAGATAGATACTGAACAAACCTGCGTGTCTCTATACCATCTCCGCTGTTCATATATGTACACAGGACAAAGTCATGGACAAAAACTGTATCTCCCTACACCATATTGTTTTTCTTTTTTTTCTGGATTCACAAACTGTCTCCCCAAGTATGGAATAAAAACTTGTCTCCGCAAGATGCAATCTTCTAAGAACAAACTGCTGTACAAACGTGACGGGTGTTGTTGTTTTTTGTGTGTGTTTTTTTTCAGTTTTTTTTTTTCAACTGCTGGTGTTTATTGTCAACGAGGAAAAAGCACTCGCCTGGGATGTAGATATGGTGGAATTCTTCAGTGTTGAAATCACGTATGATATATGCCTGCTTCAAACTAGAGCAAGGGTAATCAGCTCCATGTGTGCTGCCGGAAAGGGAATTATGTGATTATGTACATCTGCTGCAGCATACAAATAGTGGGATAGATTTTTAATGAGAAACACCACCATCATCTTCCAAGACTGAATAACTTGCAAATTTATAGATTTTTCAGCAGTGACTGAAAAAACAGTTTTTGTGAGTGGGGCTTTTTTTTTCATCTGTATCCAGATACTGGAATGCTTAGATTAGATTAGATATTGTGATGTGTGTGTGTGTGTGTGTGTGTGTGTGTGTGTGTGTGTGTGAAAAACTAATATTAGTTACTCAAGCATCATCAGAGACCCTATATATGTGACACACACACACACACACACACACACACACACACACACACACACACTTGTATATAGGGGTTCTTGGTATCATCCATTTGGAAAAAAAAAATGCTTCAAGAAAAGATCTCTGTTGTTGATGATGTAAAGTATGTTAGCTTTGTGCTGTGATTGTAATAGTTAAAAAAGTGTTACAAGCCATGGAACGGGGGCTTGGGGGAAGGGGGGGGGGGGGGGGGGAGGAGACTGATGTATTCCAGGAGAACTGAAAAACAGTGTCAAATCTTCAAGTTTGGGATTTTTTTTTTTTCATAAACTGCTATACAACGTCAAGATTTTTTGGGTTTTTTTAAGATATAGGACCAAGTTACTCCTTGTTCCTTATACTGTGAAAGTTTGTTTTTTGTTTTGTTTTTTCAAGTTTTTGCGCCTTATACATATTATTATTAGTAGTAGTAGTTCTTTTTTCATGTTGTTTTTTTTCCTTTCTTTTCTCAAGGCCTGACTAAGCGCGTTGGGTTACGCTGCTGGTCAGGCATCTGCTTGGCAGATGTAGTGTAGCATATATTGATTTGTCCGAACGCAGTGACGCCTCCTTGAGCTACTGAAACTGAAACTGAAACTATACTGTGAAAGCTCAGCTGACCACATAGACCCACATATCAGGGTCAGAGCCAATGTCTGCAGTTAGAAGAATACCAGTAAAGGACCAACTGAACCATGAGCGACGCCCTCCTGACCAAACACACAGCCACCCCCCTTCATCTTCTTCTTCTTCGTCTTCGTGGGCTGCAACTCCCATGTTCACTCATATGTACATGAGTGGGCTTTTTATGTGTATGACCGTTTTTACCCCGCCATGTGGGCAGCCATACTCCGTTTTCAGCGGTGTACATGCTGGGTATGTTCTTATTGCCATGACCCACCGAACGCTGACATGGATTACAGGATCTTTAACGTGTGTATTTGATCTTCTGCTTGCGTATACACACGAAAGGGGTTCAGGCACTAGCAGGTCTGCACATATGTTGACCGGGGAGATCGTAAAAATCTCCACCCTTTACCCACCAGGCGCCGTTTCCGAGAATCGAACCAGGGACCATCAGATTGACAGTCCAACGCTTTAACCACTCGGCTATTGCGCCCGTCTCATATCAAACACAAAACCAAACTGAAAAAAAAAGTCTGCTGGACCGCTGGCGAAAGAAGTTGGCAGATATTTTCAATCTTCCCAGTACTGATGTTAAATTTTCATTATTTTCTGTTTATTTGTTGTGGCTGGTTTGTTGTTGTTATTGTTTTTGAGGCATTAATTGAGCTCATTGTTGAATGATAGGCCCACTGTTAAGGGGTTTTATATTGAAATTTCAAGACTTTTCCAAACCCTTGATACGGTTCTTCCATTTTTCGAAGACTTTTCCAAGCTTCCAGGACTCAGAATAAACCCAGTATGCCGTCATTCCCTCTAGCTTACGTCATCTTCTTCTCAGAGACTTTTCTGTCCGCTCTGATGAACACGGTTTATTCTGAGTCCCGGAAGCTTGGAAAAGTCTTCGAAAAATGGAAGAACCATATCAAGGGTTTGGAAAAGTCTTGAAATTTCAATATAAAACCTTAAAATGTTTTTTGCCAGACTTCACCAAAAGTTCTTTTGAATGTGTTATTAACAATTCCAATATGTTATTTGTTATTGCAGAAGGTTTGCTGCATAGTCCTATAGGACATTTGTTATAGATGTTATAGTTGTTTGATGTTGGGGTTTATAACGTTTCCATTTTTCCTAACGTTGTCTCTCCCTATTCACCCTCCACACATACACACACTTTTACCCCTCCCCCTCTCACAGCCCCTACCCCCACGGTTTTTTGTTGTTGTTGTTGTTGTTTTTCTTCTAATATCACTTCAAGTGGAAAGACGTTAAACTGAAGACAACAACGGAAAAGAAGAAGTGGAAGAAGATGGGCTGATGGAGGCAGTCAGTCGTGAGGAGCAAGACAAAATGAATAATTCCACAGCGTGCTGTGGGGTCCTCCCAGCTTGAGTGTCTCTATGAGGGAAGTATGTGTGGTTTCCAAAGCCTTCCAAATTAAGCCACTGCCTCTCTTTCGTTCTTGGGTTCAGTATCAGTGGCTCAAGGAGGCGTCACTGCGTTCAGACAAATCTATATTCGCTACACCACATCTGCCAAGTAGATAACCTGACCAGCAGCGTAACCCAAAGCGCTTAGGCCAGAGTGTCTTAGGTTCCGGCTAATCCCAGACGCTGTGGCAGAGTTGGTTAGGCATCGCATTTCTGATCCACTGTTTGCCAGTGAACAGGGTTCGAACCCCTTGTTTCAGCATAGTCTTGTAACCATGGGAAAGGCTCTTGACTCTGAGCTTCCTCACTCCACCCAGATGTGAATGACTGCGTACTTGACTCAGGTTGGGGAAGATTAAACGATGGAAGGAGAGAACTAAAGAACCGGACCCAGCCTTCTTATGCTGAGACACAGGGAGTATGTATGAATCCACTGCCCTGATGACCGTAAAATGCTCTGAGGCCCTTTATACACCACCACAGGTAGTGGGAGACCAGTTGTGAGACACTCCTTCTTCTTCTTCTTCCTCGTTCGCCTCCCATTAGATGAGCAGCCCGGTGTCCTCGATGAAGGCTGCCGTCCGTCGCAGCTCCTCCAGGGTGCCGTACAGTTTGGCTTCCACTGCTGTCGGTGTTGGCCAGTACTTCCTCCTGGATGCTGCATGTTTCCTACAGTGAGTGAGACACTCGTTCAGCTGCTCTGTATGCGAGGCAGGCACAGAGCATGTGAAGCCAGCAACAAGACCGGCAAAAGCAGAGCAAGGGATGGTTGGTTTTTGACTCACCTGTGTAAACAAAGTGAGTCTGTGTTTTAACCCGGTGTTCGGTTGTCTGTGTGTCCGTGGTAAACTTTAACATTGACATTTTCTCTGCAAATACTTTGTCAGTTGACACCAAATTAGGCATAAAAATAGGGAAAATTCAGTTCTTTCCAGTCATCTTGTTTAAAACAATATTGCACCTCTGGGATGGGCACAAAAAAATATTTTAAAAATGAAGCCTAATTATATGCAAACTGCATTTACTGTTATAATTATATTTTTTGTATTCTCTAAACTTGGCACTTTGATCTGATATTCTGACCCAACAAGAGCAGTCATTATTATCATTTTTTGTTCAAACAGCAACTTCTTTTGTTAAGCATGGAAGTTTTATTTATTTTGCAAACGTTTTGGTGCAGATAGTAAAAAAGGGAAATTACTCTGTAATTAATGCTAGGGGACTAAATTTGCCACAAGTGAGTCTTGAAGGCCTTGCCTCTCTTGTTTTTCTTCTTTTCTTTTCAAATAAGTCAGGGTTCATTCAAACTGAGTCTAGCTGACCCGGAAACGGATTTCCTCCGGCCCAGAAAAAAGATTCCCTTCCCTATGTTTTTCATGTATATTTCAGTCGCAGCCCCGCGCCCCCCGCACCCCACCCCACAATCCCCTCCACACCCCCACCTTTTAAAACAAATTTAATGAAGAGCATCGACAGTTTTTGAACCGTGCCTGCAAGGATGTTAACCTCTTTCCTGCGTAAAAGTCACAATCTGGTTTTCTTCAAGTATTCATGATATGTGCTATAGCAATACATGACCATCTTCATTGTGATAATTAACGTGCTTTTGAGTTGTTATAAGTGTACAGTTATTGTTCCCTTGTGATAAATGGCTTCATGTATACAGGACTTAACTGTCATTGTGATAAAAAAATAAAATAAAATAAAATAAGACAGATGTGTACCTACTTACTCTGCTGATTAAGGGTGTGGTGTCAGTGTTAATTCACATTGTGATTTCACAGTCTCTCTTTGTTTTGTTACATGGAGACTGTTGATAGGAACGTCGCAAAGATGTAACAATTTCTGCTGGCATGTTACTCCCACCCCATCCCTCCCCCCCCAACCTCCCACACTCCCCCCCCTGTCCCCACCCCTCCATCCCCACATCATAAATGTACATACTGCATGTTGTTAATACAATAAGAAATATATTTGCTGAAAATGACATTCGACCAGCACTTTTGTTAATGATGTGCAACAAATTGTGTTCATAATGTAAAGTTGTGTACATACTTCAGAATAATTATTAATTTTTGTTCATAAAAAAAGAATATATATATATGGGGATTACTGGTGATAAAGAAAACAAAATATATATATACATATTTTACTTTTATATGAGTATGACAGAATGAGATTTCTGTTACTGTTGAAGACATAAAAAAAAATTCAGTGTTTGTCAAGCCATAGCAAATAAGTAATAATGTAAAGAAAAGAAAAACATGAGATGTAATGAATGATTATGTGTTCTATGCTTAGGACAAGGTTGGACAGCCTACTGCTGTTTGCATGTGATTGTTAAGATTATCTCATCTTGAGACTGTTATTATAATATGATGTTATATAAATATATTGTTCAAGCTCTGTTGATGCCAATATACAGTATACAAAGTATCATTTACAATCATTTTGGAAGATGGTATTGTATAGATTATAGAAACTGTCTTGTCATATTTTTGTTTGTTTGTTTGTTTTCATGTACGCAACAGCAGTCCAAAATTGTATAAATTTTGTAATGGCTGCTGATTTGTTGGATGATAAAGACTGGACAAGACTAATGTGTGTGTGTGTGTGTGTGTGTGTGTGTGTGTGTGTGTGTGTGTGTGTGTGCTTGCCTGCCTGCCTGCATGTGTGTGCACGTGTGTGTGTGTGAAAATTCAGAAAAAAACACACAAACACACAGACACCAAAACATAAAGCGAGACATCGAAGAAGAAAAACCAATGCACAAACAAACAAAAAATGATAATAAATAGAACTTCTCAAACATAAATGCCACAATAGAAATATAACAAATAAAAAAATGTATCAGATACATTTTCTTTTTATTCGTAACATCAGATAGCACCAACAGAGAACGCCATAACAAGCACAAGTACAAAACGGATGTTAACAAATTCATCAAACTGTTGGTGATGCACACAGCAATGCAGCCCCCCCCAGTGATCAAACCAGCTTATACAGCACCATTGACACTGACAGGTGTTTACTAATGAGTCATCAGGAAAGCCAGTACACATGAAAAACAAAAATTACCAAGTCACATATTTCACGTGTACGAAATCCTTTCAAGAAAAATGGTAGAATAAAGAGACTGAAGCAGATTGGTTAGAAAAAAAATAAATTTATAAACATTTTTGAAAACACAGATCTGCTTTTTATGAAATGGTCCTTAACTTCTTGTGAAGTCTGTATATATTTTTTTTTTTTTTTTTTTTTCATTTTTTCTTTTCTTCAAACAGGAAGATGTACAATGGGAGATAAATCTGACTAATGAGTAACTTAGTTATAAGCACTGGAACATGGAACAAAGTATTCATCTGCACACAGCTGGCTGAATCCACAAGAAGGAGACTATGAACACATTGTTTAACCTCAACAGCCTAACAAAATTGTGCATATTCTCTGGTGAGAGTGAACAGCAATTTACTCCCACCTCAGCTGCTGTTCAGTTCATTTCAAATTCAGCACAGTCACAATAATTTGTAACACATATGCGCTATGACAAATAAAAACATACTGATCCATTCAACATCTCTGCTCATATCTTAATGCAAACAAAAGTAGTCACATTCCCCATCTTTAACTTTGTAACCAACCAACACTGAAATAGGTGCTCTTAACCCTTTCAGCCCTGAGTTCCTGAGCAATTTTAACCCTTCTGCATGAGCTCCTGAGCCAAAATTTGCAAATAATTGGTATTTAATGTGTCACGGCAGATATAAAAAGAGTGCCCTGACCACCGCTTTACCGGTGGTAGAGAAAAATGACATAATGCCTAGCCACCGGTTGAGCGGTGCGTAAACACCTGTGTCGTGTTTTGCTATTGGTTGACTTATATTGAAATTGATCTTTTTTATCCAAAGCACATGCACAAAACACAGTGAAAAGGCGTGGCCATGTTGGTACTACATTCACTGACGTCAGAATATTACATTTTTTCTGATTGACTCTTCAATATAAGTCAACCAATAGCAAAACACGACACAAGTATTTACGCACCGCTCAACCGGTGGCTAGGCATTATGTCATTTTTCTCTACCACCGGTAAAGCAGTGGTCAGGGCTCAAAGGGTTAATCTTATCTGGATGGCAAAAAATGGAAGAAAGATATGTAACCCTATCGTAACCAATAGACATTTAGTTATCATCTGTTGTTTATCACAGGAAGTCAATAAATCTCTGCAGTCACACACAGGCGGTTATTTAATCTCAAACTTTTCCCCTCATTTCTCAGTTTGGTTTCAATATAAATTTCAATGTGGTCACAAGGTCTGTAATACACTTAATAACAAAACACAGCAGATCTGTGTGCGTGAGTGTGCGCATGTGCGTGCACGCATGTGTGTGTGTGCGTGCGTGTGTGTGTTTGTGTGTGAGTGTGTGTGTACATACATGTGTAGAAGTGTGTGTGTGTGTGTGTGTGTGCGTGTGTGTGTGTGTGATTGCATGAATGATGATGTGGTGATGGAACACTGATTTTACATTTCATTATGAATGTTACACATTTGGAAAGGCAAACGAATGAGTAGCTGTTTCATATTCTGAATAAAAAATATTTTATTCTGTTTCTTAACGGAAATATTTTACAAATACAACTCTCAGGCAAACACATGATAATACACACACAAACACACACACACTATTTGTATGCCTTTGTAAGTGCATTCACACACACACACACACACACAAATTATATATATATAACTCTTGGTGAAAAGATGTAAAATCAATTAACAACAATATATTGCAATTATCACAAGCAATCGATCCATGCAGGAACAACTAACACTCCTACGTCATCAGTCAATGATCTAACAAGCACACCCCACTTTCATCAATGATGAATCGTTTCTGTCCTGTGTTGCCACTCAGCGTGTACTGTGTCACTCTGACACCCCTATGTTGACACACAGACTTACTACACACCAACCTTCGTGTAACCGCCCTACCCCAAGCCTGGCCCAGAAACTCCATGTGGGTATCCTCCCCTGATGATCCTTTGGCAGGGGAGTTAATGCTACTCTTTTTCGTTTTGGATTTCATAAGTGCTTGCTTCGAAGTCAGCACCAGGACGTTGTAGGAAGCAGTGACTGTTTTAAGGACGGACACGACTTGGGCAATGTTTCTGTGGAGGAGGGAGGAGGTGTGTTGGAAGTCGCTGCCCCTGTCAGACCAGTAGAAAGCAGAGACGGGGTCGATGACGAGGAGTGCGACGTTGGGGTTGGCTGCGACGAGCGACTGAACGCTGTGCAGCGTGCACACCAGCTGCTGGCTTGACGTGCAGCGAAGGACGTGCACACGCCGGAGACACCCCTCCACCATCCTCTCCATCTCCTCTCCACAGATAGCTTCCTCCTCCACTCTCTCCATCTCGATGTTCGCTTCCTCCTTTCTCTCCATCTCCCCTCCACCCATTATCGGATGCTCAGTTTCTGGTACTTTTATTAAACTCTCTCCTATTTTGTCCACAGTCTGCACCGAGTTTTTATTACAACTGGCAGCTTCACTAACATTTTCCCCACGCACAGCCTTACTGCCTTGATGTGAAACAAAACTGTCACTGTCCATGTCTTCAGCTTTGCGCTTTCGACCTGCGCTGCCGGACTTCAACGTCTCACTTGAAACTGAGGGGATGGCAGCATCAGATTCATGGAGAAGGGGTGTCTGTTTGCTTGAGTCTGGTTTGACACCGCCCTCAGATTCACTGGGATGGCTGTCTTGTGCCTTGAATGACATGTCAGAGCCACATTTCTCCTTCTTTGAGTTCTTCTTCTCAACCTCGTCATTGTCTGTTTTGTCTTTTTTATCCCTGCTTTCACTTTTCTTGTCAGTGTCATGGCTGTTAGCGTGTGAAGATCTGCACTCTGTTCTCCCTCCTCCAAATTTACAACCTTCACCACCTTCACTGACTGCCCTATTCACCACATCGTCACAAGCCTCAAAGCTCTGAGCATGCTCACAATTGACCGTGCCACAAGGTTTACTGCTCTTGCTGCTCATGAGGCTGCAAGAGTCACTGCTTGTGGCAGTCCTCCGGTGACAAGGCTCACGTTGCTGACGCCTCTGTTTCTTCATCAGGCATTGCTCCAGCAACACAGCCAGTCGCAGGACAGAGAACTTGAGGTCACAGTCAACCCACACCACCTCCGTCATGTCGCAGCCGGCGGAGGAAGAGCAGGGGGGTACCAGAGCCGAGGTCACCAGGTGCAACAGCAGCTCCGTTTTCCCCACACCCTCTCCTCCATACAGCTCCAGGATGTCGCCAGGTGAGGGTTCAAAACCCAGTACTTCTGACACTTCCAGCCCATGCAGAGAGGGACGAGGACCCAGCCGAGCCAGGAGCTGAGGAAGAAATAAGAGTACAAAGACATTACATTTCTGAGATCAAACGATAGACAGGTTTGAAACTGCCACATCTAGCTAAAAGGATGTATGTGTGTATGTATGTCAGTTCTTCAATTCAGAAAACAGAGAGAAGGATTAAGGGGAAGACTGACAGAAGTAAAAAATGGGCAGTCAAGATCAAACCTGGGCATGGAAGAATACAAGATGAAATAAAATAAAACAAAATAAAGATAATCAACAAAGCAAATGAGAGAGGGTGAATGGAAGGAGAGAAGAGACAGAATGGAGTGGGTGGGGGTAAGGGCTGGAGAGCTTCACTTTCAGTTTCAGTAGCTCAAGGAGGTGTCACTGCGTTCGGACAAATCCATATACGCTACACCACATCTGCCAAGCAGATGCCTGACCAGTAGCGTAACCCAACGCGCTTAGTCAGGCCTTGAGGGACTGGAGAGAGTATTGTAGATCAAGACCGTACAGGCAGCTCTGGACTAGAATACACATGCACTCAGGACAGTGACAGAAAGACTAACAGTGACAGAGTGTGACAGAAAGACTCATCCTATGGTGACACAGTATCGCATCCCCACACACTTTGCAACAACATGAACAAACAGAAACACTACTGACACACACTGAGACGTTCACATAGCCACTCACTAGCCACAGACCAAAATGGCAAAAACACTTTAGTAACAAATTCAAATAAAAAATGACTAAATATACCTAGTGTTTCTACAATAAATATCTGAGAGTTCAACTGAAAAAAAAGAAGAGATAAATAGAGACACATGAAATGTTCAAATACCAAAAATCAGGAACCAATGACATTCCACATTTTATCACAGTGCTGCTGACAGATGAGAGAGTGTGATGACGGTTGTTGCTGAGACAGTCAAACTCAGTCAAACTCAAAGTTCAAGGTGCGGTTGGTGCAAAACTGAAACTTAAATATATGCAAATCACCAGACAGTAATTGTTTTTGTGAAATAATAAACATGTGAAGTGGTGGCCTTGTGTCTGATGGTAACACATGTATCACTCTGTGAAGCGAGAGAATCTGAGAACACTGGATCAAACCCCACACTCCCCAGTTAATTTCTCCCCCTCCACTAGTACTTGAATGGTAGTCTGGTTGACTGTCATTCGGATGAAACAATAAACTGAGGTACCATGTGTAGCATTCACTTAGTGTACAGAAAAGAACCCAAGGCAACAAAATTGTTGTCCCTGGCAATTTTTTTTTTTGTGTGTGTGTAGAAAAATCCACTTTCAGTTTCATAGAAAAACAAATACACTTGTTGGCATAAAAAAATATAAAAAATAAAATAAAATAAAATAAAATAAAAGACTCTCCCTGGAGAGAGCAGCCTGAATTTCACACAGAAAAATCTGTTGTGACAAACAGTACTACAATAAAAATTACAATACAATTCATTTCACAACTGTATACCCACACGATCAAGTTTAAACACCTTTTTTTCCTCTCTTTTTTTATGAAGCACACAAGATGATTATTTGCCTGCTTTCTTCACATGTCATTTGACTGGTTCTAATTTTCTAAGTGGGTGGGTGGTTCGTGTGTCCTTGTAATATTGGTTACCAACTTCATATAAGAAAAAAAAATTAATGCTCACTGGTAATGCAATAGCAATGGCAACTAACATAAAGCTAACAACACACAGTTGTCAAGTCTTATTTTCTTGCAGAGCTGATCTACCTTGCTTTTCTAACCTTTATCACATTGGCCATTTGGTTCCGATATGTTATCTTATCATTTTTTCCCCCCACTGTTTTAACGACAGAGAGAGAGAGAGAGAGAGAGAGAGAGAGAGAGAGAGATACGTGCATGCACACTAAACGCACACAAACGTTAAAGAGAATAAGGAAATTAAGTTAGGAGACATATGGAATGATCCTATCACTTGACTGAGGAAGGGGGGGGGGGGGGGGGGGGTGTCATCATCTACAAAGGCAAAACAAAGTGGGGGTGAAAATCCTAGCACTCGCAACAAATTCTGTTCCGGCAAGCAACATTCTCACAAGAATTTAGATTATTGTGACACAATAACCAAACGCTGAAACACATGAAAACCGCCGTGCTAAACTTCTGGTTACGTTCAGAAATTGAAATACCCGCCATGAAGTGATCAACTGTGGAAACAAACAAATTAATGCAAAAACATGCACATCTTAAGATCACAACAAACCTCTGCTCCAGTCTCTGTTTTGCCTTTTTGTGACATCTGATGCAATCGAACTTTATGACAGATTGGCCGTCTTAATCAAGGATGCAAACACTTTTTTTTCTTCTCAATTATGCAATGCACAACAAAATAAATCCAGGAAGTTGTTGAAAACAAAATTGCTGGGTGCACCTGGTGACCTTTCCTTTGCGGAAGTGATATGTTTCAGCGGAAGTGAAGAAATGCGCATGATTAAAAAGGAAAAATCAGTTTTTTTCTTCTGCTTTCATATCTGCTGGGAGAAGAAGAAAAACGTTAAATGCTTTATGACTTGAAAGGTGGGTATCTTGTTTTGCGCGTGCACCTTAACGGAGAATATCTCTTCCATCTGCATTGATGTATTTGTTCGTTTATGGACGTATTACGATGCAAGGTGCTTTCCAACTGCGACTGTCAGGGCAGTCCGAAGTCTGTGACGCGAGCTGGTGCAACTGCAAGAGCTATCTTTCCACAATCTTTTACTTTAAGGTTTACGTGAGCATGTTTATGAGACTCAGTCAGTAAAAGCATTCAGAGTGAGAATATTTTGTGTTACTAACCAGCTTTTGGGACCATTGATAGTGCTTCTAATCTGCTACGAACTAGCTGATGATGTGGTTAGTGCATGCTTCTTCCGAGACTAGCATTTTTATGTTTCCACCTGACACAGACATGGATTGCAGGATCTTTTACATGCATATCTGATCAGCATGCGATATGCACTAGAAAGAGACCAGGTACGGCAGCTGACCTGGAATATTGCAAAAATTCCATCTTGAAGTTAAACCCACCAGACGGTGTCTAGATTGAAACCAGGAACCTCAAAGTCCAAGTCCAGTGCTCGAACCAGTCGGATACTGTGCTAGCCTCAAACTGCGATTGGACATGTACTTGGAGGAAAGACTGACCATACCTCTTTTATTCTTCAAAAGTGTAAAAATGTGTCCTGAGTTTGATCCCTGGTTTCAGTGAACCTGAAACTTGGAAGGTAAAGGATAGGAATAGTTCTTATCTCCCAGGTCAATACATATGCAGACCTGTTAACTCCTGAACCTGTTCATCAGTGTATGCCTGCAGAAGATCAAATAAAAAAATAAAGATCCTGTAATCCATGTGAGGGTTCAGGGGATTTGAAGATCATGGAAATATGAAAAGATCAAAAATGCACCAACCACAACATATTTGTGAGTGAATTGATGTTAGTCATTTATTGGAAATGAGAAGAAAGTTTGGTATTGACCATTTCACTTTCAGTGCCAGAGAATTTTTTTTTTTTTTTTTTTTTTTTTTTTTAATATCCTCTCCTCGCCAGGGAACTTTGAAGTGTCATGGGTAATTAACTGAAAAAACTTCTAGCATGATAACTGTAGTTACAGAGATGCAGAAAGAAAGTAAATGTTGGTTGTTTTTTGTTGTGGTTTTTTTGCTGATGGAAAATGGTTCTTGATTCTGAATCTGGGCTTTTTCCCAATTATTTTGATTGGACCAAACTATGATGAAGGAAAAACTGGAACAGATGTAGGATTTTAGTTGCCATCTTACTGACGATATGGCAGCAGTGTTTGGAATGTCAGCTGATAGGAGGCACTTAACGGGTTCAGTTATTGGTGGGGTTTATTTTTATTTATTCACGTTAAATGAATTGCTGGTTTTTGTTTTTATTTTGTATTAGTGTAATTTTCTTATCTTTTTTGTGTGTGCATTTTTAACTTATTTTTTTTTAGTAACTTTATAACAAAGCGTATTTATAGAATAAAAGATAAACAACAATGCCATGAGCATGGTTTTTTTTTATTTAGTGTAATATATATGAAACTGTATTTTGTCCTGTTCATAAGACTTGCTTTATTTTGTGTTCAGAAGCATGATTTATATCAGCATTTTTCAGGTGTTTGGTTTGAAATATAATACATTATGTATACATTTCTGCATTATGACAAGCTTTCAACAAATTCAAGTTTGAATTTAGTGTTCCACTGTTGTTGTTGTTTTTTTAGAAAAAGTTAGATTCGATAAAGATTTCTTTCATACTGTGTATATGCACATTTCACTGTGCATGTATAAAATATGTTTGTAGACTGAACATTTGGCATCCAGTCTTCAAAGTTCTTTATTCAAAGATCTATTAATGACTCAATTGAGAACTAGAAATGTGTTTGAATTTCACTTGAGATAAGACATAAAGGTCAACTGCTAAATTTGCAATATATTCCATAAACACAGAAAGCAGTTGTTGAAAGTGAAACAGTATAGAGTGAGTAAAGGTCAGTATTACCATCCAGTCAGTATCAAACTATGTACAGTGATTGGTCTTGATGATGATATCAGTTATGCAAAAGAAGATCAGTTGTCAGAATCCAAAAATGCAATATGGATATCAATGGCTCCCTGTGGACTGCCGATGCTGGAACTGTGATGGACGAACCCGGGCGTGGCCGTGTATGGGGGAATCTAAATGAGCGGCGTGGGAGTAATGCCACTGAAACGATGCAGATAATCAATAGGGCAGCAAAAAATTTATTTAAAAATTTTTAAAAAAAATGCAATATGGCCTGGAGTATTGGTATTTATAATACACCAGTCCAGCAGTACTATGCAGAAAATAATATAGAATTAACACTACATTTGACATGTATAATGTTACATATGCATGTTTATGTATTTCATTTTTAGCTATTTATAATTACAAAAAGCTATCAGCATCTCTAAACCACCTTTCTTTCCCTTTCCAAAAATTGGTGGTGGTTGTTTTTTTCATTTGTAATCTGTTAGAAATAGGACACCTTACAATGTTACATACATTTAGGACATTCCTTGGGCAGAGGTAATGTCTGGTTGACAGGGAGACAGAAGCCAGCAGAGACCGATCATCATGACATCGCTTCGGCGTCGTAAAGCGAAGTCTGGAGCATCATCTGTGTATGGGGGTGTCAGCGGCAGCAGTGTTGACCGGGACAATGATTATGTGTGGTGAGGCTCTTTCTCTCTCTCTCTCTCTCTCTCTTTTTTTTTTTTTTTTTTTTTTTACTTTTGACTTTGTCCACTATTTTTGTGTGTTTTGGAAAATGTGGATGAGATTGATTTTTTTTGATTTTTTTTTTTTTCTGAATAGAGTGATCTGTATTGTTGATTTCTTACATCAAGGGGGAGGGGGAAAAGAATAATGGGGATAAGGACAGGTGAGCTCTTTGTTGGTTTTGTGGAAAAGGCCCAGAACATCCATTTTAAACCAGCAGATGGTGTTTTTGGACAGGTGGTTGTGTGAGTGTGCGTGTGTGTGTGTGTGTGCGTTTCGTGCATCCGTTAGTATTCTTATGTTGTTAGTTTCATGCAACTTTACATTTGTGTGGTCATAACAGGTGGGGTAGTGGATTGGTCTTTTGGACCTGCACAGGTAGAGAGAGAGGTGGTTTGTGAGTGTGCATGTGGTATGTGCATCCATTAGTATTTTATGTTGTTGCTTTATGGTTACAAAAATCCCCCCCACCCCAAATAATTCTGGAGCGAAGCCCTTAACTCACTCAGTTAGTCAGTACGGCCAGTCCTCTCTTCTCCTCTACACAGACCCCTCGGATGTCCAGTGGGTGTCTGAATGACCCAACCTTTAGCTTCCGTCGTCAGAACTGTGGTATTCTTTGTCAACATTCACCTCTTCAGTATAAGAGCCTTCCGCTTGCAATATTTTGATGATGGTAATTGGGGTGAAACGCTGTTAGCATCGTCTCTTTCGCCGTTCGTATGGAGAGAGTTAAGACGGCTTAGTGGTTTCCTTTCACGTTTTTTTTTCACCCTGAATTCAGTGAATCCACTCTTTATCTCCTTTCCGTAAGTCCTGGAGCAAGTGGCAACAGATGACGCTGGGAGCTACTAGCCAGGGACCTGAACTCAGGCAGCCAGGGCAGGATGGTTGGCCTCTGTTCTGACGGGCGCCATAGCCGAATGGTTAAAGCGTTGGACTTTCGATCTGAGGGTCCCGGGTTCGAATCACGGTGACGGCGCCTGGTGGGTAAAGGGTGGAGATTTTTACGATCTCCCAGGTCAACATATGTGCAGACCTGCTAGTGCCTGAACCCCCTTCGTGTGTATATGCAAGCAGAAGATCAAATACGCACGTTAAAGATCCTGTAATCCATGTCAGCGTTCGGTGGGTTATGGAAACAAGAACATACCCAGCATGCACACCCCCGAAAACGGAGTATGGCTGTCTACATGGCGGGGTAAAAACGGTCATACACGTAAAAGCCCACTCGCATACGAGTGAACGCAGAAGAAGAAGAGAAGAAGGCCTCTGTTCACTCAAGGCAAGGGCAACAACTCTGGTGACTGAGCAGCCCTCTTCAGTGACAACACTGCTTCCTCCTCCTTAGGGGACAGTCTTCTTTTCTCAGCTGGCTGCTGGTGCAAGGAACATCAGGAGACCACTGTAAGGACTGCCTGAAAATTTCCCGTGGGGCCTGCAGCATTCTCATTCCAGAGTGGGAAGCCTTGCCACAAACCGCAGTGACTGGCTGTCTACAAGGGAGTTCTGGCGTTTAAGGAGAGCCATCTTCAGGATCTCGATCAGTCTAGGTCTCGAGACCCATCATCTGTTATTTACTTCCCACAGCGCAGCTGCTATTGTGTGTCTGAACTTCGGACTGCATTCTCATCTCAAGAGTCACTGACGTCTTCATCGTTCATGATGGGCTTCCATGATGATGGTGATGATTATTTCCATTGTGTGTGTGTGTGTGTGTGTATGTGTGCATGTGTTACTTTGAGTGTGGGGGTTATGTGTGTTCTCTTATGCGTTACTATGAAGCTGACAAAATGGCAGAGCTTGTGTTGTGTAACTTCTCGAGTGTTTGTTACAGTCCAGTGTGTTTTGACATCATTGAGGAGGCTCACATGACCAAGTGTGGACATTCTTTTTGGTGAGTACCTGCTTGTCACTGTGTTATGGGAGACCTTCTGTGTAGTGTGTAATGGTGTAATGTTTTTGGTGTGTGTGTTTGTTCGTTCTTTTAGTTTAACGTCTTTTCACTGTTAGTGATATTGGACGAGGGTAGGAAAAAAATCGAGTGGGTGGAGGAGGGGGGGGGGAATTACTGTGTACGCATGCGAGTAAGTGAAAGTGAGTGTGTGTGTGTTACAAATAGAAAATGATTTATTTTAGTTTTGTTAAAAAAAATAATAAATAAAAAAAATAAAAGAACATAACAATATAACATATTTCTAATGAAAAACTAACAACTATATCAGCGAACCAACTGGACTATTTAACAAGGAGTTGAAAAAGTCATATATCAGTAATAGACTGCTGAAGATCATCAACACTGAAGATGATTTCAGTTCAGGGATGTGTATGTGTATCTGTGTATGTGTGTGTGTCTTTCGTTTTGATGTTTGATAACATCATTTCCCATATGTATAACTCCCTGACTGCCTGAAGTTTTCTTTTCCCACCCACCTTCTTAGTGTGGGGGAGGGGGTGGGTGGGTTTGCTTCAAGCCTAAAGAGGAAATGACCTGAAATATTCAAAGTAATCTGATTCTCTGCCAGTTGTACTCATGTTAAGTGACAGTGGTAACATTGTGCATCATTTTTGACTCACTTGTGTAAACAAAGTGAGTCTATGTTTTAACCCGGTGTTCGGTTGTCTGTGTCTGTGTGTGTGTGTCTGTGGTAAACTTTAACATTGACATTTTCTCTGCAAATACTTTGTCAGTTGACACCAAATTAGGCATAAAAATAGGAAAAATTCAGTTCTATCCAGTCATCTTGTTTAAAACAATATTCCACCTCTGGGATGGGCACAAAAAAATAAAAAATGAAGCCTAATTATATGCAAACAGCATTTACTGGGTTTTTTGGGGTTTTTTTTTCTCTAAACTTGGCACTTTGATCTGATATTCTGACCCAACAACAAGAGCAGTCATTATTATCATTTTTTGTTCAAACAGGAACTTCTTTTGCTAAGCATGGAAGTTTTATTTATTTTGCAAACGTTTTGGTGCAAAAGAAAAAAAGGGAAATTACTCTGTAATTAATGCTAGGGGACGTAATTTATCACAAGTGAGTCATGAAGACCTTGCCTCTCTTGTTGTTGTTGTTGTTTTAATCATTTCAACGTAACACTTGAATCAGTTGCTCTCCAGCCTAGTTGTATTTTGACTTTGTTACATCCGTGCATTTTATATGAATTTCCTGCTTTCTGAATTATTCTTGTATATTCATGTGAATGCTTGTGTCTATGTGGCTTGGTTAGGACTTTGATTCTTTTTCTCATCCTTTTAATTGATCATTTCACTGCTTCAGTTATTTCAATGCAGATTTTTTTTTTTGTCTGTCTAAAACAATCATTTTGCCATGATCCACTGATTTTAACAGAAAGGGTCACTGTGACTGTTGGTATTTGTGCCTTAACTATGACCTGTTAGGGCCTTTGATTAGGTTGAAAGATTTGTGAAGTGTGTGTGTTTGTGTATTAACTTTGAACTTTTTTTTTTTTTTAATCTGTTAAAACAACAAATAGTAGTTAGGGGAGACAGAATAGATATTGTTGAAAATTAGATAAATGTGCTGATGTGGAAACAAAATGAATACCATGTAAAATGTTATCAATGTCTAGATACGGAAACAAAATGAATACCGTGTAAAATGTTATCAATGTCTAGATACAGAAACAAAATGAATACCGTGTAAAATGTTATCAGTGTCTAGATACGGAAACAAAATGAATACCGTGTAAAGTGTTATCAATGTCTAGGTACGGAAACAAAATGAATACCGTGTAAATTGTTATCAATGTCTTGACACGGAAACGAAATGAATGCTGTGTGTATTGTGATCAGCGTGAGGATGTGGATACTAACTAAACGAATGCGCATGAAGTGTGATCAGTGTGTACATGTGGACTGCCGGAGAGAGAGTGAACAAAATCAATGCAGCCGTGTGCTGTCCGTTGCAGCTACAAGTGCATCAAGCAGAGCCTGGAGAAATGCTGCAGGTGCCCCAAGTGTAACTATGTGATTGAACGGCCTGACCAGATCTATCCCAACTTTACCCGTGAGTGGTTTTTGGTCGGAGTTCTCTCAAACTGTGCTTCAGATCATCGTTCAAACACTGTGCATTAGAACTGGCATGTGTGAAGGGCATAGTGTCTTCACAGCTGCAGGGCAGGTTGTTTTGTTTTTTTTACTTCAAACAAATATATGTAGATATACATTCATATGTTTCTATAGTCCAGTTTTCATTTCTGTCATTTCAGTTTTATCCAGCTCTTGTTTCTTTCATTTCCGTTTATACCCCTTTTTATTAATTACAAGCCTTTGGATCATTTCAAGTGGGTTTTTTTTTTCTCTTCAAATAATAATAATAATTTTTTTTTTTTTAAACCTGTGAGTAGAAAAATAGTGGTTGTGTTCCAACTTTTGACCAGTATGCCTTTTCTAATGTCTGTTTCAGTGAATGAATTGATCCTGAAATTCAAAAGCAAACAGAATGACAAGAAGAGAAAAAACCCAGATCAGGTCAGTGTGTTGACGTGTCCGTCAGTCTTGGTTGTAACTGTTGTGCTAGGCTTTGACGTGTAACGTTATGCGTCTGTCTGTCTGTAATTTCCACTTATTGTTTTCTTCTTCTTCTTCTTCTGCGTTCACTTGTATGCACACGAGTGGGCTTTTACGTGTATGACCGTTTTTACCCGCCATGTAGGCAGCCATACTCCGTTTTTGGGGGTGTGCATGCTAGGTATGTTCTTGTTTCCATAACCCACCGAACACTGACATGGGTAACAGGATCTTTAACGTGCGTATTTGATCTTCTGCTTGCATATACACACGAAGGGGGTTCAGGCACTAGCAGGTCTGCACATATGTTGACCTGGGAGATCGTAAAAATCTCCATCCTTTACCCACCAGGCGCCGTCACCGTGATTCGAACCCGGGACCCTCAGATTGACAGTCCAACGCTGTAACCACTCGGCTATTGCGCCCGTCACTTATTGTTTTCATTTTGTGTCGTCTCTTTTGTTGCTGTCATTTGTCCTGTGTCAGTCATGTAGGTGTTGGTGGTTTTATATCGGTTTTTTTTTAACAATGTGGTTTGTGTGTGTCTTTTGTAGCAATAAGTTATGCTATCTCTCACACCTGTTGAAATAGATAAATAAAAGTAATGAATGAAATAAAATAGAAATAATAAGTAAATAAATGAACTACAGTCAAATAAAGTAAAAAAAAAAAATAATAATAATAAGGAAGACATGTCTTGGCAAAGACAAAGTGGAGTGATGGTCTAGAGGAAACGCGTCCGCCTAGGAAGCAAGAGAATCTGAGCGTGCTTGTTCGAATCACGGTTCAGCCGCCGATATTTTCTCCCCCTCCACTAGACCTTGAGTGGTGGTCTGGGACGCTAGTCATTCGGATGAGACGATAAACCGAGGTCCCGTGTGCAGCATGCACTTAGCGCACGTAAAAGAACCGACGGCAACAAAAGGGTTGTTCCTGGCAAAATTCTGTAGAAAAATCCACATCGATAGGAAAAACAAATAAAACTGCATGCAGGAAAAAAATACCAAAAAAATGGGTGGCGCTGTAGTGTAGCGACGCGCTCTCCCTGGGGAGAGCAGCCCGAATTTCACACAGAGAAATCTGTTGTGATAAAAAGAAATACAAATACAAGTCCTGACTTCTGAAAAGCAGTATTAATGTGACGTCTGTGCATTTTCCGCCCTGAACGCTGGGATTTCTGTGTCGACCAAGTAAAGGGGAAGAATGTGCCGTCAAATGTCCCGTAACAACATATGTGAAGTTGAAGATCATTTGAAGTATTTTATGTATACATTGATGTTGATTGTTCGTTGAAGGTGTGGCGATGTGTCAGAAATTGAGTGTTGTGTGGAAAAAGCAATTGAGGGTATATGTGGTGATAAGAAGAAGAAGAAAAATTATAGAAAATCTAAATCGTTGGTTACTTGAATGCACTATTGCAGAGTGGTTTTTTTGCCTTCGCCATCACCTGGAATACATGCGTTTTTAGGATGTGGGTAAAAAATTGCTAAAAAACAAATAATACACTGGACAATTGATTTTTTTTTATGTATGCATAAATGTTTGTTTCTTGATTACAAAAGTCGCAAGTTCTTACTCACTGCTTGATGTTATGTATCCAATTTGGACATTTTATGATTTATTTTGCATCTCCCATCATTTATAAGGTCATGACCATTTACTGTATTGCATTACCATTCAACACTAGTTTGGGTCTTTCCGTGCATTTCATAGTATGAATCATTGTGTCGAAGACAGTTTAAATTCACCATGCAAAAACAATGTCTGTACATAATAAAATCACACACAACACAATGAGAAAATCAAGGAATTTGGGTTTTTGTGACTGTCCATGCTACAAACTGTATGCATTTGGGGATGTTTTGAGGAAAAGGAAAAGCTCTGTATCTGTCATGGTGAAATCATGCAATTATGTCCGGTTTCGTAGTGTTTCGTTGTCTGTATCTGTTTTGTGTGGCACATGTCCCGCACTTTCTTCTGTGTAAACTCTGTTAGGTGTGTATGCCGGTATCTATGTGTGTGTTGATTATGCTGTTTAATTGACTGTCGATAGAATTACATACCTATCCTCGTCATCAAGCCTCTTAGGATCTTTACAAACACTGAGTGTAATTTCACCACAGACTCGCCTGCCGTGAGATTGTCCGACTATAGCTGCCATGGGCGGCATCATTGTTATCAACTTGCATTCATCATTATCGCGACACCACCACATACTGAATTAAAATTTGACGTAGTTACGACGTAGAGATATCCATTTGCTTATTGGTATGTTTTCGTATCCATAACGCACACTGACAGATCGGATTTTAAACGCTGTGATATTGGATCTTCTGCCATCGCTTTCATCGAACGGTGGTCCGCACTGGCAGTCTGCAGCGATATGTTAACCGGGAGATTCGTAAAAAATCCGCCTGTACCACAGCGACACGAGATTGAATGAAACCTCAAATAAATCAACGCTTTCATCAGCTGTGGACCATTTGAGTGTGTGGCTGTCATGAGCCACAGGTGCAATATATGCTGAATGTCAGTGAAAGCATTCTTTCAGCAAGTCGGCACCGAATAATGTGATCATGTCTGGGTGCACTGCGGATTGGTGTTGGTCCACAAGTCTGAGATCTCTATGACGTTGCTTTGATTTATTCTACTTAACTTCTTTTTTCGTGGGCTATATACTTATTCCTGTATACAGTGGGCATTTATTATACTGTTTTATACCCAAGATTGTAGGCGCCCTCTTTTTCTGCTATCTGCTGGTAGTTGTAACAGAACCAGGTGGTGTACAAATAAAGATCAACATTATTGTACCGCTACACAAATGGGGTGCATGAATACTATTATCAATAAAAAATCTCTCCTTTACCAACAGGACGCAACCTTTTAGGACAGATTGAGAAAGTCCACGCAAACATGGATATGCTGTCAGCTTGTGTTTCATTCCAGTGAAGTGGTAAGGCAGAGTCTGCCAAGTCAGAGTTGTCGGGTTTGTTCGAAATTCGCTTACACCTGGAATAGTTTGACTGGAATCAAATGTACGTAGTGCTTCAGTAGATGATAACGAGGTCGTGTGTGCAGCACGTTGGCGCCTGAACAGAACATGCAATGAAGTGTTGTCTCGGCAATTTGAGAGAAATCACATCTGATGGAGCGTTTACAGGGCACTAGAGTAAGAGGAGAGTTATGTGTGTTGTTAGTAACGTGATGTGTGTGTTTGACATGCATATTGACGGAGTTTGTTTTTTTTTTGCTGTGTGTCAGACCCTGACCTCTCGAGGCCTGGAGATTCATGACCTTTTGTCGGATGACCTTGACCTTGGTAACATCAACTACCTCCTGGACGTCTTGGCTCAGAAGAAACAGAGGTTGGAGGCGGTAAGGGGTGTTGGCAGTTCTATTGGATAATTGATTTTTTTTTTTTTTTTTTTTTTTTTTCACTACACATGGTTTTTTTCTGTGACTTACTATAAGGTCGCGTTAGTCTCCTTCTCCTGGCTTGTGTTATATATTTCGGACCATTTACTGATTTTATTTTCTTCTGTCTCGGTCCATCATTTACTATCAGTCGAGTGACATTTACGTGTATTGCATTACCATCATCAGTGCTGGTGTCTTGCCGTGTCATTTCATTTAGCTGATGTAATTCTTTTATCTCTTGAAGCCAGTTTATACAGCACATGCAAAGGCACACATGCGTGTACATACACACACACACACACACACACACACACACACACACTCGTGCACAATGCCAAGAATTTTCGGCTTTATTGGGTAAGTCATGTCAGATTTCAAATATATATCAGCTTGCATTTGGTGCTGTTGTTTTGTGCTGAAGGAAAGCTCTTTATTGTGTGTGGGTGAATGCATGCAAGTGTGTGTATGTGTGTGTGCGCGCACATGTGTGTGTGCTCGTGTGTGTGTGTGTATGTGCCCCTGTGTGCATGCTTGTGTGTGTGTGTGTGTATGCATGTTTTTTGATTGATTGATATTGATACTTATATAGCACCTATCCTTGGTCGGAGACCAAGCTCTTAGCGCTTTACAAACACAGGGTCATTTGGACAACAGGCTGCCTACCTGGGTAGAGCCAACTGATGGCTGCCATTGGGCGCTCATCATTCATTTCCTGTGTCATTCAATCAGATTTCAGGCACGCACACATACACACTCAGACAGACATTTAACATTTTACGTTTATTTACCCCACGATGTAGGCAGCCATACTCCGTTTTCGGGGGTGTGCATGCTGGGTATGTTCTTGTTTCCATAACCCACCGAACGTTGACATGGATTACAGGATATTTAACGTGCGTATTTGATCTTCTGCCTGCGTATACACACGAAGGGGGTTCAGGCACTGGCAGGTCTGCACATATGTTGACCTGGGAGATCGGAAAAATCTCCACCCTGTACCCCACCAGGCACCACCGAGATTCGAACCCTGAACCCTCAGATTGAAAGTCCAACGCTTTAACCATTCAGCTGTTGTGCATGTGTGTGTGTGATGCCACAGGATGCAGAGTATGCAGAGAGCTGTCTGCTGAAAGAGTTTCTGCAGCAAGTGCGGCACCGCAAACAACAGGTGATCCTTTGTCTGGTGTGCACTGTGGTATTACGGCCCTGTTGTCCATATCTGTCAGTCTCCTTCTGCCTGTTGCTTTGTTTCTTCTTCTTCTTCTTCTGCATTCGTGGGCTTCAACTCCCACGTTCACTCGTACATACGCGAGTGGGCTTTTTACGTGTATGACTGTTTTTACCCCGCCATGTAGGCAGCCATACTCTGTTTTCAGGGGTGTGCATGCTGGGTATGTTCTTGTTTCCATAACCCACCGAACGCTGACATGGATTACAGGATCTTTAACGTGTGTATTTATCTTATGTTTGCGCATACACACGAAGGGAGTTCAGGCATTGGCAGGTCTGCACATATGTTGACCTGGGAGATCGTAAAAATCTCCGCCCTTTACCCACCAGGCGCCGTCACCGTGATTTGAACCCAAGACCCTCAGATCGAAAGTCCAACGCTTTAACCATTCGGCTATGGCGCCTGTCAGCTTTGTTTCATTTCATGGTGAAGGTGGCATAATGGTCAAGACGCTCGTCTGCCAGTACAGAGTCTGTGAGGGTCTGTGTTCGAATCCCGCTCTCATCCTTTATCCCAAGTTTGACTGGAAAATCAAACTGAGCGCCTAGTCGTTCAGATGAGATGATAAACCGAGGTCCCGTGTGCAGCACGCACTTGGCGCCCTGAAAAAGAACCCATGGCAATGAGAGTGTAGGAGAAATCCACTCTGATAGGTACTGAACAGATATGCATGCACTCAAGGCCTAAGCATGGTGGGTTATGCTGCTGGTCAGGCATCTGTCTAGCAGACGTGATGTAGTGTGTATGGATTTGTCCGAACGAGAAACTGAAACTGTTTCATTTCATCTGTCAGTCATCTCTTATCAGTGCAGCTCGGATCGGCTTCGGATCCACTCTGTTTACACATACCCAGATTCAAACACTCGACTGTTGGCCGCCGTTCTTTCTCTGTCTCTGGACCTTGCGATTGGATTGAAGTTCCTCTTTCGCTTCGTCAAGTCTCCACACTCAGCTCTTTCAAGTCTGGCCTTAAAACCCACCTCTTCCCAAAATAGCCTCCCTTCCCTGCCCTTCCTTGTCTTTAGTTTCTACAGTTTTAGAGTTATGCATGCGTGTGAATGACTGGTGCGAAAGCGCTTTGATTTGTCTCTGCGCAAGATTCACTGCTATATAAATACCATTATTATTATTATTATAGCTCTTTCTATTGCTTGGTTTCATTTCATCTGCTAGTCTTCTCAACACATAAATGTGGTACAGCTGACTTTAACGACCTGTTGGCTTGTGTCTTCATGGTCCAGTTGTCCAGATATCTTGGAACACGTCAATGTGTTTCTGGTGAGCATTTAACTCTCTCCATACGAACGGCGAAAGAGACGACGTTAACAGAGTTTCACCCCAATTACCACCATCCAAATATTGCAGGTGGAAGGCTCTTACACTGAAGAGGTGAATGTTGACAAAGAATACCACAATTCTGACAACGGAAGCTAAAGGTTGGGTCATTCAGACACCCACTGGACATCCGAGGGGTCTGTGTAGAGGAGAAGAGAGGACTGGCCGCACTGAGTGTGTTAAGATTCCGAGGATGAAAGCAAAATGGGCCCAGCTATCTTCATGGATGTATCTAGAATCCAGTGTTCTGTTGATGCTGTTCAGAGCACTCCGGTGTTCACACGATGGTTAAAAAAACTTTAGACGCAGCTTTGAAAAAAAAAAAAAAAAAACTTTCACGGGGATGCCTTTGCTCCAAATGTGTCGTTTTTGCTTTGCTTGATATTGTCCCATTTTATATACTGCTTCTTGAAAAATGATGGAAAGTGAGGTAGTGACTGTGTTTTTTTGTTTTTTTTTTTGTTTTTCTTATGTAGCTTATTTTAAAACAATGGTGAATTGTGAGGTAGTTACAGTGGTAATGACAATGAAGAAAATGTTGTGTGCAGCAACTGGATCAGCTGACAAGGGAAATCAGTATCCTGGACGGTGACTTTCAGACAGTGGAGGTGAGAATTGAAATGGGTGTGTGATGAAAAAACAAAATTTTTTTTTTTTTTTTTTTTTTTTTTTTGATTGACTGAGAAATGGTTCAGAATGATACATCAGTGGAATTTATGCCTTTCATGGTCTTGCAAAAGATGCTGGTTAATGATTTTTGATAAATGTGTATTGCGTTAGTCTGCTTTCTGCAGAGCTTTTTTTCTGAAAAGAGACTTTACTAAAGTCTGTGCCTTTCTGTGACCACAGTGTATGTGTGTGTGTGTGTGTGTGTGTGTGTTGGTTTGAATGCAGATGGGTATGTGCTAGTGTGCATGTATATGAGAATATAAGGGTACATACAGGTTTGTGCTGTTGTGCGCGAGTTTCATTAGTTATGATGTGTAAGAGTGTTGTGTTGTACATAAAATGAGGTTTTGAGTTTCTGGTTGGACGTCCATGCAGGATTATGCATGTAAGTTGTTGTTTTGTAGTTTGAATGTACGTTTTTTTTCAGGTTGGTTTTTACATTGTCAAGCACAAGTGAGCCTGTTTTACACTGACAGGCGCTATATGAAATACATCGTTGAATTATCAGTGTTATGCCTGTTGCATGTTGTTATATGGTGAGTCCCTGATATATGGTGAGTCTCTAACGTTGAGATGATGACTGATGTTGTTATATGGTGAGTCTCTAACAGTGAGATGATGACTGATGATGTTATATGGTGAGTCTCTAACGGTGAGATGATGACTGATGTTGTTATATGGTGAGTCTCTGACATTGAGATGATGACTGATGTTGTTATATGGTGAGTCTCTGACATTGAGATGATGACTGATGTTGTTATATGGTGAGTCTCTAACGGTGAGATGATGACTGATGATGCTATATGGCGAGTCTCTAACGTTGAGATGATGACTGATGTTGTTATATGGTGAGTCTCTAATGGTGAGATGATGACTGATGATGTTATATGGTGAGTCTCTAACGGTGAGATGATGACTGATGATGTTATATGGTGAGTCTCTAACGGTGAGATGATAACGATGTTGTTATATGGTGAGTCTCTAACCTAACGGTGAGATGATGACTGATGATGCTATATGGTGAGTCTCTAATGGTGAGATGATGACGATGTTGTTATATGGCGAGTCTCTAACGTTGAGATGATGACTGATGATGTTATATGGTGAGTCTCTAATGGTGAGATGATAACGATGTTGTTATATGGTGAGTCTCTAACCTAACGTTGAGATGATGACTGATGTTCACAGGACAGAATCAAGGAGCAGCACAGCAAGTTGATGGCCTGTCCTGTAAGTACTGCCGTTACTGTCAGTTTGGGGTCTTACAGCCATTCCTGTGTCTGTGGATTTAGTTGATTATGTAGATACATTTTGTTGGAGTGTGTGTGTGTGTGTGTTTGTATTTATTGCATTGTTGTATTGTATTACTCTTTTGACGGGTGCAATAGCCGAATGGTTAAAGCGCTGGACTTTCAATCTGAGGGTCCTGGGTTCGAATCTCAGTGCACCTGGTGGGTAAAGGGTGGAGATTTTTCCGATCTCCCAGGTCAACATATGTGCAGACCTGCTAGTGCCTGAACCCCCTTCGTGTGTATGCGCACGCAGAAGATCAAATACGCAGGAAACAAGAAAATACCCAGCATGCACACCCCCGAAAACCGAGTATGGCTGCCTACATGGCAGGGGTAAATAAAAAACAAACAAACGGTCATTCAAGTAAAATGTTTCATGTCTGTCTGAGTGTGTATGTGTGTGCGTCTGAAATCTGATTGAATGACACAGGAAACGAATGATGAGCGCCCAGTGGCAGCCGTCAGTCGGCTCTACCCAGGTAGGCAGCCTGTGGTGCAAATGTCCCCGTGTATGTAAAGCGCTTAGAGCTTGGTCTCTGACCGAGGATAGGTGCTATAGAAGTATCCACATCAATCAATCAGTGTGAAATTCAGGTTGCTCTCTCCAGGGAGAATGCATAGCTACAGTGAGAGTGCCACCCTTTTTTTTTTTTTCTTTTTCTTTTTCTCCGGCAAGTGTATTTGATTTTCTATCAGCGTGGATTTTTTTTTTTTTTTTTTTCCAACAGAATTTCGCCAGGGACAATCCTTTTGTTGCTGAGGGTTCTCTTACGTGTGCAAAGTGCATGCTGCGCAATAGAACTCGATTTATCAGCTCATCCGAATGACTAGTGTCCAGACCACCACTCAAGGTCTAGAGAAAATACTGGCGAGTGTGAGAATCGAATATGTGCACTCAGATTCTATCACTTCCTAAGCAGATGTGTTACTACGAGGTTATCTATCATTCCATGTGTGAATGATCTTGCGTGCATAAAATTATGCACATCATTTTTCAGAGGCTGCTCATGGCTAGAGTTGGTGGTGGTGATTTTTTTTTTTTTTTTTTCAGTACATAAAACCAGAATCTAGAAAACGTGATCAAAACTGTATGGATATCTTTCCTTTGTGTTCATTGTTGATGGTGGGTTTTGTGTTGGTTTTTTTGTTTTTATTATTATTATAATAATAATTATTATTATTATTATATTTATATAGCACTGAATCTTGTGCAGAGACAAATCAAAGTGTTTTCGCACCAGTCATTCACACGCATGCATAACTCTAAAATTGGAAAAAAAACTGAAGACAAGGAAGAGGCAGGGAAGGGAGGCTATTTTGGGAAGTGGTGGGTTTTAAGGCCAGACTTGAAAGAGCTGAGTGTGGAGACCTGACGAAACGAAAGAGGAAGTTCATTCCAATTACAAGGTCCAGAGGCAGAGAAAGAACGGTGGCCAACAGTTGAGTGTTTGAATCTGGGTATGCATAAACAGAGTGGATCGTAGAGAGTGAGATGGAGTGTAGAGAGGCAGCCACAGAGATAGGAAGGGGCAGATTTGTGAATACATTTATAACATAGAGTGCTGTTCTCGTACTTTATTCTGTGTGAGACAGGGAGCCAGTGGAGATGTTGCAAAAGAGGAGTGATGTGCTCAGATCTTTTCTTTCTTGAGGACGAGTCGGGCAGCAGAGTTTTGTAAGCGCTGACTGTGACATTTGAGTGGTCCTGAACTGGGCGAGATGTGTGTTCAGGATCACCTGGTGCCCAACAGCTATGAGACGGCCCAGAGCACCATCCTGGATGTGGCCTGTGATGAGTCCAGCAGCAGTGCCAAGGTACAGCACCATGAGGGGGGGGGGGGAAAGTTCTTACCCCTCTTTTTGTTTTTTTCTTGTTCTGCTGTCTCGTAGTTGTCTCCTGGTTGGTCTGTATGTTTCATGTCTCCCTCTTTCTTGCTATTTTATTATTATTATTACTACTACTACCTTTTTCTATATTATAATTATTATTTATTTGTGTATTTATTTATTTATGTAAGCTTATCTATTATTTATTCACCTTTTTTTTTCTTTTCTTTTTTTTCTCAAGGCCTAAGCGCGTTGGGTTACGCTGCTGGTCAGGCATCTGCGTGGCAGATGTGGTGTAGCGTATATGGTTTTGTCTGAACGCAGTGACGCCTCCTTGAGCTACTGAAACTGAAACTGAAACTTGCTGGAGTCTGTGACTGGTTTTTTTTTTGTTTTGTTTTTTGTCTGCCTGTGCGTACCAGCTGTCTGTTTCGCCCTGTCTGTGTGTCTGTCTGTCTGTTACTTCATGTCTTCCTCCTCTATGCCCACACCCCACCCCCACCCCTACACACACACTCTCTCTTCTCCATCCTCCTCTGCACTTTACAGATGTGTGTGTGTGTCTCTGTTCTGATCGACAGACATGTCTGAAAGTCAAAGCAGTTTTTCAGGTGTGTTGTAAAATCTTGGCCCATTTTACTAGCATGTCCGTGACCATTTTACAGAAGCGTCTATAAATTTTGACCATTTTATAGATGTATATAAATCCTGTTTCTCCGCATAGGCGGATAGTAGTTTGCACAGGACAGGAATGTCAGACCCCTGCTGGAGTCTGCACTAGTTGGGTCACGGTGAGTATGTTATTTAAACGTAATTTTAGATAGAAAATTTCCTTTTTAACAGACAGTCCTGTGAATAGTCTCCATTTCATTGATGTTTTGGTGAGAGAATCGCTGAACTTGATAAACAGAATGACAGTGCATTCCAAGGTGATAAATAAGATATGCATTCCCTTGTTGATAAACAGAATGCCTGTTGATTCCTCTGTTGATAAATACAGTAACCAAACATTTCCCATTGATGCCTGCAACATTCTCATTCCAGAGTGGAATAAGTTTGATAAATACAATGACTCTACATTCCCTGTGTTGATGAATACAATGACTATACATTCCCCATGTTGATGAATACAATGACTATACATTCCCCATGTTGATGAATACAATGACTACATTCCCCATGTTGATGAATACAATGACTATACATTCCCCATGTTGATGAATACAGTGACTATACATTCCCCATGTTGATGAATACAATGACTACATTCCCCATGTTGATGAATACAATGACTACATTCCCCATGTTGATGAATACAATGATATACATTCCCCATGTTGATGAATACAATGACTACATTCCCCGTGTTGATGAATGCAATGATATACATTCCCCATGTTGATGAATACAATGACTATACATTCCCTGTGTTGATGAATACAATGACTACATTCCCCGTGTTGATGAATACAATGATATGCATTCCCCAAGTTGATGAATACAATGACTATACATTCCCCATGTTGATGAATACAATGACTATACATTCCCCAAGTTGATGAATACAATGACAATACATTCCCCATGTTGATGAATACAATGACTACATTCCCCGTGTTGATGAATACAATGACTCTACATTCCCCTTGTTGAGGAATACAATGACTATACATTCCCCATGTTGATGAATACAATGACTATACATTCCCCATGTTGATGAATACAATGACTACATTCCCCGTGTTGATGAATACAATGACTCTACATTCCCCATGTTGATGAATACAATGACTATACATTCCCCATGTTGATGAATACAATGACTATACATTCCCCATGTTGATGAATACAATGACTATACATTCCCCATGTTGATGAATACAATGATATACATTCCCCATGTTGATGAATACAATGACTATACATTCCCCATGTTGATGAATACAATGATTACTCATTCCCCAAGTTGATAAAAACAGTGACTACACATCCCACATGTTCATGAACACAGTGACGACACGTTCCTCAAGCTGATCAATAATGACAACGTTTCCCGTGTCGATAAACCACAATGACCCTGACCTCTCTGTTGGGGGGCACCGGGACGAAACAGAACGACTGCGTCCAGCCGTCAGAGCCGTCCAAGTCTCCGCACAGCAAGCCCCAGTCGTGGCTGCAGAACTCTCTGGCGCAGCGCCGGAGGAAGATGTCGCAGCACTTCGAGGACCTGGAGCAGTGCTACCTGGACATCCGCACCAGCGGGGGGCTGGGGGGCCCCGATGGGGGTGTGGGGAGGATGGAGGATTTCACCACCTGTCTGTCCAAGTTCACACGCTTCACCTCTTTCCGACCCCTGGCCTCGCTTAGCTACGCCGTCGACCTCTTCAACGGCTCTTCTAGTATTGTGTCCAGGTGAGTGTGAGTGTTTGGGGGTGTGTGTGTGTTTGGATGTGTGTGTGATTGTGTGTGCACTGTGTGTGTGTGCACTGTGTATGTGTCTGTGTGTGTGTGTACTGGGTGTGTGTGTGTGCACTGGGTGTGTGTGTGTGTGTGTGCACTGTGTGTGTGTGTCTCTGTGTCCTCCATCAGCTTATGAAAGGTTCCTTCAGTTATGTGTCCAAGTGTGTGTGGCTGGGTAGGTGTGTGAAGGGGGGGGGCTAGGGGAGGATTGGTGTGTGTGTGTGTAGCTCTGTGTCCTCCATCAGCTCATCAAAAGTTCCTTCAGTATTTTGTCCAGGTGAGTGTGGTTGGGTGGGTGTGGTGAGGGGGTGGGGGGTTTGGTGTGGGTGTGGTGAAGAGTTGGTGTGTGTGTGTGTTGGGGGTGGGGGTATGTGACATCATGTGTGTATGTGTGGCTCTTTGTGTGGTGTGTGTGGCTCTGTGTTAGTGTGGCTTTGTGTTTGTGTGTGTGTGTGTGGATTTTGTGTTTGTATCTGTTTGTGCTGGGTGGGTATGTGTATATATATGGTGTGTTTGTGGTTTGTGTGTGTCTGTGTGTGTGTGTGTGGCTTTGTGTGAGTCTGTGTGCTGGTGCATGAGGCAGGGGAGTGGGAAGGCTGACTCCTGTTTAGCTGTAAACCTTGTGGAAGCCTTTGACCACCCGCTGCTGATGGCATGGCTGGTACTTGGCTGTGCCGAGAGGTTCCAAGACTCTCAGAACATAGCACTGGCCCAGTGGTAATGCACCCAGTTTGGAAGCAAGTTTCCAAGGGTTCTAGTCCCACAGACTGACCAGGAGGTTCAGTGCCTCGTCCGCATGTCCTTGAGTGATGGTGCTGGATGAGACGGTGAACTCGGCTCCGGTGAAAGAAGCCACGGCCACAGAAGGGGTTGTCCCATGGCAGATTTCTGTAGAAAAATGCACTTTGTTAGTCCAACAAAAACCACTTGCAGACAGAAACAAGGGAAACAATCTTGGCGGGGCTGCACTGTGGAGTGGTCCACATCATCTCGAGATACACAGAGAAATCATGGGTGACAAAAAGTCGTGCAGTTCAGTGCCGATACATACAATGCAAAGCAAAAACAGTACACAAGAATATTGCAAACTTGAAATTGCTGACACAGACGACAGAGTGTTGTGATGATGTTTGCTCATCCCCCCCCCCCTCCCCCATCCCTACATCTGTTAAGAAAGAAAAAAAAAATGTTTCTTTTCCAATAATGCAGAAGTGGTATACTCATGCTCCTTATTATTATGATATTATAATGCCACCACTTGCTTTCGCCTTACCCTAGACACCATTACTGGAATAGTTGACAATTGATGCTATTGCTATGTTACAACTGGTCCAGGCTATTTATTATTAATGTCATCTTAAATCATCATGGTTACTACAATCATTAAGATGTAAACATTGATTGATTGAACGATTGGACAAATCTTCCTCTTTTTTTTTTTCTTTTTTTTTTTGTTAATGTTGTTGTTACAGATTTGTTTTGCCTTGTTTAGTCTGTCTTGTTTTGTTTTGTTATATCTCTCTGTCTGTAGTGGAAGATGCTACTGTTCATTTTGTTTGTTTCATACTATTCTCTGTATTGTATACATGTTTTTGGAAAAAATTTTAAAAAAAGGTTAAAAAAAAAATGTTGATGTTTGCTCTGAACGCCAGTGTATTGGAATGCACTTCACTCAAAGGTATGGGACAAAGAAAGAGGTTGACCATGACAGGGGTTTCTGTTGCAGTATAGAGTTTGACCGCGACTGTGATTTCTTCGCCATAGCTGGCGTCACCAAAAAAATTAAGGTCAGTATTCAGTCGTGGCTTGATGAGTCACAAGAATGCTTTAATCCCTAAAGCTCTAGTAAGCATACATGACATCTGGGATGGGGATCTTAATGCACATTGTTTTAGTGCAGGGCAGAACTTCAGTGTATGAATCTCTTATTTGATATCCATTCACATTATCTGTAATGTAGGACAGAATTTCAGTAAATGAATCTCTCATCTAAGGGCAGAACTGTGTATGAATCTCTTATTTAATATCCATTCACATTATCTGTAATGTAGGACAGAATTTCAGTAAATGAATCTCTCATCTAAGGGCAGAACTTGAGTGTATGAATCTCTTATTTAATATCCATTCACATTATCTGTAATGTAGGACAGAATTTCAGTGAACGAATCTCTCATCTAAGGGCAGAACTGTGTATGAATCTCTTATTTAATATCCATTCACATTATCTGTAATGTAGGACAGAATTTCAGTAAATGAATCTCTCATCTAAGGGCAGAACTATTTATGAATCTCTTATTTAATATCCCTTCATATTATCTGTAATGTAGGACAGAATTTCAGTAAATGAGTCTCTCATCTAAGGGCAGAACTTCAGTGTATGAATCTCTTATTTAATATCCATTCACATTATCTGTCATGTCGGACAGAATTTCAGTAAATGAATCTCTCATCTAAGGGCAGAACTTCACTGTATGGATCTTATTTAATATCCATTCACATTATCTGTAATGTAGGACAGAATTTCAGTAAATGAATCTCTCATCTAAGGGCAGAACTTCAGTGTATGAATCTTATTTAATATCCATTCACATTATCTGTAATGTAGGACAGAATTTCAGTAAATGAATCTCTCATCTAAGGGCAGAACTTCAGTATATGAATCTTATTTAATATCCATTCACATTATCTGTAATGTAGGACAGAATTTCAGTAAACGAATCTTTTATCTAAGGGCAGAACTTCAGTATATGAATCTTATTTAATATCCATTCACATTATCTGTAATGTAGGACAGAATTTCAGTAAACGAATCTCTCATCGAATATCCGTCAGCATTATTTATAGTGCAGGGTGGGATTTCAGTGAATGAATCTCTCTGTCAGTATCCGTTTACATTATTTATAATGCAGGGCAGAATTTCAGTGGTGAATTTCCCAGTTCTCATTATTTGTGCAGGGCGGAATTTTATTGAATATATCTCAGTCAGTATCCATTGGCAGAGCTTCAGTGAATGAATCTCTTGTCCATTGGCAGCTGTGGTGTTTAACTTTGGGTTTTAGGGAAACTGTGGGCAGGACAGAACGGTGTTGAATGAACTTCTCATTTTAGCGTCCATCCACAGCTGTGATGGTTGATTTGATGGCTGTGACAAAGAAGATGCAAAGAGAGGAGTTCCTGCACACATTCAAACTGTTAGGTCAACGTAGAACATCGGTAGAGTTCATGCACACATTCAAACTGTTAGGTCAACGTAGAACATCGGTAGAGTTCATGCACACATTCAAACTGTTAGGTCAACGTAGAACATCGGTAGAGTTCATGCACACATTCAAACTGTTAGGTCAACGTAGAACATCGGTAGAGTTCGTGCACACATTCAAACTGTTAGATCAACGTAGAACATCGGTAGAGTTCATGCACACATTCAATCTGTTAGGTCAACGTAGAACATCGGTAGAGTTCATGCACACATTCAAACTGTTAGGTCAACGTAGAACATCGGTAGAGTTCATGCACACATTCAAACTGTTAGGTCAACGTAGAACATCGGTAGAGTTCATGCACACATTCAAACTGTTAGGTCAACGTAGAACATCAGTAGAGTTCATGCACACATTCAAACTGTTAGGTCAACGTAGAACATCGGTAGAGTTCATGCACACATTCAAACTGTTAGGTCAACGTAGAACATCAGTAGAGTTCATGCACACATTCAAACTGTTAGATCAACGTAGAACATCGGTAGAGTTCGTGCACACATTCAAACTGTTAGATCAACGTAGAACATCGGTAGAGTTCCTGCACACATTCAAACTGTTAGGTCAACGTAGAACATCGGTAGAGTTCATGCACACATTCAAACTGTTAGGTCAACGTAGAACATCGGTAGAGTTCCTGCACACATTCAAACTGTTAGATCAACGTAGAACATCAGTAGAGTTCATGCACACATTCAAACTGTTAGGTCAACGTAGAACATCGGTAGAGTTCATGCACACATTCAAACTGTTAGGTCAACGTAGAACATCGGTAGAGTTCATGCACACATTCAAACTGTTAGGTCAACGTAGAACATCGGTAGAGTTCCTGCACACATTCAAACTGTTAGGTGAATGTAGAACATCGGTAGAGTTCCTGCACACATTCAAACTGTTAGGTCAACGTAGAACATCGGTAAGGAGACAGTTTTATGGCTGTGACAAAGAAGATGCAAAGAGAAGAGTTCATGCACACATTCAAACTGTTAGGTCAGCGTAGAACATCAGTAGAGTTCATGCACACATTCAAACTGTTAGGTCAACGTAGAACATCGGTTGGGAGACAGTTTTATGGCTGTGACAAAGAAGATACAAAGAGAAGAGTTCGTGCACACATTCAAACTGTTAGGTCAACGTAGAACATCGGTAGAGTTCATGCACACATTCAAACTGTTAGGTCAACGTAGAACATCGGTAGAGTTCATGCACACATTCAAACTGTTAGGTCAATGTAGAACATCGGTAGAGTTCATGCACACATTCAAACTGTTAGGTCAATGTAGAACATCGGTAGAGTTCCTGCACACATTCAAACTGTTAGGTCAACGTAGAACATTGGTAAGGAGACAGTTTTATGGCTGTGACAAAGAAGATACAAAGAGAAGAGTTCATGCACACATTCAAACTTAGGTCAACGTAGAACATCGGTAAGGAGACAGTATGACAAGCGCTGTGTGATGCCATGGAGAAAGGGATGGTGTGTGTGTGTGTGTGTGTGTGCAGGTGTATGAATACCACACAGTGATACAGGATGCTGTGGACATCCACTACCCCACACTGGAGATGCTGTGCCAGTCCAAAATCAGGTCAGTTCACAGGGACTGCGTGTGTCTGTGGACTCTGTCCGCATGAGCCATTTGAATCTGTAGTCTGCTGCAGTGTGGAGAGCTGTGTGTGTGTTGGGAGGGGGTGGGTGGGTGGGGTGGGGGGGGTTGAGAGTGTGTGTGTGTGTGTGTGGCTCTGTGTGTGTGTGTGCAGGGGGGGTGTAAATGATCACATTGAACCGTGTTATTTTTTTTTGTCTTTCTCTCTTTGAGGTTCGTCTGCACATGTTCCTGTGTGTGTGTGTGCGGTGAAGTTGAACGATCCCTGTGTCCATTTCTGTGTGACAGGCAGAGGTGAAAGTTTCTTTTGAAATGTGTTTGCACTGTCCTGAAAGTTGTGCATCAATTTTCGTCTTTTACTGGTAGTTTGTTGGTTGTTTTTGTATGTAGATGATTGTGATTAATGCAGTATTGTGTTTACAGTGATAGACAACAGCTGTGTGTGATAGTAGTTTATATGTGAATGGTTGTGATTGATGCAGTGTTGTGTTTGTTGTGACAGCAGCTGTGTGTTGTGGTAGTTTGTGTGTGGACGATTGTGATTGATGCAATGTTGTGTTTGTTGTGACAGTTGAGATTGATGCAGTGTTGTGTTTGTTGTGATGGACGACAGCTGTGTGATGTGGTAGGTTGTATGTGGACGATTGTTATTGATGCAGTGTTGTGTTTGTTGTGATGGACGACAGCTGTGTGATATGGTAGGTTGTATGTGGACGATTGTTGTTGATGCAGTGTTGTGTTTGTTGTGACGATCAACAGCTGTGTGATATGGTAGTTTGTATGTGGATGATTATGATTGATACAGTATTGTGTTTGATGTGACGGTTGACAGGTGTGAGATGGTAGGTTGTATATGGACAGTTGTGACGGTTGACAGTTGTGTGAGATGGTAGGTTGTATATGGACAGTTGTGATGGTGGACAGTTGTGTGAGATGGTAGGTTGTATATGGACAGTTGTGATGGTGGACAATCGTGTGATATGGTAGGTTGTATATGGACAGTTGTGACGGTTGACAGTTGTGTGAGATGGTAGGTTGTATATGGACAGTTGTGATGGTCAACAGTTGTGTGAAATAGTGGGTTGTATATGGACAGTTTTGATAGATGCAATGTTGTGTGTGTTGTGATGGTGGACAGCTGTGTGATATGGTAGGTTGTATATGGACCATTTGTGTTGTGATGGTGGACAGCTGTGTGATATGGTAGGTTGTATATGGACGATTGTGTGTGTTGTGATGGTGGATATGGTAGGTTGTATATGGACCATTGTGTGTGTTGTGATGCTGGACAGCTGTGTGATATGGTAGGTTGTATATGGACCATTGTGTGTGTTGTGATGCTGGACAGCTGTGTGATATGGTAGGTTGTATATGGACCATTGTGTGTGTTGTGATGGTGGACAGCTGTGTGATATGGTAGGTTGTATATGGACCATTGTGTGTGTTGTGATGGTGGACAGCTGTGTGATATGGTAGGTTGTATATGGACCAATGTGTGTGTTGTGATGCTGGACAGCTGTGTGATATGGTAGGTTGTATATGGACCATTGTGTGTGTTGTGATGCTGGACAGCTGTGTGATATGGTAGGTTGTATATGGACCATTGTGTGTGTTGTGATGCTGGACAGCTGTGTGATATGGTAGGTTGTATATGGACCATTGTGTGTGTTGTGATGGTGGACAGCTGTGTGATATGGTAGGTTGTATATGGACCATTGTGTGTGTTGTGATGGTGGACAGCTGTGTGATATGGTAGGTTGTATATGGACGATTGTGTGTGTTGTGATGCTGGACAGCTGTGTGATATGGTAGGTTGTATATGGACCATTGTGTGTGTTGTGATGCTGGACAGCTGTGTGATATGGTAGGTTGTATATGGACCATTGTGTGTGTTGTGATGCTGGACAGCTGTGTGATATGGTAGGTTGTATATGGACCATTGTGTGTGTTGTGATGCTGGACAGCTGTGTGATATGGTAGGTTGTATATGGACCATTGTGTGTGTTGTGATGCTGGACAGCTGTGTGATATGGTAGGTTGTATATGGACCATTGTGTGTGTTGTGATGCTGGACAGCTGTGTGATATGGTAGGTTGTATATGGACCATTGTGTGTGTTGTGATGGTGGACAGCTGTGTGATATGGTAGGTTGTATATGGACCATTGTGTGTGTTGTGATGGTGGACAGCTGTGTGATATGGTAGGTTGTATATGGACCATTGTGTGTGTTGTGATGGTGGATATGGTAGGTTGTATATGGACCATTGTGTGTGTTGTGATGGTGGACAGCTGTGTGATATGGTAGGTTGTATATGGACCATTGTGTGTGTTGTGATGCTGGACAGCTGTGTGATATGGTAGGTTGTATATGGACCATTGTGTGTGTTGTGGTGGTGGATATGGTAGGTTGTATATGGACCATTGTGTGTGTTGTGATGCTGGACAGCTGTGTGATATGGTAGGTTGTATATGGACCAATGTGTGTGTTGTGATGGTGGACAGCTGTGTGATATGGTAGGTTGTATATGGACCAATGTGTGTGTTGTGATGGTGGACAGCTGTGTGATATGGTAGGTTGTATATGGACCATTGTGTGTGTTGTGATGGTGGACAGCTGTGTGATATGGTAGGTTGTATATGGACCAATGTGTGTGTTGTGATGGTGGACAGCTGTGTGATATGGTAGGTTGTATATGGACCATTGTGTGTGTTGTGATGGTGGACAGCTGTGTGATATGGTAGGTTGTATATGGACCATTGTGTGTGTTGTGATGCTGGACAGCTGTGTGATATGGTAGGTTGTATATGGACCATTGTGTGTGTTGTGATGCTGGACAGCTGTGTGATATGGTAGGTTGTATATGGACCATTGTGTGTGTTGTGATGGTGGACAGCTGTGTGATATGGTAGGTTGTATATGGACCATTGTGTGTGTTGTGATGCTGGACAGCTGTGTGATATGGTAGGTTGTATATGGACCATGGTGTGTGTTGTGATGCTGGACAGCTGTGTGTCGTGGAGTCATTACCACAAAGGGGGTCTGGCCAGCTCTGACTATGAGGGCACCGTCACCTTGTGGGATGCCAACTCCGGGACCAGGGTCAAAATGTTCCAGGTAGGGTTTGGGTGTGTGTGTGTGTGTGTTGGTTTGGGAAGGTTGGTTGGTTGTTGGTTTGTTTGTTTTTTTCTTTTTTGGTTTCTTTGCTTTTTATTGTGTGTGTGTGTGTGTGTGTGTGTGATTTGATGACAGATTCCTGTCTGGAAACACTTCTGTATGACCGTTCATGAAAAAGAAGGAAACGTGTGTGTAGTTTTGTACCTGTATACTTTCTCTCCCTCTGTCTCTCTTTCATATTTATCAATCTGTCCATAAAAAAAAGAAAAAAATAATCTCTGTCTCTCTCTCTCTCTCTCTTATATATATATATATATATATATATGTATATATAGATAGATATATAGATAGATATATATATAGATATATATCAGTGTTGCAAAGAGAAAGGCGTGTGTGTGTGCAGGAGCATGAGAAACGATGTTGGAGTGTGGACTACAACCGCATGGACCCTCGCTTGTTGGCTTCTGGTTCGGATGACTGCAAAGGTGAGTGGCATTGACAGTCACTTGGGTGGTGGGTGGGGGGAGGGGAGGAGCTATGCTTGTGGAGTGTTATAACTGTGAGACACACACACACGCATGCACGCACGCACATGCACGCATGTTCGCTCGCTCGCTGTCTCTCTCGCTGTCACTGTCTCACGGTCTCTCTCTCTCTCGCTCCTTCTCTCTATGTACCGGGGGGGTGGATATAGTAGTGTTCAGAAAAACAACAAGCGAACATTGTGAATGCTTCTGGTTTTTTTGTATTTCTCTTTCCAGCTGGAACGCATTCCTTGTCTGTCAGATCAAAGAACTAGTGACAAGTGTTTGTTGTGAAACGTTATGCCTGTAGATCGAAGAACTAGTGGCAAGTGTTTGTTGTGAAAACAATATACCTGTAGATCAAAGAACTAGTGACAAGTGTTTGTTGTGAAACGTTATGCCTGTAGATCGAAGAACTAGTGGCAAGTGTTTGTTGTGAAAACCCTATGCCTGTGAAATGCTTGTTCAGTGAAGCTGTGGTCGACCAACTCCGAGCACTCGGTGGCCAGTCTGGAGGCCAAGGCCAACGTGTGCTGTGTCAAGTTCAACCCTGAGAGCCGCTATCACCTGGCCTTCGGGTCAGCGGGTGAGTTGTTCACTTTCCCTTCTGCTCACGTCGCTGGGGGGGGGGGGGGGGATGTGCACAAAATGTTCTCAGGTGAGAAAAGTTCATTACCAAAGCCCTCTTGGTGGAGAAAGTGGGGATGTGACTTTGGCAGTATTCTCACCACCATGATCAAATTCTGTCCCAGATAGTTGGGACAGCGGTTGCCTCCTGTTCTGTTCTGGTGGTCTTAGTCGGACACGACTGTCAAACATTTGAACTAACCCTGTCAGGTGCTTGGAAAGGAAGGCTTATTTGCTGATACTGGTGCGTTGCTGAACTGGTCAGTGCTTAACATAGTGGCACTTTTGAGTTGATGGGGTCATTACTAGGCTGCTCAGTGCTCAGAACAGTATGAATTGATATTGTGCATTACCGGACTGCTCAGTGCTCAAAACGGCATGAATTTTATGCAGTGGTTTGTGGATAGTCTTTCAGATGAAGTGATGAATAGAGGTCCCGTGTGCAGCTTATACTCAGTGTTGATGGAAGAACCTACAGCAACAAGAGAGTTGTTCTTAACGTTTTGTAGAAAAAAAAAGCCACTTTGAAGGGTAAAGGTATGTTTTCATGTAAACCAAAGAAATGTGTGACGTCAGACTATAGCCATGTGCTGTACTTTGAGAATGCAAAGGAAAATTTCACAAGTGACTGAAAAGTGATACAGTGTAGTGAAGCACAGTACTGTGTGACAGATGGCAATTCAGTTCATTGCAATACAATATGATACAACACATTGCAGTACAAAATGATATGATACAACACATTGCAGTACAAAAGAATATAATACAGTACATGACAATACAATATGATACTACAATTCATGGCAGTAAAAAATGATATAATACAGTACATGGCAATACAATACGATGCAATACATTGCATATAATATAGTACATGGCAATACAATACGATACAATGCAATACATTGCAGTACAAAATGATATAGTACATGGCAATACATTAAGATACAATTCATTGCATATAATACATGGCAATACAATATGATACAATACATTGCAGTACAAAATGATATAATACAGTTACATGGCAATACAATACGATACAATGCATTGCATATAATATAGTACATGGCAATACAATACGATACAATGCATTGCATATAATATAGTACATGGCAATACAATACGATACAATGCATTGCATATAATATAGTACATGGCAATACAATACGATACAATGCATTGCAGTACAAAATGATATAATGCAGTACATGGCAATACAATACGATACAATGCATTGCATATAATATAGTACATGGCAATACAATACGATACAATGCATTGCATATAATATAGTACATGGCAATACAATACGATACAATGCATTGCATATAATATAGTACATGGCAATACAATACGATACAATCATGGCGATCTTAACTACAGGCCTACTCAACGCGCGACTGGGGGCTTGGACTGGGGGCTGACTGGGTACAAGCTACTGAACATCAATTGCAGCTGTTTTTCATGTCCATATCCAAAGAAAGTTCATTGTTTTGGTTTATACACTTGCAGAATGCATCTTTTTGGTAGTTTGATGCATTTTGATATATATATTTTTTAAAAGTTTATTTCTATGTTTTCGTTTGAATTGGATTCTGTTTGCCAATGTAAGGTGTAGCAAGTTGCTTACATGTTCAGGTTGATATTTTTGTAATCTTGGCAATTGGCATGTTCAAACCATGCATGATTTCCATAATTTATGGCCAAATTAACTGTAAATGTGCTACCCCCCCCCCCCTCCACCGATACAAACCGACCCTCATTTTAAGTTCATGCGGCAATGTCACAGTATTAATTAATCCATTCATAAAAGGACAAAGGAACAAACACAGAAACAAAAAGAACAGTTCAAATACAGACAGGTACAAACAGCAGTCAACACTAACCTGGTATACTCGAATGATTATCACTATGATGTCTCGGAGAGTTTCAGTCTCTTGAGGGCAGGTTCCTTCGTCGAACGGGGTGTGGCATCTCTGCAGTAGTTTTTGATGAGGATGTTGGCTACTATCCTAGCATGTCTCTCCTTCATGTGAAACTCGTACATGTCAGACAGGGCCAGGGCTATCCTCATGAATGAATGACGGCACACAGAGTTCTTGACCACATTGAAGATGATGAAACTAAAAATTGTCCATTGACAGGCCCTGTCAGACGGCACCTTTAGACCTCCTCTGTCAAGTGATTTTGTGTACTGGCCATATTTATCAAAGTAAAAAGATGTTTGTCCCTCTTCATAGTCAGTGTCTTTTCTTGTGACATAGCCAGCGATGTATACAAGCACTGACTTGTTCTCGTCAGAGACCAAGTCCTCTAACGTCTCAATGTCATCTACCGCCTGGCATGCCTTCTCATCTTGTTCAAGATTGAACACACAGTCAGGGCAAGAGTGCCCTGGCTCCTCCACCTCAAGGGCTGCCTCCGCTTCAAGGGAGAGAAGGAGCCTGGACCTGTTGATGTTGGTCTTCTCTATGATTTGCTGGACGTTGATAAAGTATGTCCCCCCTGACCCCTGGCGCAGCTTGCTAAATTCTTTCTCCAAGGGATCAGTGGAGAACTGTCCAAATAGAATGTAGTCGTGGGCAGGAGAGAGAAGGAGTTGTCTACACAGGCTGACTAGTCCATTGCAAGTGTGATGCACTGCTCTCGCGGTGTCCCGTGTCAGCTGTTTCTGTCGCTTCCCCTGCTTGCCAGACATCTCTAGGGCCATCTCTCCAAATTGAAGCACAGTATTAAGTCTCTCATCGTTAGGGTTGCTGATGGCAGCCTGCAGTGGATCTCTCCACCGATCATCCATGAACTCGGACTTAACGTTGACAATTTTCCACCACGTCAGCACCTTAAGTATGAAGGCCGCAGTGTCCTTCACCTCATCAGTCTGTTCCAGTCTAGGGTGGTTCAGCAGGGCTTGGTGGGTCTTTTCGCTGAAAACCTTCAGACAGGTAGACACCTTCTGCCTCTCGATGGGTTTTGGTGAGACAGCCACTTCGTCCAAGTCTGACATCTTCACCAACGAGTCACACTCGAGCTTGTAAAGGTTGACAAGGTGTCTCCACTTTGCTGTCCTCTGCACACCATTGTCTTCAAAAGTCAGCTCTCCTGTAGCCTCAGTGAGCCAGTTATTACGGAGATTCTTCAGCAGATGGACGTAATCATACAGCAAAAAGACACCTCCTGCAGTTTCCCAAGGCCTGTGGGGGTCACCAGCAAGCATCTTGAACAGGGCTTGATTGTTCCTATTCCCGTCACAGATGACTGCCTTTACATTTCCACCAGCACAGTTGATGGCCTCCAGACACAGCTGAACCTGGTCGTGCAGAAACTGCGAGTTCAATTTTGATACTGGCAAGATCTTTGACAAGAACTTTGGGCCGCCAAACATACACGAAACCATCATGCCCAGCACAGTCTTTGCAAGACACTGAGGGTTGTCCACACTGCGGCCAAACACTCGCCCACCATGGTATAGCATGGACTTCTTTACATACACCTCATCCTGCAAAAGAACACACATTTTCTGTCTGTCTTGTAGATTGGCGAATACTGCACTGGAGAATGTTGTCTCATCTAATCTTGCCACTTTGGAAGTTATCCGAGTCAATGTCTGCACAGATGGGAGTTGCAGATCATGGCGCAGGGTCTCGTACAAACACCGTGATGTGGCAAAATAGGTGAATGCTCGGATGATGACAGCAGGTGTGTACATTGGCTTCCCTACTTGCTGTGATCCCATGGCCTGCATCTGCTGTTGGATGATCACTTTCTTGTGGTCCATTTCTAGACAGTTCAAAAATCTGATACTTTCCTCTAGTGCTGACCAAGTCTTCAGTGCGGTGATTCTGTTCTTAGACAGGGTTGTAACAGTACACTTCACACCCAAGTGGAAAGTCTCAAAGCTCTGGTCTTGTGCAATTCTGGTTAAAAATAAATAAATATATATAATATTAATAAATATTTCTTCTTGTAAGGCGCTGTTCTCCTCAGTGAGGACTCACGGCGCTCACATTCACACACACACACACACACACACACACACACACACACACACACACACACCATACATTCACACACACACACACATACATTCACACACACACACACACACAGAGTGACATACACACACACACCACATACATTCACACACACACAAACACACCACATACATTCACACACACACACAAATACACATGCACCTAAGCTCCTTGCACACACCACATACATTCACACACACACACACACACACACACACACACTGACACACACACACATGCAATATGTGACAACTATCCGAAGGCTACATGAATACTTTGGTAAAAAGGTGAGTTTTTAGAGTGGATTTAATCTATGTGAGTTATTATTGTTGGGTTTTTTTTTGTTTTTTTTTATCAGTGGGGAGTGAATTCAAATTTGGGGGCTTGAAAACTGAAGACTCTCTCACCTTGTTACAAATAGAGGAATCCCATTCACAAATTTCCTGGCTTGAATATGAAGCACAGTCTCGTCCATGTATGAAATCACAGGTGCAGGCAAATCCGGCTCGCCGGACAACAACTTCTGTTTCAATTCTTCGAAAGTCGCACTGTCTTTCAAGTTGAATGCCTCTTGCTGATCCTCTACCCTGTTCCTCACGGAACTTGAGGAACGTGTTGTTGAGCGAGGAGGGGGTGGTGGGGTAGGCACTTGACTTGATGGAACGTTAGGCCACACAGAGGGTGGAAATTTCGGTCGCAACTTTCCATTCTTTGAGACAGTTTCGAAGCCGGGGGGCCAGTGAAGTGCACAGATCACAGTATTCTTCGTCAGTACGAACTTGTCGTTTGGAATTCTTTTAATCCACGAGTCTTTGTCGCTTTCATTCGATGGAAATCGATAAACAGAAACTTTCTCCTTCTCGTCACAACCTTTTACAAGATCGTAGTTCGTTTTGCAGCCGAATACACAACATTTCTTGCCCATTTTCACAATCAAACACGATGTAAACATGAGCCATTCAAATGAAAGGAAGTTGTTTGGAAAGACGGTTCACCACAACACACCGAACAAAACATGGAGCTAACTCGTCAAATACAACTAATATAAGTAATTTAATTAATGAAAGATAATTTTTATTAATACTATGAAGGGTATAATAGTGAAAAAAATGATAATCAAGTGGTTTTATGCGGACTGACGCGTTGCGTTACATTTTCCTTTGTTTTGCGGTAAATTGAATCATTTCCCAGCGCTCGCGAGCGCACGGCTGACTGCGCTGGCTGTTCAGCCCCCAGTCCAAGCCCCCAGTCGCGCGCTGAGTAGGCCTGTAGTTGAGTACGCTGTGGATACAATGCATTGCAGTACAAAATGATATAATGCAGTACATGGCAATACAATACGATACAACACATTGCATATAATATAGTACATGGCAATACAATACGATACAACACATTGCATATAATATAGTACATGGCAATACAATACGATACAATGCATTGCAGTACAAAATGATATAATGCAGTACATGGCAATACGATACAATACATTTCAGTACAAAATGATATAATACAGTACATGGCAATACAATATGAAACAACACATTGCATATAATATAGTACATGGCAATACAATACGATACAATGCATTGCAGTACAAAATGATATAATGCAGTACATGGCAATACGATACATTGCAGTACAAAATGATATAATGCAGTACATGGCAATACGATACAATACATTTCAGTACAAAATGATATAATACAGTACATGGCAATACAATACGATACAATACATTGCAGTACAAAATGATATAATACAGTACATGGCAATACAATATGATACAATACATTGCAGTACAAAATGATATAATATAGTACGTGGCAATACAATACGATACAATACTTAACAATAGAATACAGTACAGTAAGTTGTAAATAAAAATACAGTGTGTTGTAATACAATATGATGCAGTAGTTTACAGTACATTACAATACAATATGATACAATACAGTACCACACATTGCAATAGAATTTTACAATACAGTACATACAACGCTTAACAGTACAATACGATACAATACAATACGATGCAATGCAGTACAGTACAATGCAATGCAACATGATACAATACATTTCAATACAGTTTCAGTTTCAGTAGCTCAAGGAGGCATCACTGTGTTCGGACAAATCCATACACTCTACACCACATCTGCCAAGCAGATGCCTGACCAGCAGCGTAACCCAACGCGCTTAGTCAGGCCTTGAGAAAAAAAAAAGTAAATAAATAATAGATAAATACATAAAAAAAAGAACTACTACTAATAATGATAATATGTATAAGGCGCAAAAACTTGATGAGGTCAACTATAAACGTACCCAAAAAAAAAAAAAAAAGTAATAATAATGATAATAATAAAATAAATAAATAAATAAAATAAATAATTACAATACAATACAATCCAGTACAACGCTGTAGCAGTGCGCTGAGTAGTGTGTGTGTGTGTGTGTGTGTGCAGACCACTGTGTCCACTACTACGACCTGCGGTACCCACGCAACGCGGTCAGCGTGTTCCGTGGTCACAAGAAAGCCGTGTCCTACGTCAAGTTCCTGAACAACCAGGAGGTGGTGTCGGCGTAAGTCCTCCACTCTCTCTCTCTCTCTTCCTCTCTCCTGCATTGACTGGCTTCCCCTGTTCCCCTTGATGTTCAGGTCATACAGTCTTCACCACTCTCTCCTGCACTTGATGTTCAGGTCATACAGTCTTCACCACTCTCTCCTGCACTTGATGTTCAGGTCATACAGTCTTCACCACTCTCTCCTGCACTGGCTTCTCCTGTTCCCCTTGATGTTCAGGTCATACAGTCTTCACCACTCTCTCCTGCACTGGCTTCCCCTGTTCCCCTTGATGTTCAGGTCATACAGCCTTCACCACTCTCTCCTGCACTGGCTTCCCCTGTTCCCCTTGATGTTCAGGTCATACAGTCTTCACCACTCTCTCCTGCACTGGCTTCCCCTGTTCCCCTTGATGTTCAGGTCATACAGTCTTCACCACTCTCTCCTGCACTTGATGTTCAGGTCATACAGTCTTCACCACTCTCTCCTGCACTTGATGTTCAGGTCATACAGTCTTCACCACTCTCTCCTGCACTTGATGTTCAGGTCATACAGTCTTCACCACTCTCTCCTGCACTGACTTCCCCTGTTCCCCTGTTCCCCTTGATGTTCAGGTCATACAGTCTTCACCACTCTCTCCTGCACTGGCTTCCCCTGTTCCCCTTGATGTTCAGGTCATACAGTCTTCACCACTCTCTCCTGCACTGACTTCTCCTGTTCCCCTTGATGTTCAGGTTGTACAGTCTTCACCACTGTCTCCTGCACTGGCTTCCCCTGTTCCCCTTGATGTTCAGGTCATACAGTCTTCACCACTCTCTCCTGCACTGGCTTCCCCTGTTCCCCTTGATGTTCAGGTCATACAGTCTTCACCGGTCTCTCCTGCACTTGATGTTCAGGTCATACAGTCTTCACCACTCTCTCCTGCACTGGCTTCCCCTGTTCCCCTTGATGTTCAGGTCATACAGTCTTCACCACTCTCTCCTGCACTGGCTTCTCCTGTTCCCCTGTTCCCCTTGATGTTCAGGTCATACAGTCTTCACCACTCTCTCCTGCACTGGCTTCCCCTGTTCCCCTTGATGTTCAGGTCATACAGTCTTCACCACTCTCTCCTGCACTGACTTCCCCTGTTCCCCTTGATGTTCAGGTCATACAGTCTTCACCACTCTCTCCTGCACTGGCTTCCCCTGTTCCCCTTGATGTTCAGGTCATACAGTCTTCACCACTCTCTCCTGCACTGGCTTCCCCTGTTCCCCTGTTCCCCTTGATGTTCAGGTCATACAGCCTTCACCACTCTCTCCTGCACTGGCTTCTCTTCCCCTGTTCCCCTTGATGTTCAGGTCATACAGTCTTCACCACTCTCTCCTGCACTGACTTCCCCTGTTCCCCTGTTCCCCTTGATGTTCAGGTCATACAGTCTTCACCACTCTCTCCTGCACTGGCTTCCCCTGTTCCCCTTGATGTTCAGGTCATACAGTCTTCACCACTCTCTCCTGCACTGGCTTCTCCTGTTCCCCTTGATGTTCAGGTCATACAGTCTTCACCACTCTCTCCTGCACTTGATGTTCAGGTCATACAGTCTTCACCACTCTCTCCTGCACTGGCTTCCCCTGTTCCCCTTGATGTTCAGGTCATACAGTCTTCACCACTCTCTCCTGCACTGACTTCTCCTGTTCCCCTTGATGTTCAGGTCATACAGTCTTCACCACTCTCTCCTGCACTGGCTTCCCCTGTTCCCCTTGGATGTTCAGGTCATACAGTCTTCACCACTCTCTCCTGCACTGGCTTCCCCTGTTCCCCTTGATGTTCAGGTCATACAGTCTTCACCACTCTCTCCTGCACTGGCTTCCCCTGTTCCCCTGTTCCCCTTGATGTTCAGGTCATACAGTCTTCACCACTCTCTCCTGCACTGACTTCCCCTGTTCCCCTTGATGTTCAGGTCATACAGTCTTCACCGGTCTCTCCTGCACTTGATGTTCAGGTCATACAGTCTTCACCACTCTCTCCTGCACTGGCTTCTCCTGTTCCCCTTGATGTTCAGGTCATACAGTCTTCCACCACTCTCCCTTATTTCAATCTGTTTTAAAGCTAGTACATGGCAATACAATATGATACAATTCATTGCAGTACAAAATGATATAATACAGTAACGATACAATACATTGCAGTACAAAATGATATAATGCAGTACATGGCAATACAATACAATACATGGCATATAATATAGTACATGACAATACAATATGATACAATACATTGCAGTACAAAACGATATAGTACATGGCAGTACAATACAATGCAATGCAATACAGCACATTGCAGTACAAAATGATATAATACAGTACATGGCAATACAGTACGATACAATACATTTCAGTACAAAATGATATAGTACATGGCAATACAGTATGATGCAATACATGGCATATAATATAGTACATGGCAATACAATACAATACAGTACATTGCATATAATTAGTACATGGCAATACAATACGATACAACACATTGCATATAATATAGTACATGGCAATACAATACGATACAATACATTGCATATAATATAGTAATGGCAATACAATACGATGCAATACATTGCATATAATATAATACATGGCAATACAATACAATACAATACATCGCATATAATACAGTCTTCACCACTCTCCCTTATTTCAACCTTTTTTAAAGCTAGTCTGAGAACGCATCTTTTTTGGAAACGCCTTTGCATAGACCTTCCATTCCTTTCCAGTGACATTCAGTTATAACCCATGCAGACTCTGTGTATGTTTGTGTGTGTGTGTGTAATTAAGAAATGTAATAGGCGTAATCTTTGATTCGGTTTTATGCTTTTGTGTGTCAAATTATTATTTTTTCTTCTTTCTTTTGTAAGTTATTGCGTGTGTGTGTGTTTAATGTTTATTGTAAAGCGCTTTGAGCTCTCTTTAAGGGAGGAAAGTGCTCAATAAGTATCCTTTATTATTATCATAACAAATGGAATTAGAAGGTTAAAGGTTCCATAGGCGTTTACGGTTATTGGGGGCAGTGAATTCATATCCACTGTGTCCAGGGCTGGGCATAGGAAGGCAGTGAATTCATATCCACTGTGTCCAGGGCTGGGCATAGGAAGGCAGTGAATTCATATCCACTGTGTCCAGGGTTGGGCACAGGAAGGCAGTGAATTCATATCCACTGTGTCCAGGGCTGGGCACAGGAAGGCAGTGAATTCATATCCACTGTGTCCAGGGCTGGGCACAGGAAGGCAGTGAATTCATATCCACTGTGTCCAGGGTTCAGCACAGGAAGGCATTGAATTCATATCCACTGTGTCCAGGGCTCGGCACAGGAAGGCAGTGAATTCATACCCACTGTGTCCAGGGCTGGGCACAGGAAGACAGTGAATTCATATCCACTGTGTCCAGGGCTGGGCACAGGAAGGCAGTGAATTCATATCCACTGTGTCCAGGGCTGGGCACAGGAAGGCAGTGAATTCATATCCACTGTGTCTAGGGCTGGGCACAGGAAGGCAGTGAATTCATATCCACTGTGTCCAGGGCTGGGCACAGGAAGGCAGTGAATTCATATCCACTGTGTCCAGGGCTGGGAACAGGAAGGCAGTGAATTCATATCCACTGTGTCCGGGGTTCAGCACAGGAAGGCAGTGAATTCATATCCACTGTGTCCAGGGCTGGGCACAGGAAGGCAGCGAATTCATACCCACTGTGTCCAGGGCTGGGCACAGGAAGGCAGTGAATTCATATCCACTGTGTCCAGGGCTGGGCACAGGAAGGCATGAATTCATATCCGCTGTGTCCAGGGCTGGGCACAGGAAGGCAGTGAATTCATATCCACTGTGTCCAGGGCTGGGCACAGGAAGGCAGTGAATTCATATCCACTGTGTCCAGGGCTGGGCACAGGAAGGCAGTGAATTCATATCCACCGTGTCCAGGGCTGGGCACAGGAAGGCAGGGGCCGTTCCTTTCTCTCCGTCGTTTTAACCGTCCCCCAACTGAACTGGGGTACCCCGTTCACAGCTGGTTGGAGTGAGGAAAGTCCGGAGTAAAGTGCCTTTCCTCAAGGACACAGCACCACACTGAGATGGGGTCTTGAACTCTGATCCCTGCTGAACACTGGATCACAAGTCCAGCAACACCCAGCAGACTCTGCCAGGGTGTCTGCAGATGGAATTATAAGGAGCGAGTTTTGTGATTTGTCAGTAGCTGAGGTGACACTGTGCTGTGCTTTAGTGTGATGTGTCCAGGATCTTGCTGATGGTGTGAAATAGGTCAATTAAACTTAACACTGGTTTTTCGAGGGGGCCGAGTCAAAACTAGTACACAGAATGTAAGAAAAATATACAGACAAGCCACATGCAGCAAAATAAGGCCAAATGAACACGCTTAATAGCCAAAAAAAGCGTAAGACGAGACAGAGCGAAAACCTGAGATGGCGTGGAGAGCCTTGGCCAAAGGAATGATTCAGCGCTTATAGCTTTTAGAGGCGTTTGATTGGCTAAGAGCGGACCGGGCAAGAAGGGGCGTCTTTTCACTGTTAGCCGCGCAAAATTTGGCCAAGCAGAGCAAACCGATGGCCTAGTTTGCATCAGTTTGACATGGTAAGTATATGTATCACCAAACATGGAGTATAATACAAACTCCTCATTTTGAGTGCATGAACACATATATTTGTGTACCTGTCATGGCAGAGTTTTTCTTCTACACAATTTTGCCCGAGGACAGCACTTGATTTGCCTGTGGTTCTTTTCAGAGTGCTAAGTCTGTGCTGCACATGGGACCACAGTTAATTGTCTTACTCGAATGACAGTGTGCCCAGCTTAACTCTCTCCATACGAACGGCGAAAGAGACGACGCTAACAGCGTTTCACCCCAATTACCATCATCAAAATATTGCAAGCGGAACGCTCCTATAGTGAAGAGGTGAATGTTAACAAAGAATACCACAATTCTGACGACGGAAGCTAAAGGTTGGGTCATTCAGACACCCACTGGACATCCGAGGGGTCTGTGTAGAGGAGAAGAGAGGACTGGCCGTACTGAGTGAGTTAATTCTCCAATCAAACGAGGGAGAAGGGGTGAGTCTGGGATTCAAACCCAGACCCTATAGGCAGAGAAGGGTTTTAGTACTGCAGCCTTGGGGGCTAGTTGGCTTTTGGGGACCATCCCAACGCCGACTGTCCTAAAACCCTCTTGGCCGAGAGAGTGGGGGATGTAACTTGGGCAAGACACTCTCCACTATAATCAGATAGATAGTGATGGCCTAGAGGTAACGCGTCCGCCTAGGAAGCGAGAGAATCTGAGGGCGCTGGTTCGAATCACGGCTCAGCCGCCGATTTTTTCTCCCCCTCCACTAGACCTTGAGTGGTGGTCTGGACGCTAGTCATTCGGATGAGACGATAAACCGAGGTCCCGTGTGCAGCATGCACTTAGCGCACGTAAAAGAACCCACGGCAACAAAAGGGTTGTTCCTGGCAAAATTCTGTAGAAAAATCCACTTCGACAGGAAAAACAAATAAAACTGCACGCAGGAAAAAATACAAAAAAATGGGTGGCGCTGTAGTGTAGCGACGCGCTGTCCCTGGGGAGAGCAGCCCGAATTTCACACAGGGAAATCTGTTGTGATAAAAAGAGAAATACAAATACTGCAGCCTTGGGGGCTAGTTGGCTTTTTGGAACCATCCCAACGCCGACTAACCCTCTTGGCCAAGAGAGTGGGGATGTAACTTGGGCAAGACACTCTCCACTATAATCAGGATAGATATTCGGGACAGCAGTTGCCTCCTCTGCTGTTGTGATGGTCCTAGTGGAACGCGGCTGACTTGTCGTACATACGTGTGTGTGCAGCTCAACAGACAGCCAGCTCAAGCTGTGGAACCTGAGCCGACCCAACGCCATCAACACCTTCACGGGGCACACCAACGAGAAGAACTTTGTGGGCCTGGCCACTGATGGCGATTATGTCCTCTGTGGTCAGTTCTGCTGCCTTTGTAGCCTTGTGTTCCGTCTTTCAAAGCTAGCCTCACAAAAGATTTTGTTTAAAAAAATATATATATATATAGATCCTTTTCACCTCCTCCACCCCCTGCCTCATGACCATCTTCGTGTGTGTGGGTGGGGTAATGTGGAAGAGGTGTGTGTGTGCAGCAGTGTGTGTGGTGGGGGGGTAATGTGGAAGAGGTGTGTGTGTGTGCAGCAACATGTGGGGGGGTTAATGTGGAAGAGATGTGTGTGTGCAGCAACATGTTGGGGGGGTAATGTGGAAGAGGTGTGTGTGTGCAGCAACATGTGGGGGGGGTTAATGTGGAAGAGGTGTGTGTGTGTGCAGCAACATGTTAGGGGGGGGGTAATGTGGAAGAGGTGTGTGTGTGTGCAGCAACATGTTGGGGGGGTAATGTGGAAGAGGTGTGTGTGTGCAGCAACATGTGGGGGGGGTTAATGTGGAAGAGGTGTGTGTGTGTGCAGCAACATGTTGGGGGGGTAATGTGGAAGAGGTGTGTGTGTGTGCAGCAACATGTGGGGGGGGTAATGTGGAAGAGGTGTGTGTGTGTGCAGCAACATGTTGGGGGGGGGTAATATGGAAGAGGTGTGTGTGTGTGCAGCAACATGTGGGGGGGTAATGTGGAAGAGGTGTGTGTGTGTGCAGCAACATGTTGGGGGGGGGTAATGTGGAAGAGGTGTGTGTGTGTGCAGCAACATGTTGGGGGGGGGTAATGTGGAAGAGGTGTGTGTGTGTGCAGCAACATGTTGGGGGGGGGTAATGTGGAAGAGGTGTGTGTGTGTGCAGCAACATGTTGGGGGGGGGTAATGTGGAAGAGGTGTGTGTGTGCAGCAACATGTGGGGGGGGGGGTCAATGTGGAAGAGATGTGTGTGTGCAGCAACATGTTGGGGGGGGGGTAATGTGGAAGAGGTGTGTGTGTGTGCAGCAACATGGGGGGGGGGGTTAATGTGGAAGAGGTGTGTGTGTGCAGCAGTGTGTGTGTGAGGGTAATGTGGAAGAGGTGTGTGTGTGTGTGCAGCAGTGTGTGTGTGGGGGTAATGTGGAAGAGGTGTGTGTGTGGGTAATGTGGAAGAGGTGTGTGTGTGTGCAGCAGTGTGTGTGTGGGGGGTAATGTGGAAGAGGTGTGTGTGTGTGCAGCAGTGTGTGTGGGGGGTAATGTGGAAGAGGTGTGTGTGTGTGTGCAGCAGTGTGTGTGGGGGGTAATGTGGAAGAGGTGTGTGTGTGTGTGCAGCAGTGTGTGTGGGGGGTAATGTGGAAGAGGTGTGTGTGTGTGTGCAGCAGTGTGTGTGGGGGGTAATGTGGAAGAGGTGTGTGTGTGTGCAGCAGTGTGTGGTGGGGGGTAATGTGGAAGAGGTGTGTGTGTGTGTGCAGCAGTGTGTGTGGGGGGTAATGTGGAAGAGGTGTGTGTGTGTGCAGCAGTGTGTGTGGGGGGTAATGTGGAAGAGGTGTGTGTGTGCAGCAGTGTGTGGTGGGGAGTAATGTGGAAGAGGTGTGTGTGTGTGTGCAGCAGTGTGTGTGGGGGGTAATGTGGAAGAGGTGTGTGTGTGTGCAGCAGTGTGTGTGTGTGGGTAATGTGGAAGAGGTGTGTGTGTGTGCGCAGCAGTGTGTGTGGGGGGGTAATGTGGAAGAGGTGTGTGTGTGTGCGCAGCAGTGTGTGTGGTGGGTAATGTGGAAGAGGTGTGTGTGTGTGTGCAGCAGTGTGGGGATGGGGGTGGGGGGGGGTAATGTGGAAGAGGTGTGTGTGTGTTGGGGGGGGGAGTAATTTGGAAGAGGTGCGTTAGTTATGAGTGACGTTAACACTGTTTTTAAACTAGTATCTTCAGCAAGTTTTAACCTTCACATTTTTATTGTAGGCCTGTGTCTTATTGATGCCACGTGTATTGTAAAATATGCTTAGAGCCACAGGTTAAAAAGTATATAAATGTACACTATAATTATCATTATTACTGTTGTTATTATTATTATTATTATTATTATTACTGGGCAATGTGTCTATCAGTTGTGGCCAGGAATATGAATGTTGGCAATAAAAAGGATGATACTGATTCTGTGTGTGTGTGTGTGTGTGTGTGGTGTGTGTGTGTGTGTGTGTGTTGCAGGGAGTGAAAACAACTCTCTGTACATGTACTACAAGGGGCTGCCCAAACATATCATCACCTACAAGTTTGACACCGTGCGCAGTGTCCTGGTCAGTGGCTGCTGTTCAGTGATCGTAGCCGGTTTTTATTTCTTTCTTATTTTATTTAACCCTTTCACCGCCAGTCAATTTAGAGTGCAAAATTCCCTTGTACTGTTCAGTGATCGTAGCCGGTTTTTATTTCTTTCTTATTTTATTTAACCCTTTCACCGCCAGTCAATTTAGAGTGCAAAATTCCCTTGTACTGTTCAGTGATCGTAGCCAGTTTTTATTTATTTCTTATATTATTTAACCCTTTCACCGCCAGTCAGTTTAGAGTGCAAAATTCCCTTGTACTGTTCAGTGATCATAGCCAGTTTTTATTTCTTTCTTGTTTTATTTAACCCTTTCACCGCCAGTCAATTTAGAGTGCAAAATTCCCTTGTACTGTTCAGTGATCGTAGCCAGTTTTTATTTCTTTCTTGTTTTATTTAACCCTTTCACCGCCAGTCAATTTAGAGTGCAAAATTCCCTTGTACTGTTCAGTGATCGTAGCCAGTTTTTATTTCTTTCTTGTTTTATTTAACCCTTTCACCGCCAGTCAATTTAGAGTGCAAAATTCCCTTGTACTGTTCAGTGATCGTAGCCGGTTTTTATTTCTTTCTTATTTTATTTAACCCTTTCACCGCCAGTCAATTTAGAGTGCAAAATTCCCTTGTACTGTTCAGTGATCGTAGCCGGTTTTTATTTATTTCTTATTTTATTTAACCCTTTCACCGCCAGTCAATTTAGAGTGCAAAAATTCCCTTGTACTATAAACACAGAAAAGATGGTGTGTAAGATTAGCTGTGGATTCCCCCTGTGATGTGTGGAAAATGTGGCCTGTCCTACCACCGAACATAAAGAGCAGTAGGTTCATGGATAACAGACCCATGATCTGGTCACCCTTCAGTGACATGGGTCCTCTACCTAGCTGCTGCATAAATGCGACTTTGGCAGTGAAAGGGTTAAATGTATTTTGTATGAAGACTGTAGTGCCTGAAGTGTGAATACACTGGACTTGATAAATGGACGTGTGAGGCATCATGTGGCTTTTTTTTCGTTTTGTATGCCCGTTATTATTTATGATTTTGTTTATTTTGCATAGTTGTGTTCATGTTTAGGCTGTTGTTGAACTGATTTAATGCTGTGGTGAAAAATTGTTGGAATAGTTTAGTGTTGGAGGTGTCTCCTAAGCTTATGGGCATGGATGTGATTGCACACTTGTGCCCAGTTTTCTTTTCCAGTTGTGTGAGTGTGTTGTTGGCTTCTTTGGTGGGTTTTTTGGTTTTTTTCTTTTTCTTTTTCTTTTCTTTTTCTTTTCTTTTTATGGGGTTATACAGGATCAGATTTCGTTTTTCAGCTCTGATATGGCTCTGTGTGGTTGGCTGGGTGATAAATAAATAAAAAAATATTCAGTATCCATGTTTTACAGCAACACTGTGTGCCAGTTTGGTCCTTGAGGCTGTAGTATCTTGAGGTGGAAAAGGTCTGGGTCAGTGAGCTGTTTGTCAAATGTGGATGTTTGTAAAGTCAGTTTTTGGACTCACTTGTGTAAACAAAGTGAGTCTATGTTTTAACCCGGTGTTCGGTTGTCTGTGTGTGTCCGTGTGTCTGTGGTAAACTTTAACATTTGGCATAAAAATAGGAAAAATTCAGTTCTTTCCAGTCATCTTGTTTAAAACAATATTGCACCTCTGGGATGGGCACAAAAAAATTTAAAAAAAGAAGCCTAATTATATGCAAACTGCATTTACTGTTATATTCATATTTTTTGTATTCTCTAAACTTGGCACTTTGACCTCTTATTCTGACACAACAACAAGAGGAGTCATCATTATCTTTTTTTGTTCAAACAGGAACTTCTTTTGCTAAGCATGGATTTTTTATTTATTTTGCAAACGTTTTGGTGCAGTTAGTAAAAAAAAAAAGGGAAATTACTCCGTAATTAATGCTAGGGGACTTAATTTATCACAAGTGAGTCTTGAAGGCCTTGCCTCTCTTGTTCTTTCTTTCTGTGAAGTGCCTTGAATGCACAGGCATTTGTCACATGGTAAGTGATGATTCTCAAACTAGGAGGCAAAATTGCACTGGCTCTTTGTAGTGCTGCAGCCTTGTGGGCTAGTTGGCCTTTGGGAACCATCCCAATGCTGACTGTCCTAAAACCCTCTTGGCCGAGAGAGTGGGGATGTACTTGGGCAAGACACTCTCCACTATAATCAAATTCTAGCCCAGATAGTCGGAACAGCAGTTGCCTCCTCTGCTGTTCTGATGGTCATAGTCGGACACGACTGACTATCATATATATATATTGATATATATATATAAGTGATGGTGATGATGGTTGCCGTCATGTGTGCTGGTTTAGCGGAACTACATGACAGTTGGTGTTGTGGTTGTTTCAGGAGAAGGAGCGGAAGGAGGACGATTCCAATGAGTTTGTCAGTGCCGTCACCTGGAAGCCTGTGAGTGTCTCTGGCACTTTGTCTGTCTGTGATGTGGTGCTCTGCGTCTGTGTCTGTTTGTCTGTGTTCCTGGGCTGAAGGTTAACTCACTCCGGACGAATAGTTCTCATTTGCTTTTCCCTACAGACAACACATTTGTAAGGGTTAGGGAAAAAAAATCACAAAAAATACACAACATAAAGTGACTGAATGAAACTCACTGTACTTGACCCACTGACCCCTCTCCTCACGTCATGTGAACGCCCACCCCCCTCCCTCTTCACTGCTCTCAGAAGCTGAGTCACTGTCAGTACCTTCTTGCTGGTAGCTTTCTTCACTGCAGATACTTTATTTAACGTCTTCATCATCCGATGAATGTCGAAACCTTCAGTTTGAAGCATTTCAATCACTTCAGCAGCGGTAAAAGCCACTGTGGTGATCTAGTTTGCTCCAAAAATTTCCACTTGTATCGCCTGCGACACCATTTTCGATACGTATACAGATTAGCTTGTCGTGTGGGGTCCTGAACTCGCTGGCTCGCTGTGGAGTGTGTTGTTACAGAATCTCATGAAGAAACTTTCCATTCGACCCTTGACACGTTCACAATGCCTGGTGTAGCCGCGATTGTTATGCTACCCCATGAGGAAAACGTGGAAAAAAATTTGAATTGTCGAAACCGCAGCATTCCATCATCTGGAGTGAGTTAAAGGCCCCCAGAGTCTTTTACAGTCATTAGGGCAGTGAAATCATATGTACACCCTGTGTCTGGGTCACAGCATAGTAAGTCGGAGCCCAGTCTTCCTCTTCCAGTGTTAACTTTCCCCAGCCTGAGTCAAGTAGACATTCACACCCGGGTGAAGTGAGGAGGAATCAGAGTAGTGCGTTGCCCAAGGATGATGATGATGATGATGGAATGGTTATTTATGTAGTACCTATCCTCGGTTGGAGACCAAGCCCTAAGCGCTTTACAAACACCAAGTCCACACGCACGACTTTACACGTGCATGCTCATTCACATACCAGTGGCAATACATGAAGGGCCAGACACCTTCCCTGGCCTGCCACCAAACGTGAAGAAAACAAAGAAGAGGAAATGGACGGAAGAATTCAGTACAATGAAAAGAGGACACCGGGCAGCAACCAGTGGAAGAACCACATGAAGAAGATGAAATGTATCAGCAGGATGGAGGAATGATGAACAGAGGACACCAGGCAACAACCAGTGGAAGAACCACATGAAGAAGATGAAATGTATCAGCTGGATGGAGGAATGATGAACAGAGGACACCGGGCAACAACCAGTGGAAGAACCACATGAAGAAGATGAAATGTATCAGCAGGATGGAGGAATGATGAACAGAGGACACCGGACAACAACCAGTGGAAGAACCAGAGGAAGAAGATAAGAGGTATCAGCAGGATGGAAGAATAAGCCCAAGACAACAACAACCAAACAAGCTGCAGCTCTGAAGATGAAGTCAGAGGATAAAAGGCGACGAACCCGAAGGGCAAGAGACAATGACAGAAAACACGAGAAGAGAACCCACAGACATACAGAAACATACAACAGCAAACAGCCAACTCTGAACCATTAATAGACAAGAATGGACATAACCAAATACAAAGTACATTACAGACACGACAAAATAAATATGGTCTCAGTATAGTCCAGTCATCCCGGATGACGAAAATGTCTGATTTCCCTTAAAAAAAAAATAATAATAATAATAAAAAATTTTTAAAAAAACACCAAGTCATTTGCACAACATGCTGCCTGTCTGGGTGGAGCCAACTGACGGCTGCTGTTGGGCGCTCATCATTCGTTTCCTGTGCTATCCAGCCAGGCTTCAGTCCTTGCTCATGCAGACATGTAACATTTGTTTTATTTGTATGACCCTTTTGTTTATTTACCCACTTTGCTGAAACACGGGCCTTGAGCCCTGGGTTGTAACTCACACCTTCACTCTGTCGCAGCACTCTGTGTGCTTTTCCGTTTGTGTAGTTCGTTGTTACCCCACCATTCAGGCATCCATATAGCATTTTCAGAGGCGATGCAGTGGAGTGATGGTCTAGAGGTAACACGTCCATCCGCCTAGGAGGCGAGAGAATCTGAGCGCGCTGGTTCGAATCACAGCTCAGCCGCCGATGTTTTCTCCCCCTCCACTAGACCTTGAGTGGTAGTCTTGATGCTAGTCATTCGGATGAGACGATAAACCGAGGTCCCGTGTACAGCAAGCACTTAGCGCACGTAAAAGAACCCACGGTAACAAAAGGGTTGTTCCTGGTAAAATTCTGTAGAAAAATCCACTTCGATAGGGAAAACAAATACAACTGCACACAGGAAAAAAAAAAAAAAAAAAGGGAGGCGCTGTAGTGTAGTGACGCGCTGTCCCTGGGGAGAGCAGCCCGAATTTCACACAGAGAAATCTGTTGTGATAAAAAGAAATACAAATACAAATTATGGGGGTGGGGGGGTTTCATTTTGAGAAACTTAACAAACATTGCGGAGGCAATGTTCATAGATTTGTTGATACATTTTTGTGGGACATGGGGAATATTGTCGCTTTTCACCCGGTAGGATTCAGTCTGTTTCTGTCGTTTTCCTCTTCAGTCGCTCTTTCCCACGCCATAACCTTGTTTCTGTGTCCCGGCATTCATCTCTGTCCACGTCTTCGTTCCTTCTTCTTCTTCACCTGTTTCCATGTCTTAATTCCAGCTCACTGTCTTGGAGCAATACAGCTATCACCTGTCGGGTTGTTTTTTTGCACGTCGCCCTCCTCCTGTCCTCTCGATGGTGGCGACCGGAATGTGTGGCAATGTCTTGGTCACAGATTTCTGTCTGCGTTAGTTCCGACAGGACTTATTGTTGCTTATTGAATCAGGAAACGAATACGCTGGAGTGATTTCTTGGTCACAGATTTCTGTCTGCGTTAGTTCCGACAGGACTTATTGTTGCTTATTGAATCAGGAAATGAATATGCTGGAGTTTCCGTGTTTTGTGTTACTTTTTCACTGATGTAGTGTGTATGTTGTTATTGTTTATCCTCCCTGCCATAGCAGGGATCTAGTTTCTGCCTTGATGATGATGGTGTTGATGACAGTGAGGAGGAGGAGGAGGACAACGATAATGATTGTTAAGGTGACGATGATGATGGTGACAATGGTAACTACAAATATTATGACGATGACAATGACAACAATAATGATGGTGACAATTTTGCAGTTTATGAAGGTGATGATGATGACAACGGCGATGACAATGATAATAATGATAGTGACGATCACTACAATGATGATAATGACAACAGTGATGATGATGATGGTGACAATGATGATGATGTTGATGATGACAACAGTGTATGATGATGGTTACAATGACGACAGCGTTGATGGTGATGACGTTGACAGTGATGGTAACTGGTGGTGGTGACGATGGTGAAGACGATGACGACGGTGACAGCGACGATGACAGTGACAGGGGGGTGTGACACCATGTTTCAGGGGTCGCGTGTGGTGGTGGCCGCCAACAGTCAGGGCACCGTCAAGATTCTGGAGGTGGTGTGATGGGAGACAGCAACCCCCCCCTCAACCCCCCCCCCCCCCCCCCCAAGCCCCTCCGCCCCCCCCCCACCTCTTCTTCCTTCCTCCTCCTCCCCTCCCCCCTCACTCCCCCCCTCAGCACCCTCTCCTCTTCCCTCTCAACCCCCCCGCCCACCCTCCACGCCCACGCCTTTGCAGGCTTACACAGCACACAAGACAGGTGTTAGCTTTCCCTCTTCCACCCCTCCTGCCCTCTACACTCTAAGCCCTTCTCTTTCGTGCTCCATCTCTGTAGGTACCGTCGTTCTTGCAAAGTCTGTGAAAAGAAGCACATGTGGGCGTGCTGTGTATATATTCAGAGACGTCCCGTCTGTCTGCTGTGTATATAGACGATGGCTTCACTCTGTGGCTCCTTTTTGTTGTGATGCGGAAGACGAAAAACAGTCATAGTATTTTCATAAACAGAATATGTATGTGTGCTTGTACATATATGTATATGTAAATGTTATGATTAATCAAATTCATGACTTTGGTGACAGAATGATGCTCACATACATTCATGAGCAAAGTATGCATGAATGCACCGACGCACGCATTCAGTATGACACTTGGATGCGCATGCACACACAATGTGTAACACTCAGATGCACATACACATGCAAACAAGCACTTGGAAAGGCTTCCTTGTTTCCTCAGGGTGTGTGTGGTAGCAGTTGACAATGCATGCCTACACGGAGGCCAGGGGACAGAGCAGAACTGACCAGGAGTCCTTCCGACTGGCTGGTTCCTGCCTGCAGTTGAACGAGCTTTGGGTGGGCTCAAGTGGGAAGGTTTGGACCACAGAGTTGAGGGTCATCCATACGCATGTTTGGGGAGTGGCGCTCAGAATTTTCTGACCCTCCCCCCCCGGCACACACAATGCAAGTGTCTGAATTGCTCAGCCTTGGGATGTATTGTGAGAGAAGAGGACGGGCACAATAGCCGAGTGGTTAAAGCGTTGGACTTTCAATCTGAGGGTCCTGGGTTCGAATCACGGTGACGGCGCCTGGTGGGTAAAGGGTGGAGATTTTTCCAATCTCCCAGGTTAACGTATGTGCAGACCTGCTAGTGCCTGAACCCCCTTCGTGTGTATATGCAAGCAGAAGATCAAATACGCACGTTAAAGATCCTGTAATCCATGTCAGCGTTCGGTGGGTTATGGAAACAAGAACATAGCCAGCATGCACACCCCCGAAAACGGAGTATGGCTGCCTACATGGCGGGGTAAAAACGGTCATACACGTAAAAGCCCACTCGTGTGCATACGAGTGAACGCAGAAGAAAAGAAGAAGTGAGAGAAGAGGCCATCATCAAAATCACAGAGCACAAAAGGCCCTAAATTCTGGGACGCAGAGATGAAAAGTAATAACAAAAGGCACCATGGGTTGAGTGTGCTCAGTTGTAGCATTGGATTTTGAGGTGTGTAATGAGGCACTGTTTTCTCTGAACTAGGTTTTATACAAGGTTAAAGGTCCCATAGTTTTTTGGGATTTTTGTTGTTTTTTTTGTCACGATAGTGATCATACCTGTGATGGTGACGAACGATCATCATAAGAAGAAATGAATTTTCAAAGAATACAGAAGAGAGAAAAAGAAATAAAGGAAGAAAGCTCACCCGTAGGTTTTTACAGCCACTGGCGCCGTGAATTCATATCCACCTGTGTCTGGAGCTGGGCCCAGGAATCAGGGGGCCTCTCCTTCCGCCATTTTGATAAGCTTCGGCCCCTTCACGTCTGGGTGGAGTGAGGAGAATCCGAGTAAAGAGCCTTTCCCAAGAAGGACACGGCACGAGGTTGAAGTGGGGCCTACATCCCAGACCACTGGTGACCACTGGATGACAAGTAACGGTGCCTGAAGGATTCTGCCCTGGTGCCTGCTTGCTGCTGTCTCTGCCCCTCATCCAACACTGTCTCCATCCTCTCTGCACCCTCCTACCTCCTGGCTTCTCTGCAGGTCATGTACAGTGAACATGTCGGCTGTTGTGTGTGTGTGTGGGGACACTGGGAGAGTGGATCCTTGACTTCATCGTCTTGTGGACAAACTGATGTGTGAGTGTGTGGAGGTTTGTGTGTGTGTGTGTGAATGTGAGTGAGCGTGTGCGAGTGGATGTTTGTGTGTGTGTGAAATGTTTTTGTGTGTGTGCGTGTGTGAATGTGAGTGAGCATGTGTAAGTGGATGTTTGTGTTTTGTGAGTGAATGTGAGCATTTGCTGGTGTGTGTGTGTGAAAAGATATGTGTGTGGATGTGTGCATGAAAGCAGGTATTTTCGTGTATGTGTGTGTAAACAGGTATGTGTGTGGATTGTGTGTGTGTGTGTGTGAATGGATACATGTATGCAAGTGTGTTAGGTGCGTAAGCAGATGTGTTTTGTGTGGGTGTGGCTATCTTGGTCACTTGCTGTATGTAGTGTTTGCCTTGTGGCAACTGGGAACCCTGTGTGTTATGTTCATAAATATTCTCTTGTAAAACCTCTGCATCAGAGATTGAAGTTTGCTTTCTCTGTTTCAAAGAGGAGACTGTGTTAGGTATAGAGTGAGACTCGTGTGTGTGTGTGTGTGTGTGTGTGTGTGTGTGCGCGCAGAGGGATGTATGATGTATTTTGTTTTAGTGTACTCAGGAGCAAAGGGCGTGGTGAGAGTGTGCTGTTGTTGGTGTGTTTTTTTCATTTCTTTTTTTTTTGTGTGTGTGTGTTTTTTTTTGGGGGGGGTTTGTTTTGTTTTGTTTTTGTATTTCTAGAGTGGTGGGGTTAGGGCGTTCTCTTAAAAACATGACCTGAGAAATATGATGTTTACAGATGCCATTTCTCTTCCACAAGGCACACCCAATCGAGCTGTATAATTATGTGACCTGGTTGGAGACATAATTTGACAAAAAAACAAGAACGCCAGAGAATCGACAGACAGACAGAAAATATGAAAAAACTTAGCCGTATGAAGAGCACAGGAACAGGAGTCATAATGGCTGCCGGAAAAAGAGGGCGCTAGTCAGGGGGGCAAAGGGGAGGTTACCTACTTCCGGGAAGTTATCGGCCGTAGCTACTTTCGTTTTCTCCACATAGGCAGATAGTGGTTTGCACAGGACAGGAATGTCAGACCCCTGCCGGAGTCTGCACTAGTGGTTCACGGTATGTTACTTAAACGTAAATTTTGGGTCAGCACAGCCGACACAGAGGCCGACCGAGGGGTCGAGGACTTCAATGGTGATGCTGACAGTTCCGACCGCACAGCAGCCATGCGTGCTGGTGGAGCAGTTGAGGATTGGAATGCGGAGTGCCCGAGCGAGGCTGCCTCAGCAGTCCGCATGGAGAGGTCTGCCGAGTGCGCTCCCCCCATTTGTTCACATAACATGCGACCGTCGTCTTGTCCGTGAACGTCCATCCCAGCATAGCAGCACTCCCTCTTCGGCCAGTTCCCGCCCCATTTTGTCAGCCACAGGGCAGAGACAAACAGGGAGGTGGCCTCATATTTGGCCCACACCTCTCATGGGCTCCAGGGTTCTATGCCAAAGCAGAGCAAACCAATAGGCCTAGTTTGCATCAGTTTGACATGGTAAGTATATGTAACACCAAACATGGAGTATAATACAAACTCCTCCTTTTAGATAGAAAATTTCCTTTTTAAGTCACATGACCTTGCATGGAATCTCGTGAAGCCAGTTATGATTCAGAGAGGTGGTGGAGAAGCTAAGCAAAAAGGAAAATACTTTTTTCCTGTAATTACGTTTAACTTACCACACTTAACAGCGACTCCGGCAGGGGTGTGATCACCTGTTCTGTGCAAACTACTGCCCTGCCTTTGTGGAGAAGTGGACAGATGATGTAGCTAATGAACTTGTTTACTGTATTACCTCCCCTCTGCATGCCTGTTCAGCGTCAAACAGTTTTTTTGTTTGTTTCATGAGGACAGTGGAAAACGAGTTGCTTTAGTTGTAGATATGATGTGGCAAATTTAGTTAGTTCTTTTATTTCGGTGGTGGGGATAGGTATTCTGTAGGTGTCTTACAGTTGGGCCAACAGCAAAGTGAGAGCTGTTTATCAATGGTTTCTCCATTGCAGTGGGAAACCATTTACAGCCTAGTTTTTTGTGAAAGACTGTGACTCTCAAACTAGGAGGCAAAATTACACTGGCTCTTAGTGCTGCAGTTTTAGGGGGGCTTGTTGGTCTTTGGGAACCATCCCAGCACCAACTGTGCTAAAGCCCTCTTGGCCGAGAGAGCGGGGATGCAACTTGGGCAAGACACTCTCCGCTGTAATCAGGTCTTGCCCATATAGTTGGGGCAGTAGTTGCCTCCTCTGCTGTTCTGATAGTCACAGTCCGACACAACATACTGTCGTACCAGGTGTCTTTGTGGACCTGTCACAGGGTTTACTTGCGTATATGTTGGACATAGAAAGTTCCAGGAAGAAAGAGGAAAGGCTTGTTGTCCATAGGGAATTAAGACGACCTTATTTGTGTTTTTGTGCCAGCATCTTGATACATCTGGAATGATTTATTTGTCCGCTGGTATTAACATCACTGATTCTGTTCATCTGTTTTGTCGTTACGATCGTGATTGTTGTCCTTTGGTATCAGCATCACTGATTCTGTTCATGTGTTTTGTCGTTACAATCATGATTGTTGTCCTTTGGTATCAACATCACTGATTCTGTTCATGTGTTTTGTCGTTACAATCATGATTGTTGTCCTTTGGTATCAACATCACTGATTCTGTTCATCTGTTTTGTTGTTACAATCGTGATTATTGTTCTTTGTTATTAACGTACTGATTCTCTCCATTTGTTCTGTCATTACAATCATGATTTTTGTTCTTTGGTATTATTATTAACATCACTGATGCTGTTCATGTGTTTTGTCGTTATAATCATGACTATTGTCCTTTGGTATAAAATCGCTAATTCTGTTCATTTGTTCTGTCATAACAATCATGATTATTTTTCTCTGGTGTTGATGTTACTGTTAAGGTGATGATAGTAATTAGCAATACTCACAGTATGGTGTGTGACTTGTGTGTGACGCGTGTGTTGTGTGTGACATGTGTATTGTGGGTTCACATGTTTTGTGTGCGACATGTGTATTGTGTGTGACATGTGTTGTGCGTGACATGTGTACTGTGTGTAATGTGTGTTGTGTGTGACGTGTGTTGTGCGTGACATGTGTATTGTGGGTGGCGTGGGTGATGTGCGTATTGTGTGTTTGTGGGTGATGTGTGTATTTACTTGGTAACACTACTGACCTCTGTGTGCCTCACCCCCCCCACCTCCCCCACCCCCCCACTCTGTGATTCCCCTTGGGGTGTGGGGGGACCTGTCTGCACTGCTCGTCGTCATGCGTCTCGTCATCGCATCGTCTCTTGTCAGGAATCTCATCCTCTTTTCTACATCATGTAAAACTTTATCTCTGTGTGTGTGTGTGTGCTCGCGCGCGAGTGTGTCAGCATTGTTCTTGTTTGCCTAGGGTCAGGTGAGGTGAGGTTGTTGTATACCAGAATAATCTGAATCAGAATATGTAATTCTTTATTAGCAAGTGCAGCAAGGTTATGATCCTTTTGTTGTTAGTTTCTTTTTGTGATCTGGGGATGAGAAATAATGTGGAAGGGCTAACGTCTGCAGCGCAGCCTTGTCTCATTGGCCTTGGAACTAAATGGTTCAGATGACACGTCATGAACTGTTTTGTTTTGAAGGCTGTTTTTTGTTGTTGTTTTTTTTTCTTTTTTTAGTAGTCGTTTTTTTTTTGTTTTTCAGATGTGATAAGAATTTTGTGTTCAATGTGGCTGATTGGTTTTTCATTCGTTTGGGTAGTTCTGATACAGGGCTGTGTGGTCGTCATTCGGGTCGTTCTGATACAGCGCTGTGTGGTCGTCATTCGGGTCGTTCTGATACAGGGCTGTGTGGTCGTCATTCGGGTAGTTCTGATACAGCGCTGTGTGGTCGTCATTCGGGTAGTTCTGATACAGCGCTGTGTGGTCGTCATTCGGGTAGTTCTGATACAGGGCTGTGTGGTCGTCATTCGGGTAGTTCTGATACAGCGCTGTGTGGTCGTCATTCGGGTAGTTCTGATACAGCGCTGTGTGGTCGTCATTCGGGTCGTTCTGATACAGCGCTGTGTGGTCGTCATTCGGGTAGTTCTGATACAGGGCTGTGTGGTCGTCATTCGGGTCGTTCTGATACAGCGCTGTGTGGTCGTCATTTGGGTCGTTCTGATACAGCGCTGTGTGGTCGTCATTCGGGTAGTTCTGATACAGCGCTGTGTGGTCGTCATCCGGGTAGTTATGATACAGCGCTGTGTGGTCGTCATTCGGGTCGTTCTGATACAGGGCTGTGTGGTCGTCGTTCGGGTCGTTCTGATACAGCGCTGTGTGGTCGTCATTCGGGTCGTTCTGATACAGCGCTGTGTGGTCGTCATTCGGGTCGGTCTGATACAGCGCTGTGTGGTTGGCTGGACTGACTTCACCAAGCAATGTCAAATGTCTGTTCTCAAGATTCTGTGGAAAGGGGCTGAGACTTTAAAACTGTATTTCAGTTCTGGATCTAAAGGGGTGTTGGACCAAGGCAGATGCTTGTAGAATTAGAAGAGAGAGAAAAAGGGTCTGACCTCATCGAGTTTTGTAGAAGAAAAGGAGAGATTCTGTCTGAAAGCTTGGGACGGCATGATTTTAGGTACTAAACAGTGTGTTGACGAAGAGGTTTTGTTGCTGGTTAGAATGAAAGGAAGAGACTGAGTATGGCCTGACCAGCCTGTTGGGTCTGTGTGTTGGTCAGACATCTCTTCTGGGTTTGGGGGGGGGTTGTTGTTTTTTTGTTTGTTTTTTTAAGCAGAATTAGAGAACATGTTGATCAGTCCACACATTTGACATGCCCTTGAAACTGTAACTGAAACCACAGAACAGGTGGTGGTGGTTTTTTTTTAAAGGGATTTTTGTTGTCGTCGTCGTCGTTTTCTTCAGTAAACAAACAGGGAGCTGTCACCGAGTCAAGTGTTCAACTGTGAGCAGTGTGATGCGTAGATGTGGACTTTTTAATCATGGCAGTATTCACACAGCTCCGAGTTGTGAGACTATTTTGACTTCCAGACTGAAACATGAGGATGTGTGAATGTGTTGGGTCAGGTGATCAGTGAACAATGGGCATAGTGTACAGCTAGCTGAGTTTTACAAGGAAAACTTCTAATTTGTGGAGGTTTTTATCATTTCAGAAAAAAATAAAGGAATCGTACAATGGCAGTGTGAGTTTGGACAATGTACGTTGTCTTGTGTTTGAGGATTTAGTGTTGCTATTATTTGTTGTGTTAATCCAGTTCTATATATGTATGTATATATTTATACTGAACAGCGCCTAAGGGTGGGCACTGTATCAACGTGCAGTTGTTGTTGTTCTGACTTACGACAAGAAGTAAAGCAGAGACTGCACACGCCACTTGATGCCGTGTTCTTTTTTGATTTACCTGCATTATTACCTAGGGGCCAAGGCTGAGCGACTTCTCTTCCAAGGTTTCTGAGAAATAAGTCCAACGAAGTCCAATGAACGAGCACGATGAAAGTTGGATGCATGTAATATGAATGAGCAGCATCTAACAGAAAGTGTGTGTGTGTGTGAACCTGCACTTTGACAAGGCCATGGACATTTCAGAATGTGTCATCATGTATCATCATGTTTGTCGTCGTCATCAGAAAGACACCTCAGCTGCCTCGTGTCACGCTGAAACTTGCTGTGATGTGATCAGCGTTCTTCAAGGTGTCGTGTTTTTTTTTTCTTTGCACGGGATGTGTATTAATTAAATGATTAATTAAACTTGGCCGTTTCCATGTTGGTTTCCTTTTTTTTTTTTTTCATTCTGTTTTTGACAATGTTTTATGTTTGTGTCTGTTGATTTCATGAAGATTATCGCCTTGAATAGCACTGCAGTTCAGCATGTTCACTGGAATGTTTTTCTTTTCAGTTTTTTCCCCTGTCCCCCTCCCCCCTTTTATTTAATTTTAACACTTTTTTTTTAAACCCCTTTCGTTTTGAAAATAACAGATTCAACACGCAGTTTCTGTAACTAGCTATATTGAGGGTTTGAGATTTCTTCACCAACATTTCAAGTTTCATTCACATTCACTCTTTTTATATTTATAAATGGTTCTGCACACTGTTTAATTTGTTTTTGATCAAATTTAATCAAACAGTACAGAATATAATATGAAAATAATAACACATATGAAAAAAATAAATTTACAAAATGCACATGACAAAAATGACTGGTAAACTCTTTAATATGCGCAGGTGCATTTATTTATTTCCATATATAAATGTTATAATGTTTTCACATTTAACAGGAATAGAGGGGGTGCATGGTCAATTTTCATGTCAAGATTTTATTTTTTTTTTTTAATCATTCAGTCCATGACCTCCAAGTCAAAAGTCTGAAGCTGGGTTTTTTCCCATAGTTTTACTAATTTTGGGGAGGAAAGATCATCTGGAATAGTTTTGCATCTGTAAATTTTCCCAAAAAATGAAATTGTGTATGTTTTGAGTCTAATATCAGTTCCCTGAAAAAGAACGAGGTTTCGTTTTACTTCATGGTATGAAAGCTAAGAAAAGCAACAACTTTATTTTCTGTAAGCTCACAGAAATTTGAAAGGTAGCTAATTTTTCGTATTTTATTTCTACATGTTTATCACGGATTTAGACACAATCAAGTTCTCTCTCTCTCTCAGGTACATCCACATACATCCCCTAACTCTTGTCACACAGTTTGACATGGCTGTCTCAAACCAAGTGACTGCACATATTGCTGGAAACAACTAAAACTGTCCACAAATCCGCATGCTGTAACCATGTAACTGAAGTTAAAACGGAAGAGCCTGCACTGGACTTCTGTTCAATTTGCATTGTAAACATTTGTTCAAGCAGAAAAGAAATTTCCAGCTGGTACACTTGAGAAGAAACAATCCCTGTGCAAAAAAAAAATCATAACCATCCACTCTTCCTCACAAATGTTTGTACTGCAGTCTCTCTCTGTCACTCTGATTCAACCCAGATACATGGCTATGGGTCTTTCACTGAAGGACATGCAACACACACACTACATATACAGGCTAATGCAACCATGTACCAAATCACCAGATGTTCGACAAAAAAAAACAACAGATTTCCACACTGGACAGATGTCAGTGACTACAGAGTCATTGCTGTATAGCATCCACATCCAGCAGTGTCAAAGGGTGCCCCTGATCCATACCCACCACACCTGCTGTATAAAAAAAAAAAAAAAAGAAAAGGGGGAAAAAAAAAAAATAGAAAAGGGAAAAAAAAAAAATAGAAAAGGGAAAAAAAAAGAAAAGGAAAAAGGAAAAAAAACCCAAACTTGATTGCCTACAACATGGTGGTAATGAGTGAACACCATGGCTGGTGGTTCTGTCCGACACAGCACAGTCTCTCGAGTTTCAGTTTCCAAGGAAGGGTTGGAACATGCCGACTGATCTGATCCATCAACGCAACACACTGCACTGGCTTTGAGAAATGGATGTGAATGTTTAAAACATAAAAACACACACACACAAAAAAAAAACATTTTAAAGACATTCTTTATGACCCTCAACCAAAGTTGGGCCTCTGGGTGAAGATGAACGATCCTCCATTGGATTTCTGTAAGTCTGTCTGCCTGTTCCTCACAACAATCAGTCCTCCAGTTGGTGAGGAACTGCTGCCTAGACACAAGTACACACACACACACACACACACACACACCAGATCTTCTGTGTCCTGGTTTAGCACAACTGGAAACAGTACAATGGAGGAAATTGGTTCAGAATGAACAGGTCCACACGTCTTGTCAGCCATCATCATTACATGTCGACGCTCTGACACACCCCAGTCTGTTATGACACACCTCTGACACACCCTTGTCTGCTCTGACACACCCCAGTCGACGCTCTGACACACCCCAGTCTGTTATGACACACCTCTGACACACCCTTGTCTGCTCTGACACACCCCAGTCTGTTCTGACTCTGCTCTGACACACCCCAGTCTGCTCCAACACTCTTCTGGCACACCCCAGTCTGCTCCAACTCTCTTCTGGCACACCCCAGTCTGCTCCAACTCTCTTCTGGCACACCCCAGTCTGCTCCAACTCTCTTCTGGCACACCCCAGTCTGCTCCAACTCTCTTCTGGCACACTCCAGTCTGCTCTGACACACCCCAGTCTGCTCCAACACTTCTGACACACCCCAGTCTGCTCCAACTCTCTTCTGGCACACCCCAGTCTGCTCCAACTCTCTTCTGACACACCCCAGTCTGCTCTGACACACCCCAGTCTGCTCCAACACTCTTCTGGCACACCCCAGTCTGCTCCAACACTCTTCTGGCACACCCCAGTCTGCTCCAACTCTCTTCTGGCACACCCCAGTCTGCTCTGACACACCCCAGTCTGCTCTGACACACCCCAGTCTGCTCCAACACTTCTGACACACTCCAGTCTGCTCTGACACACCCCAGTCTGCTCCGACACTTCTGACACACTCCAGTCTGCTCTGACACACCCCAGTCTGCTCCAACACTTCTGACACACTCCAGTCTGCTCTGACACACCCCATTCTATTCTGACACTCCTCTGACACACTCCAGTCTGCTCTGACACACCCCAGTCTGCTCCAACACTTCTGACACACCCCAGTCTGCTCCAACACTTCTGACACACTCCAGTCTGCTCCAACACTTCTGACACACTCCAGTCTGCTCTGACACACCCCAGTCTGCTCCAACACTTCTGACACACTCCAGTCTGCTCCAACACTTCTGACACACTCCAGTCTGCTCTGACACACCCCAGTCTGCTCCAACACTTCTGACACACTCCAGTCTGCTCTGACACACTCCAGTCTGCTCTGACACACCCCAGTCTGCTCCAACACTTCTGACACACTCCAGTCTGCTCTGACACACCCCAGTCTGCTCCAACACTTCTGACACACTCCAGTCTGCTCTGACACACCCCATTCTATTCTGACACTCCTCTGACACACTCCAGTCTGTTCTGACACACCCCGGTCTGTCGTGGTTCTTTCCAATCTGTCTGACCCTTTCCAGCCCTCTTTCGCCTCACTCTGGTCCCTCCTCGCATGACACTCGCCGTCAAGACCCCAAACCACCGCAAGACGCTTCTGCTTTGAAATCGGCAAAAGCACCATGCATGGCAGCCATGGCAGGGTCGGGGGGGGTGACAAGGTGGAGAGAGAGGGGGGGTGGGTGGGGTGTCACATCTGGCGCTGGCGTTTCCAGAATCGTTTGACGGCGTCGTGGCCATCCTTGGTGACCACCATGACCCGCTTCTCCGGCAGCTCCCAGACCAGCAGGTCCATCTCCTGCAAACATGCAGCACCGGCGTCAGCAGAGAACACCGCACTGACCTGGCTTGTTTGTATCTGTATTACTCTTTTTGTCGCGACAGATTTTGAGGGACTGATTCGGCATGCGTGACCCTATTGGGGAGGCTCAGTTCGAGCTCGGCGAAGTCCGAGTTTGGTTCAGGCTGGTCCCTAGGGAGGCGTGGGCTCAATCTGTCCCCCCTGGGATGGGGGCGAAGAGCGCTCATCCACTTGTTCGTCCTCATCCGAAGACAGGGGCTCCCACTCTTGTTGGCAGTCCATCCCCTGCTGGGTGCCATCCCAAGTGGATGTACCCGCTGGGGCGTCCTGTGAGCTGTGGTCAGCCCAGCGAGATGAGCTGGGACGATCCCGAGCAGGGACCATGGCCGCAGCCGCATCAGTTTGACATGGTAAGTATATGTATCACCAAACATGGAGTATAATACAAACTCCTCCTTTCTGTGTGAAATTCAGGCTGCTCTCCTCCAGGGAGAGCGTGTCGCTACACCAACAGCGCCACCCTTTTTTTTTTCTTTTTTTTTTTCCCCCTGCCTGCAGTTTTATTTGTTTTCCTATCAAAGTGGATTTTTCTACAGAATTTTGCCAGCGACAATCCTTTTGTTGCCGTGGGTTCTTTTACGTGTGCTAAATCCATGCTGCACACAGGACCTTGGTTCATCATCGCATCTGAATGATTAGCGTCCAGACCATCACTCAAGGTCTAGTGGTGGAGGGGAGAAAATACTGGTGACCACCGGTGTGATTCGAACCAGTGCGCTCAGATTCTCTCGCTTCAGTGTTTGTCAGAACAATTGGGAAATTATGGTAGCAATAAGATAAGAATAACTTTATTATCTCCAACTGGAGAAATTTGGTCAGGTGCATTATCACAACATAGACAAGCAAACAACATGGGGACCATAACTGTAAAAGTCAACAACAGCTTTTACGAATATTACGAACATACAGATGTAAAAAATATCACATACACCGTTTCATACATACATCCACACACTGCAGGTAATAACTAGTATTCTTAATGTAAAAACAGAAAGAATTAAGAAACATTATTTGAATATAATTATAAACATAGCCTACTATACTGCACATTGATTAAAACACAGATAAGAATAAAGATAAATTGCGGAAAACCGCAACCAGATAATCAGCACACACCCGCACCCCCAACCCCCCACATGCGGATTACTGAATTTGGCAGGAACACTGGGGGACTATGAAGCCACATCACCAAAACATACATTTTATCTACAAGGCATACAAACAAATGTAAGCACACATGCGATTAGCTGAGCATCACCACATGATAACAAGGTTAGCAGTGACTGCCCTGGCCTCGTGATCGATCGGTCAAGTGCATCTGGGTAAGGTCATGACAGGAAAACATGTGACCATGCTATGTAATCGAAAACGAACTCCTCGGAACAATTTTGACGTAAAAGAGATCAGTGGATATCCTGGTATCAATGATTTTTTTTTTCATCACTTTCTGGTTGTTTCTTGGTGGTTGTTTTTTCATGCATTAAGTTCTTTGTTAAATGGCACTGTTGAAGGGTTCTTTGTAAAATTCCAAGACTTTTACTGACCCTAAAGGGCAAAATTCTAAATTCCAGGAAAAAAACGAGTGCACCATTAATCTTAAAAAGGACTGCTGATACTAAAATGAAACACTAGCATACACAGGACATAACCAACACCTCTTCTCAATGACATCACAACATACTGATAGTGATTTCTTACCTCTTTCAAGTGCCTGCCAACACGCACACACACAAGCACACGTGCATGCGCATATACAAGCACACACACACAAACACACACACACCAACCTTGGCATAATTCCGGAGCATTTCAAAGTCCGACTGGGACAGAAACTGGTTGTAGAGAACCCCGTCGGTGAAGGTGAGGCGATCTCGCTCCAGCTCCCACAGTCTGATCTGATCCGTGATGGTGGGTGGGATCACTGGGGTCTGAACACACACACACACACACAGTATCAAACAGACAGGCTTATTATTATTCATTATTATTATTATTATTCATTGCTTAGAATGTTTTCGGAAATTTTAAACTCCAGTCCAGTTGGTATCCTCCTTTGATGTGTTATAATTAATGTTGTTATTTATATTTACATTGTTGTAGGTTAATACTTGTTGATATGCATATACATATTCTCCTTCCCATGACACCTCATTCAATACACACCACAATCTCTTTAGACCTTTTTCTTATAATATACTTTTCCACTGATACATAACATGAATACTTTTTACACTAATATTCAAAGCATTCCCTTTCCTTTATCCACTTCCTTACTCCTTTCCGTCTAAAAACACTTATAGTGAATAGACGTTAAACTGAAGATAAAGCAGACAGGCGCAATGGCCAAGCGGTTAAAGCGTTGGACTTTCAATCGGAGGGTCCAGGGTTCGAATCTCGGTAATGGCGCCTGGTGGTGTAAAGGGGTGGAGATTTTTCCGATCTCCCACGTCAACATATGTGCAGACCTGCTTGTGCCTGAACCCCCTTTGTGTGTATACGCAAGCAGAAGATCAAATACACGCATTTAAGGTCCTGAAATCCATGTCGGCGTTCGGTGGGTTATGGAATCGAGAACATGCCCAGCATGCACCCCCCCAGAAACGGAGTATGGCTGCCTACATGGTGGGGTACAAACGGTCATACACGTAAAAGTCCGCTCGTGTACATACGAGTGAATGTGGGAGTTACAGCCCATGAACGTAGAAAAGCATCAAACACATTGCTCACCGCCATCTTCTCCTTATACGCTTTATCTAAAATATGTTCATATTCAATAATATTTTGATGCAAAGCTGATCACAGCAATTTCATTTCTTACACATCAAAAACACTTTGTGTGAAATGAATTATGTTTTTTATTCATAATGTTTTTGAAACAAACTGACAGAGCCATTCACACAACAAAAAATATTCTGTTAAAGTACTTGAGTTTAACAATGTTTGAAACAAACTGATCACAACCATTTCACTCCATTCCTTATCTCAACTTCATTCCTTTATACATAAAAAGCACTTGGTGTAAAATGAATCAACTTTCAATTAAATCATATCTGAAACAAACTAATCACAGGCATTCCACTCCTTATACATCAAAAATGTTCTGTAAAACAGATCATAAGTATGTCAAACAGAGAGCCATTTCATTCGCCATCCAACACAAATCATTTGTGCAGAGTAACGTTTGAAACCAGCTAGCTGATCACAGCCTTTTCATTCCTCACACATCAAAAACACTTTATGGAAAAAAAAAGGTTATTAATAATATTCACTGAACACCTATCATTAAGTGATTTTAAAATGCAAACAAATTACAACTATTTCAAAAGTTCTTGAGAAGATAAGACTGCTCTTTTTTTTTCTTCTTTTTTTTTTACACTACAAACACAATTTTTCTCTATGTTAAGTCTCTTTCTGCCCTTTGTAAATCAAACAAGCGCACATTATATATATATATATATATATATATATATATATATATATATATATATATATATATAATGTGCGCTTGTTTTGATTTACAAAGGGCAGAAAGAGAGAGAGAGAGAGATGCAATAATGCATCATATATCAACACATAACTGTTCTACAGATCATGAAGACATGTACACTGTCTCACATGCAAATGCAGTTGCAAATGCATATGCATGTTTGTGCACACACACACACACACACACATACACACACACACACACACTCACGACACTTACCTTCTTTAACATCTCGGGATGTGCGTGTGAACGTAAATAATTGAGAATCTGAAACACCAGAACAAGTATCAACAAAAATTAAGGATAAGTCATTATTCTCTGGAACATTTTCACACAATTATTATACTCCACAAGCATAAGACAAAGAAGTTGATGAAACATTAAAAATTAAATGTCTCATTGCTTTTTACGGACATCGAGGCAGAGAATTCATATCCACTGAGTCCGGGGCTCAGCATAAGAAGGCAGTGAATTCATACCCACTGTGTCCAGGGTTCAGCACAGGAAGGCAGTGAATTCATACCCACTGTGTCCAGGGCTCGGCACAGGAAGGCAGTGAATTCATACCCACTGTGTCCAGGGTTCAGCACAGGAAGGCAGTGAATTCATACCCACTGTGTCCAGGGCTGGGCACAGGAAGGCAGTGAATTCATATCCACTGTGTCCAGGGCTGGGCACAGGAAGGCAGTGAATTCATATCCACTGTGTCCAGGGCTGGGCACAGGAAGGCAGTGAATTCATACCCACTGTGTCCAGGGCTGGGCACAGGAAGGCAGTGAATTCATATCCACTGTGTCCAGGGTTCAGCACAGGAAGGCAGTGAATTCATACCCACTGTGTCCAGGGCTCAGCACAGAAAGGCAGCGAATTCATACCCACTGTGTCCAGGGCTGGGAACAGGAAGGCAGTGAATTCATACCCACTGTGTCCAGGGCTGGGCATAGGAAGGCAGTGAATTCATACCCACTGTGTCCAGGGCTGGGCACAGGAAGGCAGTGAATTCATACCCACTGTGTCCAGGGCTGGGCATAGGAAGGCAGTGAATTCATACCCACTGTGTCCAGGGCTCGGCACAGGAAGGCAGTGAATTCATATCCACTGTGTCCAGGGCTCAGCACAGGAAGGCAGTGAATTCATACCCACTGTGTCCAGGGCTCAGCACAGGAACGCAGTGAATTCATACCCACTGTGTCCAAGGTTCGGCACAGGAAGGCAGCGAATTCATACCCACTGTGTCCAAGGTTCGGCACAGGAAGGCAGCGAATTCATATCCACTGTGTCCAGGGTTCGTCACAGGAAGGCAGTGAATTCATATCCACTGTGTCCAGGGCTGGGCACAGGAAGGCAGTGAATTCATATCCACTGTGTCCAGGGCTGGGCACAGGAAGGCAGTGAATTCATACCCACTGTGTCCAGGGTTCGGCACAGGAAGGCAGTGAATTCATACCTACTGTGTAGAGGGTTCAGCACAGGAAGGCAGTGAATTCATACCCACTGTGTCCAGGGTTCAGCACAGGAAGGCAGTGAATTCATATCCACTGTGTCCAGGGCTGGGCACAGGAAGGCAGTGAATTCATATCCACTGTGTCCAGGGTTCAGCACAGGAAGGCAGTGAATTCATACCCACTGTGTCCAGGGCTCAGCACAGGAAGGCAGTGAATTCATATCCACTGTGTCCAGGGTTCAGCACAGGAAGGCAGTGAATTCATACCCACTGTGTCCAGGGCTGGGCACAGGAAGGCAGTGAATTCATATCCACTGTGTCCAGGGCTGGGCACAGGAAGGCAGTGAATTCATATCCACTGTGTCCAGGGCTGGGCACAGGAAGGCAGTGAATTCATACCCACTGTGTCCAGGGCTGGGCACAGGAAGGCAGTGAATTCATACCCACTGTGTCCAGGGTTCAGCACAGGAAGGCAGTGAATTCATACCCACTGTGTCCAGGGTTTGGCACAGGAAGGCAGTGAATTCATACCCACTTTGTCCAGGGTTCAGCACAGGAAGGCAGTGAATTCATACCCACTGTGTCCAGGGCTGGGCACAGGAAGGCAGTGAATTCATACCCACTGTGTCCAGGGCTGGGCACAGGAAGGCAGTGAATTCATACCCACTGTGTCCAGGGTTCAGCACAGGAAGGCGAGGCCCAATCCTCTCCTTCCAACCGTCTTACCCTTCCCCAATGAAGTCAGGCACCATTCACACCTGGGTGATGTGAGGAATACCGGAGCAAAGCAGCTTTCCCCAGGACACACCACCATGCCAAAATGGGGCTTTGAACCCTGATCACTGGTGAACACTGGACCCAGAGAGTCCAGTGGAACATTATGTGTAAGAGAAACCACAATCATTTAGCAGCTTGAAAAACCAGGGCTCACAGTTAAGGAATCGGAATCATCCACCTCTAGGTTTGTCCAAAACATTTCCACTGATTAGGCAATTTCAGCAGTTCACAGCTAACAATGAAAAGTATCATCGATTCTTTGCCCCTACCTCTGAACAATTAGTGTCAAGAATCTATTCTTATTTCATCTCCCCCCTCGTCATCATGCATAAATGTGTATGCATGTGTGTGTGCATGCTTATGAATTTGTATTTGTGTGTGTGTGTGAGCATGTGTGTGTGCATGCATGCATATGTGTGTGTGCACGCTTGTATTTCTGTATGCAATCATGCATATGTACATGCATGCATATGTGTGAGTGTGTAGTCACATGCATGTGAGCAGTGCATGAGTGTGAAGTCACACATGTGCATGTGAAGTGTATAAGTGGGTTGTCACATGTGTGTGTGTGTGTGCAGTAGTCACACATGTGCGTGCATTGCATGTGTGCAGTGTGTGAGTGGGTAGTCATATGTGTGTGTGTGTGTGTGTGTGTGTGTGTGTGTGTGTGTGTGTGTGTGTGTGTGTGTATGTGTGTGTGTGTAGTCTTGTGTGTGTGTGTGTGCAGTGTGGGTGTGTGCAGTCTCGTGTGTGTGTGTGTGCTGCATGTTTGTGCAGTGTGTGAGCATGTAGTCACACATGTGTGTGCACAGTATACTTTCTTTGATTTAACATCTTTTCACTTTAAGTGATATTAGACATGTCCTGTGTGTGTGTGGGTGGGGGGGCGGGGGGAGGGGATGTGTGGAAGCATGGATTAAAGGATGAAATACAGAGAAAGGACAACCTTCGTACAGTATGTAGTCATACGTGTGTGTGTGTGTACTCTGTGTGCGTGTGCAGTACGTTAGTGTGTCGTCACACGTGTGTCTGCAATGTATGTATACATGCGCATGCTTGTGTGTGTGTGTGTGTGCGCACGTGCATGCATGACAGTTTGCGCACATGCATGCATGCATGACTGACCTGTTCAGCGGTGATGCCACGTGCCAGAGCGGCCCTGACACTGTCCCTCGTCAGGTTGGCCACCGCCATGTTGGGGAACCTGCAGCCACACAATGACAACGCTCAAACTTTTTTTTCTGGTTTTTTTTTTTGTTTGTTTGGGTTTTTTTGCTGACCCGTCTTCATCTTCGTTTGTAGGCTGCATCTCCCATGTTTAGAGATGCCAGCCTCTGTCAAGAGTTTGCAGGAACCACCAGGAAATTTGATAGGCACATTCTGAATTTGGTAGTAACATTTTGAATGTGGTAGGAGCACTTGGACTCCGAGCCACATCAGCAAACGGACATTTTATCTACAAGGCACACAATCACTTGGGCCTAACTGCAACACGGTGTAACCGCAACGATTAAGCTGACTGGTCCACTCAGTGCTGTTTCAATAATAATAGACATGCGAGCAAACAGCTGAGCATCATCACGTGACACCAAGGTCAGCAGTGACTGCCCTGGCCTCCTGATCGATAGGTCCAGAGTGTCTGGGCAATGTCACGACAGGAAAGCATGTGACCATGCTACCTAGTCGAAATGAACTCGTCGCAATAATTTTGACATTGGCGTAATGTCAGAGCAAACCGAAATGGAGCATGACAAAATACGGCAAAATCGTAACAGGTGGTATCTCTGCATGTTCACCCATATGTACAGGCGGGCTTTCTCAGGAGGAAGGTGGACGAATGGTTACGACGCTCAGCGGCCAATACAGACTCTGTGAGGGTGTGGGTTCGAATC
>NC_134889.1:5153870-5161370 GCF_041734735.1 Babylonia areolata
CCCACAACCACAACAACAACAACAACCCACAACAACAACAACAACCCACAACCACAACAACAAGCATCATGATGATGATGATGATGATGATGTCTCACATACATTCAGTCAGAACACACTGGTAACCACAGAATCCAATACTTTTTTTTTTTTTTTTTTGCTCCCTAAACACAGAAGCATGCATTACACACATACAAACACACACACACACACATACATTCATATACACACACATACATTCATACATACACACACACACATTCATGCATACACACAAACACACATTCATATACACATACACACATATATTCATTCATACATACATACATACATACACACACACACACCCAGACAAACACACACACACACACACACAAACACACACACACACACATTCTATCACACACCCCAACCAAGTCACAATCCATTCAAACAAACCACACACGCTGTGAGAGAAGTACGGCACTGCCTTCAGTGCTCCCGACTCACCGGGCCATCAGACTGCTGTTGATCAGCACATCAATGATGTCACGGTTCACGCCCTCCGACCCCTCCGACGACCCCACCATGAAGTGCAACACACACTGCAAGCACACACAAGCACACACACACGCACACACACGCACACCACACACACAGGAATATACACACATGCGTGAATATTATGTGCCCATGTCCCAGGGAACATACGAAGTCTTCACACGTCCTAACTATATGTCTACAAATGCAAAACTGAACAAGAGAGGCAAGGCCTTCAAGACTCACTTGTGATAAATTAACCCTTTCGCTGCCAGGAAAATAAGATTTAAGTGAAATCTATTTGCCAGGGTTTTTTCACAAAAAACGGGTATAAATTTTCAAAAAATTCTGTGCTCTTTGTTATTGGAGAAAGACCCATAAAAGTATATATTTTCTGAAAGGTAAATGAATAAAGAATACAAAACACATGCTGTTTTCCCATTTTATATATTTTTAGTGACATGCTGCTGTTTTGAAATCAGTGTTTTGTTTTTTGTCACATTTTCAACTTGTTCATTACAAACATTAGTCAGGTAATTTGCACAAAAACATCATATTTTCTGGACAAATGGATATCTGCAAACACAAAATCATACTAGAACAACCACAATATATATATATATTTTTTAAGAGATAGATACACAATACATTGTGACTTCTCCAAGTGATAAGATGGATGTGAGGCCACGCCCCCTCAGTCTCCACCCCCCTCCTCCTCACCCCTCTCACACGGTCACTTGATTCAGTTCTCATCAGACCGCGTTGGCTGCGTGCCAAGAATATCGCTCTGCTGCTAATTCGGTCATCTGTCGTCTGCTAACATCTGTACAGCCGGCATCACTCACTGACAGCCGCATCTTGGCCACTCTCTTGATTACTCCCTTTATTTTCTATCAGATCGTCCTATAAATGTTCATCACTATCTTCTTCGAATTTACGCTTCAATTCCTTCTGAGCATCAGCTAAAGAAAGGAATCTTGGTTGATTTAGTTCGTCACGATCGCATGTCTTGAGCACGGCGTCAGTCAGACATTTTGTTGAGCGAGCGAGGAGAGAAGTCAGGCAAACACTTGGACAGCGACCCAACCAAAACGTTCAAATAAAGGACTGCTTCATGACGTAGATGGGGTTTCTAGCTATGAATAGAATCTAGAGAGATTCCCCAGGCTAAAGCTACCACTATTTTTGCCAATGAAGTGAATGCAAACCAGGGAAAAGTCAGAATATTTCGATGACGAGTTATCTCGTCATGCAGGCAGCGAAGCATACATGCTTGCCATGACGAGTTATCTCGTCATGCAGGCAGCCTAGGGGTTAAGTCCCCTAGCATTAATTACAGAGTAAATTCCCTTTTTTTACCAGCTGCACCAAAACGTTTGCAACATAAATAAAAATTCCATGCTTAGCAAAAGAAGTTCCCGTTTGAACAAAAAATGATAATAATGACTGCTCTTGTTGTTGTGTCAGAATATCAGATCAAAGTGCCAAGTTTAGAGAATACAAAAAATATAAATATAACAGTAAATGCAGTTTGCATATAATTAGGCTTTTTAAAAAAAATTTTGTGCCCATCCCAGAGGTGCAATATTGTTTTAAACAAGATGACTGGAAAGAACTGAATTTTTCCTATTTTTATGCCTAATTTGGTGTCAACTGACAAAGTATTTGCAGAGAAAATATCAATGTTAAAGTTTACCACGGACACACAGACACACGGACACACACACACACACACACACAGACAACCGAACACCGGGTTAAAACATAGACTCACTTTGTTTACACAAGTGAGTCAAAAATGCACACCAGGTCTGCATGCCTTTCTAAAACAGCTTTATACCAGGTATAAAACTGAACGGCATAATGCGTATGTTAAAAAATGTAGTATCCAAATTTGATGTGTAAAGGAAATTTTCTATCTAAAATTACGTTTAAACAACATACTTACCGTGACCCAACTAGTGCCGACTCCGGCAGGGGCCTGACATTCCTGTCCTGTGCAAACTACTATCCGCCTATTATTTCTTTGCCCTACATTTATCAGCACAGCTGCGGTCCACAGACCTCCCCCCACAATACAGCTGCAGACCTCGGACTTCTTTGCCCGCACCAATATCCTTAGGCGACACATCATGGAACTTTTTATAAGCCAATGTTTTCTTTTCCCCCAGTAGTTAATACCTGTATTATTGTCAAATGTCCTCTTTATAACCACTTCTTCCCCTGGGATCTTTGGTGTGATGATCGGTGTGTGTGTGTGTGTGTGTGTGTGTGTGTGTGTGTTTTGTAGTTTTTTTTTTTTGTTGTTGTTTTTTTTGTTTGATAAGTATCATTATCTGATGATTGATGTGACTTATTATATTATTATTATTATTATTACTACCTTTTTTTTCTTTTTTTTTTATTATAATTATTATTTATTTATTTATGTACGCTTATCTATTATTTATTCTTTTTTTTTTCTTTTTTTTTCTTTTTTTTTTTTCTCAAGGCCTGACTAAGCGCGTTGGGTTACGCTGCTGGTCAGGCATCTGCTTGGCAGATGAGGTGTAGCGTATATGGATTTGTCCGAACGCAGTGACGCCTCCTTGAGCTACTGAAACTGAAACTGAAACTGATGTGACTGATTCAGGGGTAAACTGTCGCTGCTGTCTCAAGCTCAGCCACTGACTTATTTATGCCCCATCTACTTTATCCTATTTTACTTATTATTATTATTAATGTCTTTAGTTTATTACAATGGTATATGGTGTGAAACTGTTGTTGTTTTTGTTTTTGCATACTTTACATGTAAAAGAACAAAATTTTAAATGCTGATCACAAAAAAAAAAAAGTCTTCACACATAAACTAGAACGAGTCCATAATTCTACAGCAACAAAGTCGTGACATATGAATCAGCATTTCCAGCAGTAATAATCATTAACAAACAACTGTCATTATTACTGTAATGATCTTGTTTTTGCAATCACTATTCTGTCATCATTACTATGTGAAACTATCTGAGGGTCTGTTACACTGGACCAGCAAGTGAACACACACACACACACACACACACACACACACACACGCACGCACGCACACAGTCAAACACACATACACAGACATAAATACTTGAAAAAATGCAACTGAGTGTGCATGAACAAGAAAGCATGTCCGAACACGCTTGCGCGCACACACACACACACACACACACACACACACACACATCCCTGCATACACACAACATACACAGACACTCAATGCTTGCTCAAATGCACAAATCAGACCACCCAAAGAGCGCTTGCACACACACACACACACACACACACACACACACACACATCACACACACTCACTCACTCAGTCACTCACACACACACAAACACACACATGCTTATGCACACAAACACAGACACACTCACACACAAACACACACACACACACACTCTCTCTCTCTCACTCACACACACACACACACACACACACACACACACTCACTCTCTCTCACACACACACACACACACACACAAAAGACCCAAACGCTGTGTTACCTCCCATCTCTCCATAGCGTATTTGTCCAAAAAAGGAATGTCGCGCGCATGTTTGTCCGTGGGCATCGTTGCCCCTCCTGCCCACGCTTGACCGCTGTCAACATCACCATCATCATCATCACCATCATCTTCACCATCTATTTTGTCATCATCACTGGACACCTGCCCAGATGTGACTGTTACCAAAATCAACCATACTGTCACCACCATCATCATCGACATCATCATCATCATCATCACCACCATCATCTTCACCATCTATTTTGTCATCATCACTGGACACCTGCCCAGACGTGACTGTTACCAAAATCAACCATACTGTCACCACCATCATCATCGACATCATCATCATCATCATCACCACCATCATCTTCACCATCTATTTTGTCATCATCACTGGACACCTGCCCAGACGTGACTGTTACCAAAATCAACCATACTGTCACCACCATCATCATCGACATCATCACCACCATCATCTTCACCATCTATTTTGTCATCATCACTGGACACCTGCCCAGACGTGACTGTTACCAAAATCAACCATACTGTCACCACCATCATCATCGACATCATCATCATCATCATCACCATCATCTTCACCATCTATTTTGTCATCATCACCGGACACCTGCCCAGACGTGACTGTTACCAAAATCAACCATACTGTCACCACCATCATCATCGACGACATCATCATCATCATCATCACCACCATCATCTTCACCATCTATTTTGTCATCATCACTGGACACCTGCCCAGACGTGACTGTTACCAAAATCAACCATACTGTCACCACCATCATCATCGACATCATCATCATCATCACCATCATCATCATCATCTTTATCATCCATCCTGTCGTCATCATTGACCTCCTGCCCATGTTTCACCACTGTCAACATCAACCATAGTGCCACCATCATCATCATCATCATGAACATCATCATCATCATCATCATCAACATCAACATCATCATCTTTATCATCCATCCTGTCATCATCATTGGCCTCCTGCCCATGTTTCACCACTGTCAACATCAACCATAGTGCCACCATCATCATCTTCTTCAACATCATCATCATCATCATCACCTATTTTGTCATCATCATCGGCCTCCTGCCAATGACTGACTGTCATCAACATCAACCATACTGTCACCATCGTGACCAATACCATCATCATCACCACCATCATCACCATCATCCATCATCATCACCATCATCATAAACATCACTATCATCATTATCATCACCATCATCACCACCATCATCACCATCCATCATCATCCATCATCATCACCACCATCCATCATCATCATCATCATCACCATCACCATAAACATCACCATCATCATCACCATCACCATCATCACCACCATCCATCATCATCACAACAATCACAATCATCACCCATCATCGCCATAATCCATCACCATCATCATCATTATCACCATCATCATCCATCATCACCATCACCATCATCTATTCTGTCATCATCATCGACTTCCCGCCCACACTTCACTGCTGTGAATATCAGCCATACTGTCAGTGTCACACATACAGCACATCACACACACACAACCCCCTCCCAAACACACACACACACACAACCCCCTCCCAAACACACACACACACCCCTCCCAAACACACACATACACACACAACCCCCTCCCAAACACACACACACACACACTCCCCTCCCAAACACACACACACACACACACAATCCCCTCCCAAACACACACACACACACCCCTCCCAAACACACACATATACATACCACACACACACACCCCTCCCAAACACACACATACACATACAATCCCCTCCCAAACACACACACACACACAATCCCCTCCCAAACACACACACACACACACACAATCCCCTCCCAAACACACACACACACACCCCTCCCAAACACACACATATACATACAATCCCCTCCCAAACACACACACACACACAATCCCCTCCCAAACACACACACACAATCCCCTCCCAAATACACACACACACACAATCCCCTCCCAAACACACACACACACACAATCCCCTCCCAAACACACACACACACACACACAATCCCCTCCCAAACACACACACACACAATCCCCTCCCAAACACACACACACACACAATCCCCTCCCAAACACACACACACACAACCCCCTCCCAAACACACACACACACACACACACACACAACCCCCTCCCAAACACACACACACACACACACACACACACAACCCCCTCCCAAACACACACACACACACACACACACAACCCCCTCCCAAACACACACACACACACACACACAACCCCCTCCCAAACACACACACACACACACACACACAACCCCCTCCCAAACACACACACAACCCCCTCCCAAACACACACACACACACACACACACACAACCCCCTCCCAAACACACACACACACACACAACCCCCTCCCAAACACACACACACACAACCCCCTCCTAAACACACACACACACACACACACACGCAACCCCCTCCCAAACACACACACACACGCACACACACACAACCCCCTCCCAAACACACACACACACAAACAACCCCCTCCCAAACACACACACACACACACAACCCCCTCCCAAACACACACACACACACACACAAACAACCCCCTCCCAAACACACACACACACACACACAAACAACCCCCTCCCAAACACACACACACAAACCCCTCCCAAACAGACTAAACACACATGCACACACACACAATCCCCACCACACCCACCCCTACCCCCACGCCCCACACACACGCACACACACACACACACACACACACACACACACACACAGAGTTATACTCACCCGCCCAGCAGCGCCGTTTTCAGGTTTTCTCGGAACACAGGATTCAGGATCCATCCCATCATGCCCCCCACCACCGCCTGCGAGTGCCAAACCCTCAGCTCCGTCAGCGCAGCCGTCACTTCCTGCTGGTCCTTCCTGAAAACCGGAGATGCCAACCCCTGTTTCGTGTCTGCAGGAACGTCAGGAAATTTTCTATCTAAAATTACGTTTAACTCTTTCCATACGAACGGCGAAAGAGACGACGTTAACAGCGTTTCATCCCAATTACCATCATCAAAATATTGCAAACGGAAGGCTCTTATACTGAAGACGTGAATGTTGACAAAGAATACCACAATTCTGAGGACGGAAGCTAAAGGTTGGGTCATTCAGACACCCACTGGACATCCGAGGGGTCTGTGTAGAGAAGAAGAGAGGACTGGCCGTACTGAGTGAGTTAATTAAGTAACATACTTACCGTGACCCAACTAGTGCAGACTCCGACAAGGGTGTGACATTCCTGTCCTGTGCAAACTACTATCCGCCTATGCGGAGAAAACGAAAGTAACTATGGCCGATAACCTCCCGGAAGTAGGTAACCTCCCCTTTGCATCCC
>NC_134889.1:5166370-5178870 GCF_041734735.1 Babylonia areolata
GTATATAAATTTGTGAATGGTTCGTGTACCATCCTACTCCAAAGCGTTCTCACCACACACATTTCAAAATCTAACGTCTGCTTCAACCTCGTTCTGATACCTTGATGAGTATCAGTTTCCAAGAACCAGTCAAATATCAGCATTTTTCAGCTATTTCTGCACTCTTTCTTCTCTTTACACACCGATGTGGACCAAGTTCACAAACGTGCTCTCAAAATCCTAAAATCAAGGGAAGCAATAAGTAGACATGAACTCTGACACAGGTCAGCAGTAGTAGTAGTAGTAGTGGTGTAGGGACTGGCATTTGACTGCCTAGGTCTCATGGCCTTTTTATTGCCCCTTCAATACCTGTCTCCTTTTATTTGTGGGATACACATATGTTTTCTTTTACAAGTAATGTAAATCACTCATCAAAGTCAATAATTTTTTCTTTAAAACTGATGTTCATGTCAAGGAGATTTTTTAACACATTAGTATTTTGTGCAAGTTTAGTTTCGATAGGTCGTGCATTCCATATTTGTGCAATTCTATTAGCTAATGAATTTTTCCTTAGGTTAGTATTACAGTGCTCTTTACAATTTTTCATCATTGAATTTCTTGTACTCTCATAATCTGACACTGTTGTGTTTGTTTGGGTTTTTTGTTGTTGTTGTTATTATTGTTGTTGTTTTTTTTTTTTCTTTTGTTTTTGTTTTGTTTTTTTGTTTGTTTGTTTTTTGATACTCCAATAATATCTTATTTCTAATGAGTTCAAGACCTGATTCTGTTTTAAATGTCGACGCTGGATGTACCCCAACCCATCGTTCGTTTTGGGTTGGTTTTTTTTTTCTTTCTTTCTTTGTGGCCTCAGTTACATTAAACTCTGTGGAGCACATGTTTTCTGAAAATGTTGAAAGAATGTTGAAAAAACGTTGAAAAGAAGAGAGTCGGTGAACTTTTCCTGATGCAAACAATCGGAGAAAGCCTTCAAAAACAGAAGAACTACATTTGATGGTCGCACATCCTTTTAGTTTTATCTGTAAAATACAACCGTGAACTAGTTGCTTCGACTGGATCGTTCACAATTAGGCATACCTACCCTATTATCAACACCGTTAAGTATGTGTAATTAAAACGAAGTTTTGTGTGCTTGAATGTTTCATTTACTATGAGAATGTCATGGAAAACTTAAGGGTGAAAGCAAAAGACGTGCTGTCATGTGTGTAAAGAAGTTGCAACCCTACCTTCACCGACGCATCTTGCCAGCTGCTGCGGCTTCTGAGTCCGGAAGTTTCGTCAGGGTTAAGTCCCTTCGTACATCTGCTCGGTGTATGCCCTAAGACATGTTCACATTGATTTGACCCGTGGCGTATTTTCGCAGATGGCAAAACACTCGCTAACTTTTGGTGCTTGTTGAAATATCCATGCGTGTTTTGCTTGCTAATTGAATTCACTTGTGTAGTATGTACGTATATGGAATCTAACTTAGGCCTATCACATGACATACTTTTGCTGTTTGCAGCCAAAGATGTTTTGCGTAAACAGCGTGTGTAACAAAAATTCAAGCAGGGCAACTTAAACTTTTCTTTTTCTACTCCCTTTCACTAGCCAGACCGTCCCAAGATAAAAAAAAAAAATAAAAAAAAAAATTCTGCATATTGCAAGTGTATTTAATTGTTTGCTCTCTGACTTTGGCACAAAAGCCAGGCTTTATATTCAGTGTGCGTGGACATTAAGTTTTACAGAAGTCGTTATATGAATACTAAAGCAACCAACTTCTCACATACATAAGAAAATAGTTTCTTACATATTTGTATCAATTCTCCTTGTGCTTTGCTTTTCTGTCGGTGTTTTAAAAACACAGACCAAAACAAATCTGTATTTTCATTTTCGTTTTTCAATAAACTAATTAAATGATTTCTACAGGTGTGTTTTTTGTCTTTTCTGTCAATGCTTTAAAAACGTAGCCAAAAACAGATTTATGTTTTCACTTTTCTTTTTCAAGGAACCAAATTAACTGATGGGGTTTATGATATAAAATTCTAATCATCCCTCAAACGATGCTAATCTCCTTTTTAACTCACACAGTACGGCCAGTCCTCTCTTCTCCTCTACACAGACCCCTCGGATGTCCAGTGTGTGTCCGAGCTGAATGACCCAACCTTCAGCTTCCGTCGTCAGAATTGTGGTATTCTTTGTCAACATTCACCTCTTCAGTATAAGAGCCTTCCGCTTGCAATATTTTGATGATGGTAATTGGGGTGAAACGCTGTTAACGTCGTCTCTTTCACCGTTCGTATGGAAAGAGTTAACCCCTCATTTCTATGTATCCAAAAGGTCAACGTCATGGGTTACTAGAATAGTCTCAAAAGTCAAGGTCGTGGTTCATTGGAAGTGTCCTCACGGTCGCATGTGTCGGCAAAAGTTCCAAAGGTCCTAGACTACTGGGCCATTGCGATTGTAAACAATGGGGGTGACGTCATGAAGTGAATGAGTCACCAGGTCATGTTGTTTTGTTGTTTTTATTTAACGAATGGGGTGACGTCACGAAGGGAATTGTTCACAAAGTCAGGTGCTTCTGAAACAAAGGGCGTGACGTCGTGAAACGAATCAAGAAGTCACCGGATGAAGGTGTTTGTAAACAAAGGAAGTGACGTCATGAAGGGAATGAGTCACAAAGTCAGTTGTTTGGAAACAAAGGGGCTGACGTCACGAAGCGAATGATTCACCGGGTCAGGGGGGGGGGGGGGGGTTAGAAACAACGGGAAGTGACGTCATGAGTCAGGCTACTGAGTGACCAGGTACATTTGAAAAGATCATATTCAGAAGTGAGATCGTTTTGATATTTGTGCGACAGCCTTTTGCTCGTTTGTTGGTCAATATCCCTGCCTGTCACGTGTGAGACCAAAGTTCTATTCCCTACGAAGGAAAGGTTGTTCTTTGTTGTTGTTGTTGTTGTAATAGCTTAGATGATGTGGGATGCAGAGCCTTAATTATGTAGAAGCTGCTTATAAAGAAATGGTTTTATATTTGCTTTGATTAAAGGTTGTGTGTGAGGGACCGTGACTTCGAAAAAAGGCAGCAAATTCCAGGTTTACACAGGTGAAGGACTTAATCCTCTTCCGCGGCGCGCGCGCGCGCGTGTGTGTGTGTGTGTGTGTGTGCATGCGAGCGTGTGTATTAGTAGTGCTGTAGTGTTTTGCAATGTAGTAAAGTGAGGTGCAGTGCAGTGTAGTGTAGTGTAGAGAATATAGTGTAAAGAGTAATGTAGTTAAATATATATGCGCAAACACCTCAGTATGTAATGTGTGTTGTGTGTGTGTGTGCCAGTGTGTGTGTGTGTGTGTGTGTGTGTGTGTGCTCGTGCGCGCGCGCGCAGTGCTTGTGTGTAAATTGTGTACATGAATGTTTCACATGTATGTGAACTGATTTGTATAATACTGATGCATATGTGCGAATGAAAACTGTGGCTATGAAAGAGAGAGAGAGAGAGAGAGAGAGAGAGAGAGAGAGAGAGAGAGAGCACTACACACCACACATTCTCACTTATTCATGGTTTTTTATCAACAGCACTTACTCTTTTAAACTTTTCATTTTTATTTGGATAACTTTCACACAACAAGAAGCAAAAGAATCATCATACAAAATTGTTTGCATAGTATACATACACAAGACAATGGCAGAAACAGATTTCATCTCACAAGTCGGGGATGATGGAAATTGGATTGAAACAAAAGTGGTGAGGACTTCTTCTTCTTCTGCGTTCACTCGTATGCACACGAGTGGGCTTTTACGTGTATGACCGTTTTTACCCCGCCATGTAGGCAGCCATACTCCGTTTTCGGGTGTGTGTGCATGCTGGCTATGTTCTTGTTTCCATAACCCACCGAACGCTGACATGGATTACAGGATCTTTAACGTGCGTATTTGATCTTCTGCTTGCATATACACACGAAAGGGGTTCAGGCACTAGCAGGTCTGCACATATGTTGACCTGGGAGATCGGAAAAATCTCCACCCTTTACCCACCAGGCGCCGTCACCGTGATTCGAACCCGGGACCCTCAGATTGACAGTCCAACGCTTTAACCACTCGGCTATTGCGCCCGTCAAGTGATGAGGACACTTCACCTGTCTCTCTCTCTCTCTCTCTCTATCTCCCCCTCTCTGAAACTTTAACTCTCTCCATACGAACGGCGAAAGAGACGTCGTTAACAGCGTTTCATCCCAATTACCATCATCAAAATATTGCAAGAGGAAGGCTCTTATACTGAAGACGTGAATGTTGACAAAGAACACCACAATTCTGACGACGGAAGCTAAAGGTTGGGTCATTCAGACACCCACTGGACATCCGAGGGGTCTGTGTAGAGGAGAAGAGAGGACTGGTCGTACTGAGTGAGTTAAAACAAAAAGTGTGATTGGGAATTTTTGGATAGTTTGAACTACAACAAACCAGGCTCTCAATCCCCCCCCCCCACCCCCACCCTCGGCCGCCCCCCATCCCCACACCCTCACCCCCACTTTCCGTCTTCCACTTTCATACTTCCTTTCTGGTGACAGGTGAACGATAAGAGTAAACAAAACAAAATTTTTAAAAAAGCACATCGATATACATTGCATGTGTTGAAAACTGATGATGAGAAAAATGAGAAAAAGCACAACCATGAAATATGAGTGATTAAACTGCACACACACACACACACACACACACACACACACACACACACACACACATACATACATGCATACGCGCGCGCACGCAGGCACAGAAAAACACACGAACGCACATACACTGTCCTTATCAACGACGAATAATGCAACATGGGAAAAGGCACAACAATTGCAAAAGTATGCAGAACTGACACGTGACATAGTCATAGACAGTCATGAAACATGAAATTACAGTTCACTGAGTGTTAACAACAGCAGGACCAAGTCACTGCCTACTTTCCGCTGGCTTCTTTAAACTTATTATTTATTCATCTATTCATTTATTAATGTATTCATTCATTAGTTTTTGTAGAAATGTAAAATTCACAAACAAAATGTATTGATCATGTTCGGAATGAAAATTATTGTTCATTCCGGTTGGTGAAAATTGCTCGCTTATTATTATTATCTGTGTGTGTGTGTGTGTGTGTGTGTGTGTGTGTGTGTGTGTGTGTGTGTGTGTATAGTGTGTGTGTGTGTGTGTGTGTGTGTGTGTGTGTGTGTGTGTGTGTGTATAGTGTGTGTGTGTGTGTGTGTGTGTGTGTGTGTGTGTGTGTGTGTTTAGAATCTATAATGTGATTAGGCACAACTGATTTCAATACAAGCTTTAATTATTGATTGCTTTTCCCTTCCTGCCAATGTCACCGTCGTGTGTGTGTGTGTGTGTGTGTGTGTGTGTGTGTGTGTGTGTGTGTGTGTGCGTGCGTGCGTGCGTGTGTCCCTCAGTCACCACCTTATTCCTCACAGTCTCATTCGCCTCCTTTGTTGATCTACATATTTTCAGGGCTCATAAAAAAAAAAAATAATAATCAAAATAAAAAAATTAAAAAACACCCCCGGGAAAAGAAAAGTTGATTATCGCATGAGTGATCAAAATGAGAAGTACACCGGTTTTCCAGTACTGAATGTGTTTTCAGCTGAGTCTCAAACAAACCATGCAGGACGAAACCGGCAGGTGGCGCTGCCTTTCTCCAGAGTTGTCGGACCTGACTAGTCGCCATTGAAAGACCGCTGCCGTCACTAAACCACCTTTACTGATTGTGGTGGCGCCTTCTGGTGTGTCTGAAGGCTTGGTTGCCGTGGTTACCGTTGCCATGGTGTCCGTGATGATGCGAGGGTTGTTGCGTCTCTTCTGAGTCATTGCCCTCGTTTTCTGAGGCACGTGACAGACCTGCAAAGATGTGTGAAACCGGTTCCAGTTTCAGTTTCTCAAGGCGTTCCTGCCTTCGGACAAATCCATACACGCTACACCACATCTGCTAGGCAGATGCTTGAGTACCAGCAGCCCGCAACCCAACGCACTTAATCAGGCCTTGAGTGCATGCTTATATATTTGTGTACCTATCAGAGTGGATTTCTTCAACAGAATTTCGCCAGAGGACAACACTCTCGTTGCTATGAGTTCTTTTTCAGTGCGCCTAGTGCGTGTTGCACACAGGACCTCGGTTTATCGTCTCACTCCGAAGGACTGGACACTCATTTTGATTTTCCAGTCAAACTTGGGAGAACGGGCGGCGAGAGCGGGATTCGAACCCACACCCTCACTCGGATCACTCTCGGTTGGTGAACTGAGCGTCTTAACCGCGCGCGCGCGCTCACACACACACACACACACACACACACACACACACACACACACACACACACTGTCTCTCATTTTCTAAAGTTTCTAAATTATTTCACACAAAAATTCACAGCTGGTTTATAATTTCCGACCTTATTTAATATGGCACTGCTCAGTGACACAATTTCACAAAGTTCCACCACGTAAAGACGATTCCAGAGTTTCATTACATTAATAGTAATAATGGCCATGAATATTGAGCGCAGGGACCCAGAAAACTAGCGATATTTCATAAGAGAAAGAAAAAAGCATTATGATACTACAGTAGTGGATATACGGTGTTAAAAAAAAGAAAAGAAAGAAAGAAAGAAAACATTTTCTGTGCGACATGTACAATACATGAAAATCCTATAGTGATAGTTTCCAGTGTGTGTGTGTGTGTGTGTAGAGAGAGAGTGAGAGAGAGAGCGGGGGGAGTGAGGGGTGTACGCGAGCAGTGTGAGTGTTGGAGGTGGGGAGAAGTGTGTGAGTGTGTGTGCGCGTGTCAGTGTATGTGTGCGCGCGCCAGCCAGCACATATGTGTCTGTGTGTGTCCGTGTGTGTGTTTAGAGGGCTGTTTCTCTCTCTCTCTCTTTCTGAGTGTGTGTGTGTGTGCGCGCGCGTGCGTGTCTTACACAACTGCTCCTCTTCATCGCTGCCGTCGTCACAGTCGGCGTCCCCGTCACAGACATAGAAGTTCGGGAAGCACTGCTGGCCGTTGGCACACCTGAACTCCCATTCATCACAAGTGACTGGAACAGCTGTAACATAGACGTGGAATATACTACACTGTGTGTGTGTTTGTGTGTGTGTGTGTGTGTGTGTCGGTGTGTGTGGTGGGGGTGGGATTTGGAAGGGGGGAGAGGGAGGCGTGTCTGTGTGTGTTGTGTGTGTGGAGGGATGGGGGGTATGAGGGGGGCGTGTCTGTGTTTGTTGTGCGTGTTGTGGTGTGTGTGTGTGTGTGTTTACACGTGTGTGTGTGTGTGTGTGTGTGTGCGCGCGCGCGCGTGTGTGTGTGTATGCGTGTACGTGTGTGTGTGTGTGTATCAGTGTGTGTGTTTGTGTGTGCGTGCGTGTTTGTAGCCAGTACTACGTGTCTGCAACACAATGAACGTTGTGGAAAAAAACTACTGCAGAGAAGGGGTATGTGTGTGTGTGTGTGCGCGCGCGCGCGCGTGTGTGTGTGTGTGTGTCAGTGTGTGTGTGTGTGTGGAAACAAGGTAGATGTGTCTGCAACATAAACATTATGGAATATACCACAGTGTGTGTGTGTGTGTGTGTGTGTGTGTGTGTGTGTGTGTGTGTGTGTGTGGCGTACAATTTCCCTCTGCATATATGCACAGCAGGTGTTTCTGTTGTGTGTCGTTTGCGCATGTGTGTGTATTTTTGGGCCTGAATATTTGCTTTCTTTCGCGCGCGAAAGTATCACAGACAGAGATAGACATATATTGATATATACGTGTGTGTGTGTGTGTGTGTGTGTGTGTGTGTGTGTGTGTGTGTGTGTCACTCTGTGTGTGTCTGCGTCTGTGTTTGTGTGTTAATGTGATGTGTGTATGCTCATACAGTGCTCAAGCTTGTCAGTGTGTAAGTAAGCGTGCACGCTTAGTGTGTCAGTCGACATAGGGGACGTACGTACCTGGGCAGTCCGTTTCATCTTGCCCTCCATAGCAATCGATGAAGTCATCGCAGACCCAGTTATCGGGGATGCACTGTACTGGTCCTTCGGGAGAACATAAGAAGTGCTCGTGGCCACACTGCGCCAGGTCTGAAACAAACGAACGTTAGTGGTCAGTTAACTCCATACGAACGGCGAAAGAGACGACGTTAACAGCGTTTCACCACAGTTACCATCATCAAAATATTGCAAGCGGAAGGCTCTTATACTGAAGAGGTGAATGTTGACAAAGAATACCACAATTCTGACGACGGAAGCTAAAGGTTGGGTCATTCAGACACCCACTGGACATCCGAGGGGTATGTGTAGAGGAGAAGAGAGGACTGGCCGTACTGAGTGAGTTAAACTGGTCAGTGACGGGCGCAATAGCCGAGTGGTTAAGGCGTTGCACTTTCAATCTGAGGGTCCCGGGTTCGAATCTCGGTAACAGCGCCTGGTGGGTAAAGGGCGGAGATTTTTCCGATGTCTCAGGTCAACGGATGTGCAGATCTATTCGTGCCTGAACCCCCTTCGTGTGAAAACGCAAGCAGAAGATCTAACACGCACGTTTTCAGATCCTGTAATCCATGTCAGCGTTCGGTAGGTTATGGAAACAAGAACATACCCAGCATGCACATTCCTGATAACGGAGTACGGCTGCTTACATGGCGGGATAAAAATGGTCATTCACGTAAAAGCCCACTCGTGTACATACGTGTGAATGTGGGAGTTACAGCCCACGAACGAAGAAGTTAAATAATTTATTGGTGACGGAGTATTTGTTCTTGTTGTTGCTGTTCTTATCATTATTATTGCCGTTGTTATGATCGGGTTCATCGTGATCATCTGCATAATTTTGTTGTTGTTGATATGGCTGTAGTATTGTTATTATTAGTAGTAATATTATCATCATCATTATTGTTACTATCGTTACTGCCACTACTTATCTCTCTCATTATCATTTGCCTGCCTGGAGGCCCCAGTCAATACCATTAAAGTAAATCTGGTTTGCACATACATGTAAAATGTGTGTTTGTGAGTGTGTGTGTGTGTGTGTGCGCGCGCGCGCGCGCGCGTGCATGAATGCGACAGCGAGTCACAGTGAATGGCATACATCATACAATATCCTCGTACAATATTAGCTTATCTTTAATGTCTTGCTGACTTTCTTGGGTGGTCGGGGTAGGGGGAGGGACGGGGTTCGGAGAGGGGGGGGGGGGGGAAGAAGACTTTCACCAACCGATCATGTCATCAAACTGCATATGAGGACCAACACTAGCTTTCTCATAGCTGATGGCTACAGCTTGTCCTCGACAGTAAAGCTAGCTCAGGGCTGATCGAGTTGCGTACACAGAACCAAAGACACTATTGACAAATAAACTGTTCAATCCATTGACTAATAAATCATACAATCGTCATCACGACACATACAACTAACAACCCATACCCTAAAACATTACCAAACGAAACAAGGTACCGATGATGGCCGGGATGGGCTTGACGAAAGACGAAATAAATTGCCCGTTCGTTCGTTCTTTGGTAAACGCCATTCATCCTTTGGTAAAGCGCTGTTCAGTCTTTGTGTCCTTTAGTTAGAGAGGAAGCTATCATTAGCCAAAAGGGGGTCAATAACCTTTTGGAATTTTGTTAATACTTTGATTATTATTTGATGACAACTTTCTGATTATGCTCGGAAGTATAAAAAAAAAAGGATATGGTTTCCAGTTTCAGTTTCTCAAGGAGGCGTCACTGCGTTCGGACAAATCCATATACCCTACACCACATCTGCCAAGCAGATGCCTGACCAGCAGCGTATCCCCAACGTGCTTAGTCAGGCCTTGAGGAGGATATGGGGAGTGGGTGACCCTTGTAAGCTGCCTATGATTCACTCCCTGCTGCCTTTTTAGAGAAAACGAAAAGAGCTTTCCAAAGTGCAAGTAGTTTTGTATATATATACATATAACATGTGAGTCCTAATCGCAAGCACGCAAGACAGTCGACGCAAATATTTTGCGAATAAAATATTAATGTAGTTATTTTCTTGAAAACGACATGGTTAAAATTTGATATTGTTCAATTAAAAAAAATCCATACAAACATTTTACGAACAGATGCAGTTACTTTCTTGAACAAAGACATGGTTAAAAAAAAATATAAATAAATAAAAAATTGTCCCTGGGGACAGCAGCCCGAATTTCACACAGAGAAATCTGTTGTGATAAAAAGAAATACAAATACGAATTAAAATGAAATGTAAAACTTACGTGCACTGCGACACCATGACTTTCCAACGAAGTTCATCAACATCAGTACAGCGAGGAAATACTTGCAGATCATTCTGGAGCTCAGTGATGACTCTCTGGTTTATCTAAGATTATCTGGATTGATTCTTCTTTTGTTGCAGAGTTTTCTCAGCTCGTCAAATGCTTCGCAAAAAAGTGTGTGCTTACAGTTGCTCTTCAGTTCCGCTTGTTGAAAGCAAAGATTTGACACATTTAAAGATATCTCTTGCGCTTTAAAAATTTGTCCTTGAAAGTAGTTGTGAAACTGCAAATATATTGCTTCTGTTCATCAAAAACTAGGCTTCTTCAAGGTAAACATAAACATCTATGCACTTTCAATAATGAGAAACCGCAAATAAATTTGGAAGATAAAGTTAGCCTCTGACTTTAATTTGGAAAAAGAAAACTGTCTCTGAGAGAGAAAAAAAACCCCAGGAACAATGGTCGTTCGTTCACAAGTTTTCGTCTTAAAATCGAAAGCTAGCCAAAAGTCGCAGTAAGTCTGGTCAGTGCTGTTGAATGTTGTGGCTTGCTTGAGACTTCACGAGGGTCTTTATATAGCCGTTGACTTGTCGTCAGCGCGGATGGTTTGATTGTCGTACGATTCTCCGTCGTACCGGTTTCAACTGGTTCAGTCTGACTCCTCTTAGTAGCTCTGTGAATGGATAAATCCCTTTTGAATGGACGTTGGCATTGGATTGGGACGGGGTTAGGGGTGGGGGTGGATTAGAAGGGGGGGGGGGGGGGGGGGGTTGCGAATGTAAGAGAACGAATCCGCAGGTGGTATGTTGCCTTGGCTGGAGAGATGGGAGGGGCTGGGAGGTCGGGGGTAGGGGGGTGGCCGGGGTGGAGGTCTGAGAGGGGAGTGGGGGGGTTTGGGGGGTGGGGGAAGGGTCAGGGTAGTGAGTTGAGGTGATAGTGTGATTGTGGTCACAGTGATGGCATGGCATGGAAGGAAACGCTGTCGCGGTTGGGGGGTAGCGATTGGAATCACTGAGCAAGGTGGTGCGATACAGGTTGGTGTGTTGAATACCTGTTCAGTTCAGTCCACCTACGTACCAGTACCACCCACGTGAATGTCTGGCTGTGGACAGAATGTAGCCAGGATGCAACGATGCACCTTTTATATATATATATATACTCCTTTTTCCTTTCAAAAAATCTTATGACTATCAGAAGCCGTCCCTGTCTGTCTGTCTTTCTTATTGAGAGCCGGCCAAGTGGTAAGAAGTGGCCTGCTGAAATACGTACCCCCGGTAGAGTTGTGAAAGTCGCGATAGTGTAATTTGTCACACTTCATTTCGTTCGCATCTCTCTCTCTCTCTCTCTCTCTCTCTCTCTCTCTCTCTCTCTCTCTCTCTCTCTCTCTCGCATCTCTCTCTCTCTCTCTCTCTCTCTCTCTCTCTCTCTCTCGTTGTTTGTTTCTTTGTTTTTCGTGAAGGAATTATCAAGACGATTGTTGCTGCTGTCTCTAATACTGATGACGGGGATGAAGATGATGACATACAGACAGACAGACACACAGACTAACACACACACACACACACACACACACACACACACACACACACACACACGCACACACACACACACGCATGCATGCTTGCATGCACGTGCGAAACGGAGACAAAAGTTTCATGAATAAGTAACCGAATAATAGTCACTGCAGAATAAAATATACATAAATGCGCGAACTTTATTCGATAAGTATAGGTATACGTTAATACATTTAAACACAGACAATTGCAGACACCATTGGTTTTGCTCATGAATATCTAAACAAATAATATTTACAGTAGAAAAGTAATACATAGAAAAATAGACAGATAAATAAATAAAATTAATAAATCATTCTCGTGTCCTTGAATCAGACTTGCACCCTCGAACAGGTACCAGAACCAAGATTACCCCCGCCTCACCCTCGACAGGTCATGTGACTGTGCTTTGATTGGCTGACAACAGCGTAAGGAGGTCAGAGGGCGTGGCCGTCGCCGTCGCGGCTTAACCTCATTTCCGGACGTGGGCAGTCTCGACCAGAATTCTGGTATGGTGGTGTGTTTGTTGTGTCGCCAGTTCAATGAGTGCCTGTACTGGTGGCATTGACGCCTGACAACCGACGTGAAGACGTAGTGTGTGGAAACTTCGCTCAAAACAACAACAAAACAACCAGACAACAAACAGGCCTACTGTATAAAGCAACAGCAGCAGTGGCAATGGTATCAACGGGGGCAACAAAAGGAACAACAAATGATGACAAAAATGATAAA
>NC_134889.1:5188870-5198870 GCF_041734735.1 Babylonia areolata
AAAGGCTAAAGGTCCCATAGCTTTTTAAAGCCACCGGGACAGTCAACTGAAATTCACCGTGTTAAGAGCTCGGCATTTTTATTAATCTCCCCCGACCGAACTAGATGGAGTGAGGAAAATCGGTCAGTGTAAAGTGCTTTTCCCAAGGACACAACACTATGCCGAAACGATACCTCGAATACTGGTGAACACTGGATCAGAAAGCCACTCTCTGATTCTCTTCTGCCCACGGCGCTTCACTTTATCAAAAACTACTGAACGAATCATGACATCATCTTCTTCTACTTCTTCAAGTTCTTCGTTCGTGGGCTGCAACTCCCACGTTCACTCGTATGTACACGACTGAGTGGGCTTTTACTGACTTGCATGACCGTTTTTACCCCCCGCCACGTAGGCAGCCATACTCCGCTTTCGGGGGTGTGCATGCTGGGTATGTTGTTGTTTCCATAACCCACCGAACGCTGACATGGATTACAGGATCTTTAACGTGCGTATTTGATCTTCTGCTTGCGAGTACACGAAAGGTGTTCAGGCACTAGCATGTCTGCACATATGTTGACCTGGGAGATCGGAAAAATCTCCGGCCACCCTTCACCCACCAGGCACTGTTACCGTGATTCGAACCTGGGACCCTCAGATTAAAAGTCCAGCGCTTTAAACCGGCACTCGGCTATTGCGCCCGTCGAATCATAATATAATATATCAAGCATCTGCTTTTGTTGCTATGTTTACTGATGTTTCAAGTGAAATGTATGTGAACACTGACTTTCTTAAAATGATGTGTTGTGTGGCGGTGATTATTTTCAGTCACATAATTAGTCCTTTGTATGATGACTGACTCGTTTGACTGAGGTAATTAATGTTTTCGCGGTGTCTTTGTTGAGGTGCGTGCGCGCGCGCGCGTGTGTGTGATTACATTTGTCGGATGCTTAGTTTATTTGTACATTTTTACTATGATGTGCAATACGTTTTTTTCCCCCCATTTTTTTCTTGTAATCATTTTCTAAATATATTATTATTTAAGTGTGTGTGTGTGTGTGTGTGTGTGTGTGTGTGTGTGTGTGTGTGTGTGTGTGTGTGTGTGTGTGTGTGTGTGACAGTGTCAGTATGTGTAGTCAGTGCCAGTGTGCCGTGTGTGTGTGTGTGTCAGTGCCGTGTGTGAGTGTCAGTGTGTGTTAGTGTGTGTATGTGCGCGCACGGTGCGTGCGTGCGTGTGTGTGTGTGTGTCACGTGCGTGTGCGTGTGCGTGTGTGTGTGTGTGTGTGTGAGCGTGAGCGACAAACTGGAAAACGCTGGGGGCAGATCAAGCACAGAGACACATTGTCCCGTCACCGTTTTGTTACAGGGGCGCTCACTCTCAGTACTGCGGCAGGTTTCTCTCGCAAAATGGCGTCCGTTTGGGAAGGAGTGGGCGCTCAAATCCCAGCCCCGGCTTCAGCTTCTTCTACTTCTCCACAGGTGTGAAATATATATATACTTGTCGAGTTGTCGACTGCCCAGTGCATCTAGTATTAACTGCTTTATTGGTCCCAAACTAAGCCTCATCCTGTCATATAATTTTCGATAATTAATAAACTCCTTGGACGTACATATACAGAATATAATAAATAAAACCAACCAGATGATAGAAATAACTAAGAGAACATTTACCAGTTTAGATAAAGATATATTTCTTAAACTGTATAAAGCATTGGTTAGATCACAAGTGGAATATGGTATTGTGTGGCACCCTTACCTTAAGAGACAATCTATAGCTACAGAAAGGGTACAAAGAAGAGCAACTAAGTTCGTAAAAGAATGCAAATCTATGAGCTATCAGCAGAGGCTTATATACTTAAATCTGCATTCATTAAAGGGTAGAAGGCAAAGAGGGGATTTAACAGAAACATACACAATGCTAAATTGCTATAATGAAGTCAGTGTGAATAATATTTTTAGAATGTCAGATTATGAGAGTACAAGAAATTCAATGAAGAAAATTTGTAAAAAAAACACTGTAATGCTAACCTAAGGAAAAATTCATTAGGTAATAGAATTCCACAAATATTGAATGCACTTCTATCGAAACTAAACTTGCACAAGGTACTAATGTGTTCAAAAATCTCTTTGACATGAACATCAAATTAAACGAAAAATATATTGACTTTGATTTACAGTACTTGTAAAAGAAAACATACATGTATCCCATAAATGAAAGGAGACCGATGTTGAAGGGGACATAAAAAAGGCTGTGAGGCCTAGGCAGTCAAATGCCAGTCCCTACACTACAACAACAACAACAACTACTACTACTACTACTACTACTACTACTACATAATTAAATATTAATTTAATTCATGATGAAGCGCGAAGGCACAATCCAGGGACCACCGTGGCAAATAAAAGTTCCCTGCCAGTTGCTGCTTTTGCCACCAGCAAAAAGTTTGAGTTTTTTTTTGTTGTTTTGTATTGTGTGTGGTTTCTTCTTTCTTGTCAGTTGCATGCGCGCTTTTCCACGTTATTGCGTCGATGGCCAAACTTTGCCACTCCAACGCATCTGATCCAACACACACACACGCACATTCACACATACACATATTTGAAATATGTTTTTGTATTGTTTCAGGACACTACCACACATTTAACAGGAAATGAAATATTAAATTTTGTAGAATGGCTTGTCTATTTACTTTAAACACATAACATTTAACCCTTTCACCGCCAGTCAATTTAGAATACAAAATCCCCTTGTGGTATAAACATAGAGAATATAGTGGCTAAGAATAGCTGGGGATTCCCCCTGTGATGTATAGAAGATACGGCCTATCCTACCACCGAACATTAAGAGCAGTAGGTTCATGGATAACAGACCAATGAATGGTCTCCTTTCAGTGACATGGGTCCTCTACCACGCCTGTGCATAAATGCGAGCTTGGTGGTGAAAGGGTTAAGTACAATATCACATAATGGTGGAGCTGTGTGTGTGTGTTTCAGGACATTCAGCAAGAAGTGAAGGTATTTTTACAAGGAGCGACATGTCAGCGCAAGGTGCCTGTGGACAGCCTGGCCCAGTCTGCCTTGTTCCTTCTGCAGCGAGTGCCTGCAGCCCGGCATGCTGTGCTGGAACATTTCTGCAATGTCTTTGATGATGCGGCTGGCACTTACATCAGGCAGCTTGACCAGAGTAAGAAACAGGAAGGTTGACCACTTACATATTGTGGAACTATGTTCATCAGTCTGAACTTTGTTAAACTTTGAAAGCTGTGGATGTTTGTTGTTTGTAGGTGTATATACTATGTATGTACATATGTATATATGTTACAATAATTTGAATAAGATTGTGAAACCAGTAATTTCTTTAAACCCCTGAAAATTTTTGACTGCAGTGGCCATCAGAGATTTCACGAAATTCGTAGTGATTTAATGAAATCTCTGAATGTATACATAAGTTATTTAAGAAAATAAGTGAACCTCACTTGCTGTGGCAAACTTTGTTTAAATCATAAAAATGTCAGTACCTGTTTAATGTCAGTACCTGTTTAAGCCAGACTGAATTGTGTACAGATCTGTACATCAACTAATGTCAGTTGGAGCAGTATAACATGTTTGGCTCTGTGTGTGTTGTGCATGTGACTGTGTGCGTTTGTGTATGCATATATATGTGTGGCAATATTAACATTTTTACCCATCCACTCTTCGATGTTGAAGTCAGAAATAAAATCTACCCAAATGGGTATACCTGTTTCAATCACAAACCCTTGCGTCATCGTGCACTTTCGTTTTCAGCCTCGCCCGAAGGACTCCACACTTCATTCCGTTTACAGTTTCGAAGTGCACAACTCAATACCCCCAAAGCAGCACTCCATTTTTAGACAGCTTTCTAATGTGGACAAGTTCATTTTAAAATCTTCTTCTGTAGTCGACAAACTTAAATATATATGTTTTGTACTGCCGACGGTTGAAAATGTTTAATTATAATATAAGAATGTCGAACCAGAGATGGTGGACACGTTCGTCAGACACAGGTATACCCATTTGGGTAGATTTTATTTCTGACTTCAGCATCGAAGAGTGGATGGGGTAAAAATGTTAATATAGCCATATGTGCTGGTAAATGTGTGTGCAGAAGTGGAGGAGAAGTCTGAAGTGGCAGTACTTCAGGATGTCGGCAGAGTTCTTCTCAATTTCATCAGCACCACACCTGATGCCTGGGCCCCCATTGTGTCCTCTGTAAGCAGAGTATGGCAGCCTAACATTCCAAAGAAACACTAGACATAATAATAATAATAATAATAATAATGGATACTTATATAGCACACTATCCAGAAATCTGCTGTAGGTGCTTTACAAAAACGCTTTGTTAACATAAAACATTACATCTATGTTACATACACACAGCAAAATATGACTACACACACACAAACACACACACACACACACACACACATACATTTTAACAATACATGTGTATCTAACAGCTACCATAACATATACGCACACATAGGCAGGCACAAACTTACATAAACGCACGCGCACACAATACACATTCATATACATGCATGTAGTTAACATAGTCAAGCACAGCTAACGCAAAGGAAGTGGACCTGCCACAATTGAACTTACTGCTGAGGGAAGAGGTGAGTTTTGAGACGAGATTTAAAAGATGCGAGGGAATCAGAATGACGGAGGTTATCAGGGAGTTTGTTCCACGTCTTTGGCGATTGAAAAGAAAACGATCTGTGTCCATAGGTCTTACTTCTTACTACATAAAAGCATGTAGGTGTAAAACAGTTGTTGTTTTTTTGAATTGTTGAAAACTGTAGGAAGAAAAGAGAGAAAGAAAAAAAAAATTGTCTTGTTTCAGTTTCAAGGAGGTGGAGGATTGAATGACACAAGAAACAAGCACTGAACTGTAAAGCATGTAGGCATTACACAGTTGTTGTTTTTTATGTTGTCGAAAACGGTATGACAAAAAGAAAGGGAAAAAAAAGAACTTTTCTGTCTTGTTCCAGTTTCAAAAAGGTGGAGGATTGAATAACACAGGAAACAAACACTCAGCTGTAAAGCTTGTAGGGATGAAACAGGGGGGGGGGGGGGGGGGTTGTGGTTGTTTTTTTGTTTTTTTTTAATTGCCGAAAACGGTATGATGAAAAGAATGAAAAAAAAAAAAGAACTTTCTGTCTTGTTCCAGTTTCAAAAAGGTGGAGGATTAAATAAGACGGGAAACAAACACTCAACTGTAAAGCTTGTAGGCATAAAACAGGGGTTTTTTTTGTTTTGTTTTTTAAATTGCCGAAAACGGTATGACAAAAAGAAAGGAAAAAAAGAACTTTTCTGTCTGGTTCTAGTTTCAAAAAGGTGGAGGATTGAATAACACAGGAAACAAACACTCAACTGTAAAGCTTGTAGGCATAAAACGGGGGTGGGGGGGGGGTTAAATTGCCGAAAACGGTATGACAAAAAGAAAGAAAAAAAGAACTTTTCTGTCTTGTTCCAGTTTCAAAAAGGTGGAGGATTGAATAACACAGGAAACAAACACTCAGCTGTAAAGCATGTAGGCATAAAACAGGTTTTTTGTTGTTGTTGGTGTTTTTTTATTTTAATTATCGAAAACGATATGACAAGAAGAATTGCAGGTTTTTTTAATTTTTTTTTTTTTTTTTTAATTGCCGAAAACGGTATGATGAAAAGAGGTGGGGGGGCGGAAGTATTTTTGAAATCCAATTCCCCCCCTTGTGTTGTCCCCCCCCAGTGGTCGCTGAGCCTGCTGGGTCAGATCAGCAGCAAGTACGCCAAGCGGCGCGCCCTGACCATGTCCAGCTCCCTCAACGACGTGCTGCAGCTGTGGATGACCTGCCCCCCCACCAAGCTGCTCATGGACCTGGCCACAGAGTGCTTCGCCGCCATGTGAGTTGTTAACCTTGACTCGCGCGTTCCGCCCACGCTCTTTTGTATATCAGTGCTGGGGGGAACTTTGTCGGCTGATCCGCTGTGTTCAGCGGAAGAGCAGTTGATTTCAGAGGGGTGAATAAAAACACATTTTTCAGAGAAAAAAAACACAAAAAATCCCACACACACACACACAACCCCCCCCACGCCCCCCGCCCCCGACACACACACACAAGATACCTGACCAGCAGCATAACCCAACACACTTAGTCAGACTTGGAGTGCATGGCGTATATATTTGTGTACCTGTCAGAGTCGATTCCTTCACCCAGAGTGGATTTCTTCAATTATAATTTTGCCTGAGGACAACACCCTTGTTGCCATGGGTTCTTTTTTCAGCGCACCAAGTGCGTTGTGCACACGGCACCTCAGTTTATTGTCTCATCCGATTGACTAGAGAGCTTGGTTTGATTTTTGTTTTGATGTGTTATCGTGTGTTGAGAACGTGTTGTTTTGATGCGTTGTGTGTTGAGAACATGTTGTTTTGATGTGTTATCGTGTGTTGAGAACGTGTTGTTTTGATGTGTTATAGTGTGTTGAGAACATGTTGTTTTGATGTGTTATAGTGTGTTGAGAACGTGTTGTTTTGATGTGTTATAGTGTGTTGAGAACATGTTGTTTTGATGTGTTATAGTGTGTTGAGAACGTGTTGTTTTGATGTTATAATGTGTTGAGAACGTGTTGTTTTAATGTGTTATAGTGTGTTGAGAACGTGTTGTTTTGATGTGTTATAGTGTGTTGAGAACGTGTTGTTTTGATGTGTTATAGTGTGTTGAGAACATGTTGTTTTGATGTGTTATAGTGTGTTGAGAACGTGTTGTTTTGATGTGTTATAGTGTGTTGAGAACGTGTTGTTTTGATGTGTTATAGTGTGTTGAGAACGTGTTGTTTTGATGTGTTATCGTGTGTTGAGAATGTGTTGTTTTGATGTGTTATAATGTGTTGTGCTTTGGTTGCAGGGTGGGAGGGGCACCAGACAGCTGTGTGGATGCCCTGCTGGAAGCGTCTGTACAGTACTCTCCCCACTTTGACTGGGTGGTAGCTCGTATTGGGTACGTAGTCAACTTCAGTATGTTTTGTTTTGTGGCGTTTTTAGTTTTCTTCAGAATTTGTCGAGTTTTTTCTTTTCCTGTCGTTATTTCTTACTGTTGCTCCAGTGCCAAATCTCTAAAAGTTTAAGGACAACAGAATGAAGATTTACCCCTGAAAAAGGAGTGTGGCTGCCTACATGGCAAGGTAAAAACGGTCATACACCTAAAAAGCCCTCTTGTGTTCATGCGAGTGAACGTGGGAGTTGCAGCCCACGAACGAAGAAGAGAAGAAAAATTAAGATGGGCCCAGACTGTCAGCGAATCGATTGCGATCGCGCCTTAATTTTAGCGCGATCACCCATTCGAGCTGTATAATTATGTGACCTGGTTGGAGACATAATTTGACAAAAAACAAGAACGCCAGAGAATCGACAGACAGACAGAAAATATGAAAAAACTTAGCCGTATGAAGAGCACAGGAACAGGAGTCATAATGGCTGCCGGAAAAAGAGGGCGCTATTCAGGGGGGCAAAGGGGAGGTTACCTACTTCCGGGAAGTTATCGGCCGTAGCTGCTTTCGTTTTCTCCGCATAGGCGGATAGCAGTTTGCACAGGACAGGAATATCGGACCCCTGCCGGAGTCTGCACTAGTTGGGTCAGAGTAAGTATGTTACTTAAACGTAATTTTAGATAGAATTTTAACTTTTACTTACACACGCTTGCTATGGCGCACTGGTGCAGACTCTGGCAGGGATCTGGATTCCTGTGCCTATGCAAAATGGTCCTCTGCTCAAGCAGAGAAATGGAAAGTAGCTGTGGTTAGTGCAGTTGGAGCCTTCTGTTCTTTCTCCTTTGAACATAAGAGGTAGTAGTCTTGTATAAATCTTGTAGTAGCTCTTTATGGGTTTTTTTTTTTTTTTTTTTTTTTTTTTGGTGGTTTTTGTATTTTATTGTTTAGCAGGAGAGGGTACATTGACTCCACTGTTGTCCCTTGCAGAATTCTGTAGAAAAAATTCACTCTGATAATAAAAGACACACACACACACACACACACACACACACACACACACACACACACACACACACACACACAAACATATATATTAGACAGAAAAAAAAAGGAATAGTGGTGCACAGTGGTGAAGTGCTTTCCGCAGTGACAGCAACTCGAGTTCATACAGAGAAATCTATTGTGATAAAAAGGTAATGCAATACAATGCAATGCAGTGCAATGCAATACAAGGCAATTACAATAAAATGCAGTACAATGCAACACAACCCAGTTCAATGCAATATGATACAATATTTGTATTTTGTATTTGTATTTCTTTTTATCACAACAGATTTCTCTTGTGAAATTCGGACTGCTCTCCCCAGGGAGAGCGCGTTGCTATACTACAGCGTCACCCATTTTTTTGTATTTTTCCTGCGTGCAGTTTTATTTGTTTTTCCTATCGAAGTGGATTTTTCTACAGAATTTTGGCCAGGAACCACCTTTTTGTTGCCGTGGGTTCTTTTACGTGCGCTAAGTGCATGCTGCACACGGGACCTCAGTTTATCGTCTCATCCGAATGACAAGCGTCCAGACCACCACTAAAGGTCTAGTGGCGGGGGAGAAAATATCGGCGGCTGAGCCGTGGTTCGAACCAGCTCGCTCAGATTCTCTCTCGCTTCCTAGGCGGACGCGTTACCTCTAGGCCATCACTCCACTATGATACGATACGATACGATACATTTTAATACAATACATGACTGGTAATGCAATGTAGTGCAATACAATGCAACCCAATGCAATACATGACCGACATCATGACAATGCAACAAGCTGTACTGCAAGCAGCACAAACATGAGAAGGGTCGGAGATCACTCACTCACTCACTCACTCACTCATTCCCTCGACCGCTGGGGTCGTTTGGGGGGGGGACACGAGGAAGATGTCATAGCTCGCCACACCGTTCTGTTGGCAGCTGTCGTGAGGAGATCTGGCATCGTCATTTTGGTCCATTCCTTGACGTTGTCGGACCAGCTCTTTCTCTGCCGCGCCCCCGTCTGCGCCCTCCCTCTACAGCCCCTTGCGGGGTGGTTTCGGAGAGGGTGTTATGTCGTATGACGTGACCAAACCATGCCATCTTCCGTCGTTTGACAGTCGCCAGCAGTGGTTCTAGGGTAGGAGATACAAGCGTTTTAAAAAAACAAAAACAAAAACAAAAAACAAAAAAAAACAAAAAAACTAATACAGTAATTAGACAACCCCGTCGTCAGCCTGTGAAGTTCTTCTCACCACAGACCAGCTCTCCCGCTTTCAGGTCCTGCTACCCCACCACCATCATCACCCGGGTCCTCAACTGCGGCCTGAAGGACTTCTGCAGCGCGGGTCGCGGTGACCCCACGACGGAGCGCGACCCGGGGGCGCGCAAGAAGGTGCCCAAGATGGCGTCGGTGGTGGGGATTCTGGGCCACCTGGCCTCCAAGCATCAGCAGGACATCCGCAAAGCCCTCATGGCGCTGTTCGAGGTGAGGGGCGGCGGGAGGGTAGAAGACGATGATGATGGGAGAAACTGAGTGAATGATTTGGATGTGTTGTCTGATGGTGATAGATTAAGTATTCATGGTTTGGTTTTTTGGGGGGGGTTTTTTGGGTTTTTTTTTCATCATCACCATCATTGTAATGATGATGATCATCACCACCTGCATCATTGTAATCATCATCAGTGTCATCACCATCGTTGTAACGATCATTGTCATTGTCATCATCACCGTTATTGTAATCATCATTGTGTTCACCATCGTTGTAATCATCATGATTGTAATCATCATTGTGTTCACCATCTTTGTAATCATCATCATTGTAATCATTGTAATCATCATTGTATTCACCCTCATTGTAACCATCATTGTTACCATCGTCATTGTCATGGTTGTGATGATTGTCATCATCACCATGATTGTAGTCACCATCATCACCACCTTCACTGTGATGATGATGATAATGACGACGACGGGTGTCGTCCTTGCAGGAGGGGCTGCAGTCTTCTGGGGA
>NC_134889.1:5201370-5223870 GCF_041734735.1 Babylonia areolata
TGCAGCCCTCGAATGCAGAAGAAGAAGAAGATCCAGGCAGGGTCTTGTGAGCAGTACAGTGAATGGAGGGACTTCTTCTTCTGCGTTCACTCGTATGCACACGAGTGGGCTTTTACGTGTATGACCGTTTTTACCCCGCCATATAGGCAGCCATACTCTGTTTTCGGGGGTGTGCATGCTGGGTATGTTCTTGTTTCCATAACCCACCGAATGCTGACATGGATTACAGGATCTTTAACGTGTGTATTTGATCTTCTGCTTGCATATACACACGAAGGGGGTTCAGGCACTAGCAGGTCTGCACATATGTTGACCTGGGAGATCGGAAAAATCTCCACCCTTTACCCACCAGGCGCCGTCAATGTGATTCGAACCCGGGACCCTCAGATTGACAGTCCAACGCTTTAACCACTCGGCTATTGCGCCCGTCAATGGAGGGACATTAGCTGACACTCAGTTGCATCGCATTGCACATACTGTCGCAGTGCTCAGTGTAACAGTGTGTGACATTTGGCCTTGACCTAGACTGGCACTGCTGAAGTGCCTTCACCACCAGTCCTTATGACTGAATATTCTCACTGATAATTGAAGTATCAATGATGTGTGACGTTTGGCATTGACTGGCACTGCTCAAGTGCCTTCACCGCCAGTCCTTATGACTGAATATTCTCACTGATAATTGAAGTATCAATGACGTGTGACGTTTGGCCGTGACTTAGACTGGCACTGCTGAAGTGCCTTCACCGCCAGTCCTTATGACTGAATATTCTCACTGATAATTGAAGTATCAGTGACGTGTGACGTTTGGCATTGACTGGACATTGCTGAAGTGCCTTCACCGCCAGCTCTTATGACTGAATATTCTCACTGATAATTGAAGTATCAATGATGATGTGTGACGTTTGGCATTGACTGGACATTGCTGAAGTGCCTTCACTGCCTGCTCTCATGACTGAATATTCTCACTGATAATTGAAGTATCAACAGTGATAATAACAATCGTGATAACAATGTGCTGTAAATATCAGTGATAAAAGATGTATCAGTAATGATGACGACGATGTGCGACGTTTGGCAGTGACCCTGGCAGTGCCGAAGTGCCTTCACCACCAGTTCTTATGACTGATGATAGAAGTGTTGACAATGATATTAATAATCATGATAATAATGTGCTGTAAGTGTTGATGATAAAAGAAGTGATCAGTAATTTGTATTTGTATTTCTTTTTATCACAACAGATTTCTCTGTGTGAAATTCGGGCTGCTCTCCCCGGGGAGAGCGCGTCGCTACACTACAGCACCACCCTTTTTTTTTGTTGTATTTTTTCATGCGTGGAGTTTTATTGAAGTTTTATCGAAGTGGATTTTTCTACAGAATTATGCCAGGAACAACCCTTTTGTTGCCGTGGGTTCTTTTACGTGCGCAAAGTGCATGCTGCACACGGGACCTCGGTTTATCGTCTCATCCGAATGACTAAGCGTCCAGACCACCACTCAAGGTCTAGTGGAAGGGGGAGAAAATATCGGCGGCTGAGCCGTGATTCGAACCAGCGCGCTCAGATTCTCTCGCTTCCTAGGCGGACGCGTTACCTCTAGGCCATCACTCCACATACATGATGATGATGATGATGACGATGTGTGACGTGTGGCAGTGACCCCGGCAGTGCTGAACCGCCTTCATCACCAGTTCCTGTCCTGGGCCATGGCCAGTCCTGGGGACTACAACAGGTCAGCGGGAGAGAGGGAGAGAGAGAGGGAGGGAGGGAGAGACCTGGGGGAGGGGGAGGGTGTAGAGAGAGAGAGAGAGAGAGAGACCTGGGGGAGGGGGAGGGTGTAGAGGGAGAGAGAGAGAGAGAGAGCTGGGGGAGGGGGAGGGTGTAGAGGGAGAGAGAGAGAGGGAGAGACCTGGGGGAGGGTGTAGAGGGAGAGAGAGAGAGACCTAGGGGAGGGGGAGGGTGTAGAGGGAGAGAGAGAGAGAGAGACCTGGGGGAGGGTGTAGAGGGAGAGAGAGAGAGACCTAGGGGAGGGGGAGGGTGTAGAGGGAGAGAGAGAGAGACCTAGTGGAGGGGGAGGGTGTAGAGAGAGGGAGAGAGAGAGCATTTCACATATTCACTTTTAAAAACATTGCAGTTAATTATTGCATCGTAATTATTGCATTGTAATCTGGATATGAAGTAAAGAAAAAATTTGACTGTATTTATCCAGATTCAGAGAGTGTTGATGACGAGCACAATTGCCGAGTGGTTAAAGCGTTGGACTTTCAGTCTGAGGCTCCCAGGTTCGAATCTTGGTAACGGGGCCTGGTGGGTAAAGGGTGGAGATTTTTTTCCGATCTCCCGGGTCAACATACGTAGCAGACCTGCTTGTACCTGAACCCCCTTCGTGTGTATACGCAAGCAGAAGATCAAACATGCACATTAAAGATCATGTAATCCAGTGTTTGGTGGGTTATGGAATCAAGAGCATTTCAGCATGCACACCCCTGAAAACGCAGTATGGCTGCCTGCAAGGCGGGGTGGTTAAAACGGTCATACACGTAAAAGCCAACTCATGTGCATGAACGTGGGAGTTGCAGCCCATGAATGGAGGAGGAGAAGAAGAGAATGTTGATGAACAAAGTGTGCGTTGTTGTCGTCAGTTTCCTCAGCCTTGTGGTCCACCTGCTGACCAAGTGTGATGTCGGTGCCTTCGACATCCTCAGCTTCATAGTTTCTGCTGCTGCTCCGGCTGATGCTGGTGAGGGAGTGTGGGTGTGTGTGTGTGTGTGTGTGCTTGTGTGTGTTTGTGTGTGTGTGTTTGTGTGGGTGTTTGTGTGGGTGTGTGTGTGTGTGTGTGTTCTTTAGTTTAGCATCTTTTCACTCTCAGTGATAGACGATCAAAAAAAAAAAAAAAAAAAAAAGTGGGGGAGCAGGGGACACATGGGAGGGGGTGGGGGGGGGACACAAAAGGTAGATAACTACCAAAAAATGTGTAACTGACATGCAGTTGCATTTAACAGTAACAATTCAATAATGATAATAACAATCAGAAACCATTAGCATAATTCTGAAGTACATTAAAGGAATGTAGAAGTAGGGGTATGAACTAATGCCTGTGAAAGTTTGACCATAAGAACCTCGTCAGAAATAACTTTCCAAAAATCATCTGCAGAATAGTTATTCTCTTTGAAATACTTGGGCAAGAAGGTACATAACTGCTGGCAGTGAAACAGACAATGATGCAAGCTGAACTGCTTACCACATAGATGAATGTAACATTTTTACTATACTTTGTCTTCAGCACATCAAGTTTTATACGGAAGAAAGTAGAGGTTGTTAATCTTGTACAGCAAGCTGATCGATTCAGTATCTTTTCTTTAATAATATTCTCGGGGAATAATGTCCCTTTATGTTTTAAAGGGACATTATGTGTGTGTGTGTGTGTGTGAAAGTATGTTTGTGTGTGTGTGTGTGTGTGTGTGAGTCTTTACCTTTGTGTGTGTATAAATTGTGTGTTGTGTTTGTGTGTGTTGTGCTAAGTTGTGATTGTGTGTGTGTGTGTTTGTGTATGAATTATGTGTTGTGTTTGTGTGTGTTGTGCTGAGTTGTGAATGTGTGTTGAGTGTGTGTGTGTGTGTGTGTGCGTGCGTGTGTATGTGTGTGTGAAAGCCTTTGAGTGGTGGAACGGGGGTGGGGTGGGGTGGTGGGCATGTTGTTTGTGTGTGACCAGTATATTTCAACAGGCATGTGTATTTAGGAAGCTTTTGTATAATGATGCTCACTCTAAATGCATTGCAAAGTATTTTATTTTTTTCTTCTATGCTGATGACTAAGAGGTTTATCAGTTAAAACTAAGCGTTGATGTATGCAAATAATGTTAATATTTTGAATAAGATGGCTGGTTGTATTATGCATCAATTTCTCTTGATTCATAATTATGTTTGCATATATTCTATAAAACTTGTGATGTCACCAGAAGGTTTAAACATCAAACACAAGATGCATTCATATTAACGTTCAAGTGACTTCGTGTTCCAGTGGACAGCTGGTTATGACTGTTCCTGTTGTTCCAACCTTTTTTGTTGTGATGGTGTTTATTGAGTGTTAACAAATGGATTTCAGTTTGATGTGTGTGTGTGTGTGCGTGCATGTGGATCTGTATGTGTGAGCGTTTGTGTGTGTGTGTGTGTGTGTGTGTGTATGAACATGTGTGTGTTTGTGTGTGTGTGTGTGTATGAACATGTGTGTGTTTGTGTGTGTGTGTGTGTGTGTGTGAACATGTGTGTGCTTGTGTGTGAATGTGTGTATGTGCGTGTGTGTGTGCATGTGTGTGTGTGTGTGAACATGTGTGTGTGTGTGTGTGTGTGAACATGTGTGTGAATGTGTGTGTGTGTGAATGTGTGTGTGTGTGAACATGTGTGTGTGTGTGTGCATGTTGAACAGAGCCAGCAGCAGGAGAACAGGTGATGGATGAAGTCCAGGAGACCTGTGTGGAACTGATTGTAAGTCACAGAGACACTGAATAGGGGAGAGAGAGAGAGAGTGTGTGGTGTGTGTGTGTGTGTTTGTGTCTGATGTGTGTGTGTGTGTGTGAATCAGAATGTGTATGTATGTGTTTGTGTCTGATATGTGTGTGTGTATGTATGTTTGTGTCTAATATATGTGAGTGTTTGTGTCTGATATGTGTTTGTGTATACATGTGTTTGTGTCTGATGTGTATGTGTGTGTATGTATGTATTTGTGTCTTGATATGTGTGTGAATGTGTATGTATGTGTTTGTATCTGATATGTGTGTGTGTGTAAATGCATGTGTGTTTATGTCTGATATGTGTGTTTGTGTCTGATGTGTGTGTGTATGTGTCTGATGTTTGTGTGTGTGTGTGTGTGTGCGTGTGTGTGTGTGTGTGTGGAGGGGTGGGAATGTCAGTTGTAAACCAGAGCGACAGTGAGAAAAGAGAGGGAGGGAACGAACGAACGAACGAACGAATGTTTTATTCAGATAAGGCCAGAGCCCCTTACTGAAGGGGGATTCATTGATAAATAATAATTAGAAAATGACATGACACAGTAATTAGAGAATTCAAATCAACCAAAAATTGTTAGCACAATATCAACCATATCACCCAAAATAGTCAACACAAATATTCAACAACATTCACGAGATAACTGTACGTAGTCTCTTCAATCCTTCATATATATATATATATATATATATATATATATATATATATATATATATATATATATATATGGCTAAGTTATACAGAGTACATTTCTGTCTTGAAGACATGAGTAGATTAAACTTAGGTTTAGAGAGGGAGGGAGAAGGGGGTGGGGGGGTGACTGAACAACAGATCAGACATACAGGGCAAGGAACAAGGGACATGGAATTTCAGGCCAGACACGGTAGTACAAAAAAGTATGAAATAAACTTGAAGTTTATGGCTTTCTGTGACATGGTATGCAAAGATATTGGACTGAACATGTCTAAAAAGGTCATTTTGTGCAATTTGTCGTGACGGTTTCCATGGAAATGAATCCAAAATGGCCGACAAACAAAAAAATTAAAAGCTTAGAACTTCGGTACCTTTACAGATATGTTATTTCTGATTGTTTTATTTGATTTATTTGTATTTGTTCTTTATTGTAATGCAGTGGTATTTTGGAATTTGATTAAATACATGTATTATTATTTTTTTGTTGAAATGTGTATAAATTCCTTGACATAATTTTTTTCAAATGAATGTATATTCATTCTTTTACTAGTACTATACAAACCACCACACTGTAATGAAGATGAACACATAAAGAAAGAAAGTACCAAGTTTGAACATGCTATCTTTTAAAGTTTTTGAGCATTAGCATTTTGAAAAATGGTATTACGAGGACAAAACACAAAACTGAGAAAACAGGAAAAGAAAGAAATGTGCTTGTACTCACAAGAAATCACACATGTTGATGCTGTTTGAAGCTTTATTTAAGTGAATATAGTACCCAGGTGAAACGGACTCTAAAGATGCGAAAAAACGAAAATCACAAAAAAATCATGATTTTGGTCAAAATTTCACTGCCGTGTCTGGCCTTAAGCAGTGGGGGAAGAGGGGGAAGGGGAGAGAAGAAGGAAGAACTAAAATGAAGTCAGGGCAGGAGGAGGATGGGGGGGTGGGGGGGGGAGCAATAATTGGAAGTTCAGTTGTGAGGACGATGGAAGCTGGTCGACATTGTGAAGTCAGTGACAGCGAGGAAACAAGGAAGATTGCGTGCGTGCATGTTCTTGGGCAAGTCTGCTTACATGCTTGTGTGTAGTTTGTGAGAGAGACAAGACAAGACAAGACAATGGTTTATTTGTTAGGCCTCCGGCCCATAACAAAGGAGTGGGCCACTAACAAAAATATTACATAATGAATCAAATAATGTGAATGATATATCAATGCGCATGTGACTTGCAAGCTCTCTCTCTCTCATTATCTCTCTCTCTCTCTCCTCCCTCCTCCCTCAAACACATGCACGCGCGCATATACACACCCACATACACGCTCGCGCGCTAAACACACAGATCCAGCGATCTGGATTAAGTGAAATGCTGACAAGCTAACAAAACTTACAAAAAATTAATTACAAATTGCAGTTTGTGAGAGAGAGAGGGAGAAGGCGCACATCATATTTTTGCATTTATTATGGGTATGTATGTGCGTGTGTGTGTGTGTGTGTGAGGGACAAGGCAGAGACAGTGCAGGGTATATACCAACATGCATGTAAGAGTTTGAATGTAAACAGTGTATCTCCATCCATGACTGCTGATTCACTGGGAAGGTGGAGAGGGAGTCTGATTGTAAACTATGTCAGGAGAGAGGTGGGGGGCGGGTGTGGGGGGGGGGGGATGTGGGGGGGGGACTTTTTACATCAGACACAGAGGGGTGGTGGTTACTGTTTTCGCATCAGAGACAAGAGAGGAAGGGTAAGTCAGCGATCGCGCTAGACTTGTTCAAAACGCGTGCAGCTTACGCAAAGTTGGCAAAAAAACGCGTAAGTTAGTGTCAGAATTGCGTCAGACCTGTGACACTAAATCAAAGGTTTACTCGCCTATTTTCGCCGCTCATGTCGGCGCTGAAATTCACCTCAAGCCCTGACAATCATATTGAGTCGATTCCGTGACTGAGATACAGTGGAAAACAAAAAAACGCTAGAGCCTAGGCTAGCCGAGTAATGTTCAGCAGTCAAACAAGGCTTAACTTTCCCGCTACAGGGTCACGCCCTGTAATGACGCCACTCTGTTCCAAAACTCGTCAGCTAAGCAGTGTTGTGTGCGCGCGTACTCTGTTAATTGGCTGTAGCTGTTAAGAGTCACATAGGCATCTCGTAGTGCTCCGCATGCACAGACACTTTGTCTTGTACTGTCTGATTCAGTATCGCAAACCTAGCTGCCAAGTCAGTCCTAAAGTTGCATTGATACGGCTTGGAGTAAAAGTTGTTTTGCGTAAGTGTTACGCGTGAGCGCTGTGAAAATGCGTCAGCGAAAATCAAAATGCGTCAAATACGCAAAAAACATGCGTTAACGTGATCCCTGGTAAGTGTGTGAGGCAAGGGTTGGAGGCTGACATGGAATTTAAGCAGTGGGGGAAGAGGGGGAAGGGGAGAGAAGAAGGAAGAACTAAAATGAAGTCAGGGCAGGAGGGGTGTGTGTGTGTGTGGGGGGGGGGGGGGGAGCAATAATTGGAAATTCAGTTGTGAGGATGATGGAAGCTGGTCGACATTGTGAAGTCAGTGACAGCGGGGAAACAAGGAAGATTGCGTGCATGCACCCACCTCTCCTGTCCACAGAACATGCTGCTCTTTGAGCTGCAGCGAGGCGTGCACGGCAAGCGACGGGACGGCATGGGTGAGCTCCCTTTGCTGGAGGGACTGAGTCGAGAGACGGACAAGCTGGTTCCTCTGCTGCTGCAGTCGGCCGAGTCCAAGCGGTGAGTCGCGTCGCGTGCACAGCCTGTGTCAGCTCAGGCCCAACGGCTGAGTGCTTCTTCTTCTACTTCTTCTTCTTCTTCCTCTTCCTCTTCTCCTTCCTCTTCTTCTTCTTCTTCCTCTTCTTCTTCTTCTTCTTCTTCTTCTTCTTCTTCTTCTTCTTCTTCTTCTTCTTCTTCTCCTTCCTCTTCTTCTTCTTCCTCTTCTTCTTCTTCTTCTTCTACTTCTTCTTCTTCTTCTTCTCCTTCCTCTTCTTCTTCTTCTTCTTCTTCTTCTACTTCTTCCTCTTCTTCTTCTCCTTCCTCTTCTTCCTCTTCCTCTTCTTCTACTTCTTCTTCCTCTTCTTCTTCTTCTCCTTCCTCTTCTTCTTCTTCTACTTCTTCTTCTTCCTCTTCTCCTTCCTTTTCTTCTTCTTCTTCTTCTTCTCCTTCCTCTTCTTCTTCTTCTTCCTCTTCTTCTTCTTCTTCTTCTCCTTCCTCTTCTTCTTCTTCCTCTTCTTCTACTTCTTCCTCTTCTTCTTCTCCTTCCTCTTCTTCCTCTTCTTCTTCTTCTTCTTCCTCTTCTTCTTCCTCTTCTTCTTCTTCTACTTCTTCTTCCTCTTCTTCTTCTTCTTCTTCTTCTTCCTCTCCTTCCTCATCTTCTTCCTCTCCTTCCTCATCTTCTTCTTCTTCTTCATTCATGGGCTGCAACTCCCATGTTCACTTGTATGTACACCAGTGAGCTTCTACATGCATGGCCATTTTTATCCCGCCATGTAGGCAGCCACACTCCGTTTTGGGGGAAGTAGAAGAAGAATCCAGGTCGCAGCACCTGGTGGATAAAGGGTGGAGATTGCTCCGATCTCAAAGGTCAACATCTGTGCAGACCCGCTTAGTGCCTGAACCCCCCCCTTTTTGTGTATACGCATACAGATGATCAGTTTCGTGGTGTTGGGTGGGTTATGGAAGCGAGCACATACTCAACACACCTGAAAATGGAGTGTGGCTGCCTGCTTGGCAGAACAAAAACAAAACAGAACAAAACAGTCATATGTGTTAAAGCCCACTTGTACATATGGATGAACATGGGAGCTCCACCCTACAAATGCATCAGAAGAAGAAATTGTGCGATTGATCTGGTCAGCGACATGCTTTTGTCCATTGGTTAAAATGTTTTGTTGATACTACATCTGCTACGTGGCCTAATTTATAGATTCTTTTGTTAGAAAATCATGTTCACATACTCCTTCATGATGGGCATAGGTCAAGAATAAACCATACGAGCTCAAGTTGTTTTTTTCTTTTTGTGCTTGAGTATATTTGAATGTTCCGTCAGTTAATGTAAGTTACAAGTGAGTGTGGGCATCTGTGTGTTCATGTGTGTGTGTGTGTGTGTGTGTGTGAATGAGTGTGTGTTTGTGCTTATACACGAAGCATGGAGAGACGCATGTTAGCGGTGTTAGATTTTTCATTTCATTATCATCAGTAAGCTAAGTTGAAAATGAGCATGTTAGACCAATGTCTTTTGTACAAACCACACTGCAGTACCAGATACACATACAGTAGATCACGGAAACACCCAAATATCTCATCAGTTTTCATTAACTCACTCAGTACGGCCAGTCCTCTCTTCTCCTCTACACAGACCCCTCGGATGTCCAGTGGGTGTCTGAATGACCCAACCTTTAGCTTCCGGTCGTCAGAATTGTGGTATTCTTTGTCAACATTCACGTCTTCAGTATAAGAGCGTTCCGCTTGCAATATTTTGATGGTGGTAATTGGGGTGAAACGCTGTTAACGTCGTCTCTTTCACCGTTCGTATGGAGAGAGTTAAGAAAAGAAAAAAAAAGAGTCTGTCTTGCTGTGCACTAATGGGTGGTGCCTCAGACGTTGGGATGTGTGCAGGTTACCCTGGCTGGAGAAGCTGTTGGTGTTCACGGCCGTCCGGTCAGGACAGAACTTCTCGGCTGCTGTCCTGTCCCGCATCATCGTGAGCGCCGCCACCCCCGCCCAGGTAGACACCTTTCCTTTTTTGACTCACTTGTGTAAACAAAGTGAGTCTATGTTTTAACCCGGTGTTCGGTTGTCTGTGTGTGTGTGTGTCCATGTGTCTGTGTGTCCATGGTAAACTTTAACATTGACATTTTCTCTGCAAATACTTTGTCAGTTGACACCAAATTAGGCATAAAAATAGGAAAAATTCAGTTCTTTCCAGTCATCTTGTTTAAAACAATATTGCACCTCTGGGATGGGCACAAAAAAACAGAAAAAAAAGAAGCCTAATTATATGCAAACTGCATTTACTGTTATATTTATATTTTTTGTATTCTCTAAACTTGGCACTTTGATCTGATATTCTGACCCAACAACAAGAGCAGTCATTATTATCTTTTTTTGTTCAAACAGGAACTTCTTTTGCTAAGCATGGAAGTTTTATTTATTTTGCAAACGTTTTGGTGCAGATAGTAAAAAAGGGGAATTACTCTGTAATTAATGCTAGGGGACTTAATTTGCTTTAAACTGATCTTTCTCATCTTAAACATTACATTTTGAAATTATACTCAGTACATAAAAAGCTTGGATTTTTTTTTTAAGTGTATCACAAGTGAGTCTTGAAGGCCTTGCCTCTCTTGTTTTCTTTTTTTCTTTTCTTTTTTTTTTTTGCACCCCCAACATCTACACTTTGTAGTCCAACAGTGCAGCATCCCACTGACCCAAGCCAGGTTTCAGGACCAGTGACCTAACCCACGCCGCTCACGAAGAACAAGAACGTAGCAGCTGACCAGAGAAAAGACATGCTAATATTTTATTTGCTTTTTTTTTTTTTTGGTATTTTTATTTCTTTTTATCACAACAGATATTCTCTGTGTGAAATTCAGGCTGCTACACTACAGTGCCACCCCCATTTTTTTGGTATTTTTTCCTGCGTGCAGTTTTATTTGTTTTTCCTATCGAAGTGGATTTTTCTACAGAATTTTGCCAGGAACAACCCTTTTGTTGCTGTGGGTTCTTTTACATGCGCTAAGTGCATGGTGCACATGGGACCTCAATTTATCATCTCATCCGAATGACTAGCGTCCAGACCACCACTCAAGGTCTAGTGGAAAGGGGGAGAAAATATCGGCGGCTGAGCCGTGATTTGAACCAGCGTGCTCAGATTCTGACACAGAATCAAACGTGGTGGCGGTCTCCACTCTGGGAGGGCCGCTCACTCAGTCTGGCTCCGCGACTAAGCCATTGTTGTCGTTAGTAGGGGGCTCAGTAGGTGGTGTCCTAAGTACGTTGAATCAGAACAGGCACCACTGAACACTACCGAAGTGACTCAGCAGCAGTGCAGGGTCTCCTCTGGTGTGTGGCCTCCTGGCGACCTAACATCAATGGTTCCCTGCGGACTGCCGACGGTGGAACTGTGACGGACGAACCCGGGTGTGGACATGTATGGAGGAATATCTAAATGAGCGGCGTGGGAGTAATGCCACTGAAACGGTGCAGATGATGGGGCAGCCAAAAAAAAAAAAAAAAAAAAAGATTGTGTTTTGAATTGTTTTTGTTTTTTTCTTCCTTTTGCTTATTTTCGCTTTTTAAGGCGAGGGCTGGATGTAGAAGAAAAAGCATGTTACTTGCTTATCTGTTACCCTGGATAATAGAGATTTTGTCTTGCGTTCTCTGTCTTGTCCCTGCTGGCAGTTGGCCCTGTATTTCCACATTCAAGAGAGCATCGAAAAGAGCCTCAAGAACGTCGCCAAGGCAACGGTGGACAACCTGTTTGGCTCCATGGCCACCAGCCAGGGGCCGCAACTGGTGCAGACGCTGCGCAACCTGGAGCGAGTGGTGCAGGGAGAGCAGAAACGGAACCAGGCGTTGAAAGCTTCGGAAAGGTCCGTTTTTTTTTGTGTGTGTGTGTGTGTATATAAGTCAAATGCCTGATAATTTCGTTATCAGCTTCTTCAGATTTCGAAGTAGTAATCATAAGCTGGAAATAGAAACAGGGAGACACAAAGGCATACCACGAGAGTTATGGCTTTGTAAGGTTTGTAACATGTCTGTGATTGGGGATGAGTTTCATTTTATAAGGGAATGTCCCAATTATGATCAGTTACGAAATAGATATGTTCCTACAAAATATTTGTCTCCAAAATCGGTTTTTAATTTTTGTAATATGCTCAAAGGAGGCAAAAAAAGTCATTTTAGCTGTAAGTAAGATGATTAGATTTGCAAATGTTGCCAAGCTACACTTTTGGAGTTAAAAGACATTTTGTGTTTTCTCAACTTCTATGCAGCATTGTTGTGTATTTGGAAAGGTTTGTTCTGGGCATGATAACAATATTTTGCAGTAACCCTCCATACTCCAATAGGAGTGAAAGGATAATTAAAACTTGAAACTCGGGATTGCTTTTGTCTGATTGTCTTCATGTTTTTTTTGTGTGTGTTTGTTTCCGTGTTTGACGGGCGCCATAGCCGAATGGTTAAAGCGTTGGACTTTCGATCTGAGGGTCCCGGGGTTCGAATCGCGGTGACGGCGCCTGGTGGGTAAAGAGTGGAGATTTTTACGATCTCCCAGGTCAACATATGTGCAGACCTGCCAGAGCCTGAACCCTCTTCGTGTGTATACGCAAGCATAAGATCAAATACGCACGTTAAAGATCCTGTAATCCATGTCAGCGTTCGGTGGGTTATGGAAACAAGAACATACCCAGCATGCACACCCCCGAAAGCGGAGTATGGCTGCCTATATGGCGGGGTAAAAACGGTCATACACGTAAAAAGCCCACTCGCGTATATACAAGTGAACGTGGGAGTTGAAGCCCACGAACGCAGAAGAAGAAGAAGAAGAAGTTTCCGTGTTTGTTTTGTTGTGTGTGTGTTTTGAAAAGAAGGGGAACCAGGTGTTGAAAGCCTTGGATGGGTCCCTTTTTTTTTTTTTTTTTTTTTTAATGGGATTGCTATTCTGTACACATTCTGCCTGTCGTCGTCTTTTGCCTTTCTTTCTTTCTTTTGTTATTGTGTGTGTGTGTGTGTGTGTGTGTGTGTGTGTGTGTGTGTGTGTGTTTGCTTCCATTTCCTCTGTTTTTCCCAATCTTTTTTTTTTTTCGGTTCAGAGTCTGAGTGTTCCTACCAAATTTGAAGTGTTCCTGTGTTGTGTGTGACAACTACCTGACGAACAGTTTATGGAGTTAAGCGTCATCGTGCGATGTGCATGTGTGTGTTGTGTGTCACAGCTACCTGACGAGCAGTTTATGGAGTTAAGCGCCGTCGTGCGATGTGCATGTGTGTGTTGTGTGTCACAGCTACCTGACGAACAGTTTATGGAGTTAAGCGTCATCGTGCGATGTGCATGTGTGTGTTGTGTGTCACAGCTACCTGACGAGCAGTTTATGGAGTTAAGCGCCGTCGTGCGATGTGCATGTGTGTGTTGTGTGTCACAGCTACCTGGCGAGCAGTTTATGGAGTTAAGCGCCGTGCGATGTGCATGTGTGTGTTGTGTGTCACAGCTACCAGACGAGCAGTTTATGGAGTTAAGCGCCGTGCGATGTGCATGTGTGTGTGTTGTGTGTCACAGCTGACGAGCAGTTTATGGAGTTAGGCGCCGTGCGATGTGCATGTGTGTGTTGTGTGTCACAGCAGATGAGCAGTTTATGGAGTTAGGCGCCGTGCGATGTGTGTGTTGTGTGTCACAGCTACCTGACGAGCAGTGTCCACAGCAACCTGCACAAGGTGTGTGACGTGCTGCAGCACCCGGACGTGGCGGTCAGCGTGGCGGGGCTCCGCCTGCTCAGCTCCGTGGGCGTGCCCCCGTCCACCCACATCGCCGTCCTCTCTCACCTCGCCGCCGTCGTCGTCTCCGTCCTCTTCCGCGTCCTCTGGGCCCGCGTGGAGAAGGGGTGCAACTCTCGTGAGTGTGGTGGCGGAGGATAGGGGTGTGGGGGTGGGCAGGGGAGGGTGTGGGGGGGGCAGTGTTGGCATTGAGTTGTTGTTTTTCTTTGTTGTATTGTCGGTCCTGTCCACCCAACCATTCCACCACAAAAAAAGAAAGAAAAAAAAATCAGCTGCTCCCCCCCCCCCCCCCCCCCCTCTTGTTTTTGTAGTTTCAGTGTCTAGTTTCTCAGGAAACACATCACTCCTTTTGGACAAATCCATGTTTGCCTCACCACGCCTGCTAGCCACATGCCTGACCAGCCGCATAACCCAACCCGCTTAGCGAGGCTTTTGAGTGCACTGCATGCAGTTATATTTGTGTGCCTTTCCTGAGTGGATTTCATCGACGGAATCTGCCAGAGGCCAGCACTCTGGATGCTATGGGGTTCTTGTTCTTTGTGTGCCGAGTGTGTGCTGTGCACATGACCTCAGTTCTTTGTCTCAGCCGAATGACTACATGACACATGAGTGGAGTGATGGCCTGGAGGTAACGCATCCGCCTAGGAAGCGAGAGAGAATCTGAGCGCGCTAGTTCGAATCACGGCTCAGCCGCCGATATTTTCTCCCCCTCCACTGGACCTTGAGTGGTGGTCTGGACGCTAGTCATTCGGATGAGACGATAAACCAAGCATGCACTTAGCGCTCGTAAAAGAACCCACGGCAACAAAAGGGTTGTTCCTGGAACAAAATTCTGTAGAAAAACCCACTTCGATAGGAAAAACAAATAAAAACTGCACGCAAAAAAAAAAAGAAAAAAAAGGGGGTGGCGCTGTAGTACAGCGACGCGCTCTCCCTGGGGAGAGCAGCCCGAATTTCACACAGAGAAATCTGTTGTGATAAAAAGAAGTACAAATGCTCAGTTTGATTTTCCAGTCAAACTTGGGAGAAAGGGGCGAGAGTGGGATTTGAACCCAGACCCTCAGGGACTCTGTGTTGGAAAGACGAGCGTCTTGACCATTCTGCCACCTTCCTTTATTCCACATTGATACCAAAAATACAGTTGTGGTGTGTGTGTGAGTGTGTGTGTGTGTGTGTGTGTGTGTGTGTGTGTGTGTGTGACAGGGGAGGCTGTGTACAGTTGTGTGGTGTGTGTGTGTGTGTGTGTGACAGGGGAGGCTGTGTACAGTTGTGGGGTGTGTGTGTGTGTGTGTGACAGGGGAGGCTGTGTACAGTTGTGGTGTGTGTGTGTGTGTGACAGGGGAGGCTGTGTACAGTTGTGTGGTGTGTATGTGTGTGACAGGGGAGGCTGTGTACAGTTGTGTGTGTGTGTGTGTGTGTGTGTGACAGGGGAGGCTGTGTACAGTTGTGTGTGTGTGTGTGTGTGACAGGGGAGGCTGTGTACAGTTGTGTGTGTGTGTGTGTGTGACAGGGGAGGCTGTGTACAGTTGTGGTGTGTGTGTGTGTGTGACAGGGGAGGCTGTGTACAGTTGTGGTGTGTGTGTGTGTGTGTGACAGGGGAGGCTGTGTACAGTTGTGGTGTGTGTGTGTGTGTGACAGGGGAGGCTGTGTACAGTTGTGGTGTGTGTGTGTGTGTGACAGGGGAGGCTGTGTACAGTTGTGGTGTGTGTGTGTGTGTGACAGGGGAGGCTGTGTACAGTTGTGGTGTGTGTGTGTGTGTGTGTGACAGGGGAGGCTGTGTACAGTTGTGGTGTGTGTGTGTGTGTGTGTGACAGGGGAGGCTGTGTACAGTTGTGGTGTGTGTGTGTGTGTGACAGAGGAGGCTGTGTACAGTTGTGGGTGTGTGTGTGTGTGTGTGTGACAGGGGAGGCTGTGTACAGTTGCGTGTGTGTGTGTGTGTGTGACAGGGGAGGCTCTGTACAATTGTGGGGTGTGTGTGTGTGTGTGTGACAGGGGAGGCGGGGCGCACAGGGGTACAGCGGTGCCAGGTGTGCATCCGACAGCTGGGTTGTCAGCCCTTCACCCAGAGCCAGCTGCTCCACTACCTGCTGGCCGGAGCCCTCAGTCCTGTGAGTAGTAGTGCTGGAAAGGGGGATGGTGTAAAGTGCGTGTGTAAAGGGGCTGGTGTAAAGTGTGTGTGTAAAGGGGCTGGTGTGAAGGGGCTGCTGTAAAGTGCGTGTGTAAAGGTGCTAATGTGAAGGGGCTGGTGTAAAGTGCGTGTGTAAAGGGGCTGGTGTGAAGGGGCTGGTGTAAAGTGCGTGTGTAAAGGGGCTGGTGTAAAGTGCGTGTGTAAAGGGGCTGGTGTAAAGTGCGTGTGTAAAGGGGCTGGTGTGAAGGGGCTGGTGTAAAGGGGCTGGTCAGGCATCTGCCCAGCAAATGTGGTGCAGATGTATGAGTTTGTATGAACACAGTAACAATCTGAATGCATCGCATTCCGCATGCACAGTCTGGATGTGGGTGTTCTGAAAAGAGGTGTTGTGTATATAGGGATTTGCGTGAATGCAGCGATGCCTCATTTGACGAACAGAAACTGAACTTTTCTATACGAAAAAACTTAGCCGTATGAAGAGCACAGGAACAGGAGTCATGATGGCTGCCGGAAAAAGAGGGCGCTAGCTAGCGGGACAAAGGGGAGGTTACCTACTTCCGGGAGGTTATCGGCGGTATTTTGTTTTCTCCGCATAGGCGGATAGTAGTTTGCACAGGACAGGAATGTCAGACCCCTGCCAGAGTCTGCACTAGTTGGGTCACGGTAAGTATGTTATTTAAACGTAATTTTAGAAAGAAAATTTCCTTTTCTGCAGACACACACACACACACACACACACACACACACACACACACACACACACACACACACACACACACACACACCACAACTGTACAGCCTCCCCTGTCACACACACACACACACACACACACACACACACCACAACTGTACAGCCTCCCCTGTCACACACACACACACACACACACCACAACTGTACAGCCTCACACACACACACACACACACACACACACACCAGCCTCCCCTGTCTCACACACACACCACAACTGAACAGCCTCCCCTGTCACACACACACACACACACACCACAACTGTATTTTTTATATCAATGTGGAAATAAAGGAAGGTGGCATAATAAAAAAAATTCCTTTTCTGCAGACGAACAGGGAGCTGTTTGGGGGCAAGGCACCAGTCGCGGCATCATCATCGGACTATCAGGACGGCGGCGGTGACACGCGGGGAGATCTGCTGTACGAGAACCGACGCATCGGACTGTCAATGCAGCTCCCACGCACGCACGCCAGCGTCTTTCATGCCGGGGTCATAGGTCAGGGGTTGAAGCGACGCTCTCACGCTGTGTCGGTCACCAAGGTGAGTTTTTGGTGGTGGTGGTGTTTGTTTTTGTTTGTTGTGTTGTTTTGTGTGTGAGTTGTGTGTTGTTTTGTGTTTGTGTGTTGTTTGTGTGTATGTGCGTTGTTTATGTGTGTGTTGTTTGTGTTGTGTATGTGCGTGTCAGTTGTTTTATGTTGTTTTTTTTTTGCGTGTGTGTTTTTTTGTTGTGCGTGTGTGTGCTGGGTTTTTTTTGTTTTGTTTTGTGTGTGTGTGTGTGTGTGTGTGTGTGTGTGTGTGTTATTTTGTGTTTGTGTGGGAGGTGGATTGTGTCTCTGTGTGTGTGTGAGAACTAGCCCAACTCAGAGTGTCTAGCCATTCATATGAGACAATAAACCAAGGCACTCATTGCATTGTCTGCACAGACCTCTGTTTGCCAAATGATCAGCATCATTGCTGTACGCGGGACCTTGGGTTGTCACCTCCTCCGAACAGCTGGACACTCCATTTGATTTTCCTGTCAGACTTGAGAGAAGGGGTGAGAGAGCAAGATACAAAACCCAGACCTTAGACGGGCGCAATAGCCGAGTGGTTAAAGCGTTGGACTGTCAATCTGAGGGTCCTGGGTTCGAATCACGGTGACGGCGTCTGGTGCATAAAGGGTGGAGATTTTTCCGATCTACCAGGTCAGCATATGTGCAGACCTGCTAGTGCCTGAACCCCCTTCGTGTGTATTTGCAAGCAGAAGATTAGATACACACGTTAAAGATCCTGTAATCCATGTCAACGTTCAGTGGGTTATGGAAACAAGAACATACCCAGCATGCACACCCCCGGAAACGGAGTATGGCTGCCAACATGGCGGGGTAAAAACGGTCATACACGTAAAAAGCCCACTCGTGTGCATACGAGTGAACGCAGAAGAAGAAGAAACCCAGACCCTCACAGACTCTGTGTTGGCAGATGAGTGTCTTAACTCACTCGGGACGGCAAGGTTTCTCCCTTGCTTTTTCCCCCACAGATGGCCCCATTTGTAAGGGTTTGGAAAAAAAATTACAAAAAATACATAGTAAGGAAATGAAACTTTCAGACCTGGTTTATTACGTGTTGGGTTATTACATAAAAAAAAAAAATCAAATTTCTCATTTTAATTTTACAGTTTTGCCATTATGTAGACTGGAGGATAATGCCAATTTTTCGCCCCAAATCACCATACCCGTACTCACTTTCTGCAATTAATTCACTTTCTTCTTTGTCATCATCCACCTTTTCGATGTCCGACCCTTCAGTTTGTAGCATTTCAAGTACTTCGGCAGCACTAAAACGTTGCCGTCGCTGCCTTTGTTCACTCTGCAGCATTTTAGGAAACCGCTTCAGACGCCATTTGCTAACAGGCCGGCTCGTGAGCAGGTGACCGGTCAGTGGCTTTGTCAGCGTGTGTGCAACACAGGCCACACATGACAGGCTGGCCAATCATACCATTCGGCTGCGGAGTGACCCAGAATAGCACACTCTGGTTGATCACGAAATCACGTGTACAGCACATGATGGATTTTTCCCTTTTTTGGAAAATACTGTTCCATTCCGTCGTCCCTATCTGAATACGTTTTATGTAGGTATGCGTGAGCATTCCTTCTTCCGGAGAGAGATAACCATTCTGCCACCTTCCTCTAACTGTGAACTGCTGTGTACAATGACAATGACAGTGACAAATGTTTTATTGAGGGTAGAACGGATAAGCTGGAAGCTTCTTTACACCATGCCCTCACACATGCATACTCACACATACACACATTGTAATAAATGAAATAAGTATGAATAATAAATGACATAGAACAAACCAAATAGATAATAATAGTTACATAATGGATGAATCAAAGACTACGATGTACGATATGATTTGGTTGCTGCTATTGCCCCCCCCCACCCCCCCCTTCCCCCACTCCCCCTCTCAGGACTGGACGGTGCGGAACCAGGACACCCTGCTGGAAGCCGTGGCGGCCTGCTGCCAGTCCTCCGACAGCCACACCCCCACCTCCCCCACCCCCACCCCCACCCCCGCCCCCACCATGGCCTCCACCACCTTCCCCCTCAGTGCGGACGCCCGCGGGGCCTTCAGCCTGTCGACGTCCCTGGTGCCGCCCGTGCTGTCGGAGGCGGCGGCCAGGACTCTGGGCTGCGCCCTGGTGGAGGCGGCAACCATGGACACGCTCTACAACGACGTCAACTGGCCCGACCCCGAGTTCTCCAAAGTGACGCTGGAGAGGTGGGAGAGAGGGAGTGGGTGGAGGGTCGGGGGTGGGTGGGGGGGGGGATGTGTGTGTGTGTGAGTGAGTGGTGTGTGGGTATGTGTGATGATGTCAACTGGTGCTAGCCAAGAGTTCTCCAAAGTGACGTTAGAGAGATGCGAGACAGCTGAGTGGTTTGAGAGGAGTGTGTGTGTGTGTGTGTGTGTTTGTATGTGTGTGTGTGTGTGTGTGCATGTGTATGTGTGTGAATGCGTGTGTGTGTATGTGTGTATGCATGTGTTTGTGTGTGTGTGTGTATGTGTGTGTGTGTGTTTGTGTGTGTGTGCATGTGTATGTGTGTGAATGCATGTGTGTGTGTGTGTGTATTTGTGTGTGCATGTGTATGTGTGTGAATGTGTGTGTGTGTGTGTATGCATGTGTGTGTATGTGTGTATGCATGTGTGTGTGTGTATGTGTGTGTGTGTGTGTATTTGTGTGTGTGTGCATGTGTATGTGTGTGAATGCATGTGTGTGTGTGTGTATTTGTGTATGTGTGCATGTGTATGTGTGTGAATGCGTGTGTGTGTGTGTATGCATGCATGTTTGTGCATGTGTGTGTGTGTGAATGCGTGTGTGTGTGTATGCATGTGTGTGCATGTGTGTGCGTGTGCGTGTGTGTGTGTGTGTGTGTGATGACGTCAACTGGCCCAAACCTGTGCGTGAGACAGCTGGGGGAAGTGTGTATATGGGGGCTGCATTGGGTTTTGGAGTGTGTGCTGATTCGTGTGTTTTGTATAGTGACGTCAGTCAGCCCGACCCCATCATGTACACATTCATTTCAGCACACACATACACCCACATGCAGCTAGTTGGTTTGGAGCGTGTGCTGATTCGTGTGTTTTGTACAGTGACGTCAACCAGCCCGACCCCAACATATACACATTCATTTCAGCACACACATACACCCACATGCAGCTAGTTGGTTTGGAGCGTGTGCTGATTCGTGTGTTTTGTACAGTGACGTCAGTCAGCCCGACCCCAACATATATACACATTCATTTCAGCACACACATACACCCACATGCAGCTAGTTGGTTTGGAGCGTGTGCTGATTCGTGTGTTTTGTACAGTGACGTCAGTCAGCCCGACCCCAACATATATACACATTCATTTCAGCACACACATACACCCACATGCAGCTAGTTGGTTTGGAGGGTGGGTGAGGGATTTGACATGGGGAAGGGAGTGTATTTTAAAACATAATGAAACGGCTAATAGTGCAGTGGAAGGGCATTGGGTGGAGGAGTCATCCGTCGCTGTGGAGTGACGGCCTAGAGGTAACGCGTCCGCCTCGAAAGTGAGAGAATCTGAGCGCGCTGGTTCGAATCACGGCTCAGCCGCCGATATTTTCTCCCCCTCCTCCACTAGACCTTGAGTGGTGGTCTGGACACTAGTCATTCGGATGAGACGATAAACCGAGGTCCCGTGTGCAGCATGCACTTAGCGCACGTAGAAGAACCCACGGCAACAAAAGGGTTGTTCCTGGCATAATTCTGTAGAAAAAAAAAATCCACTTCGATAGGAAAAACAAATCAAACTGCACGCAGGGGAAAAAAATACAAAAAGAATGGGTGGCGCTGTAGCGTAGCGACGCGCTCTCCCTGGGGAGAGCAGCCCAAATTTCACACAGAGAAATCTGTTGTGATGAAAAGAAATACAAAATACAAACGTCTTGTGCTCAAATCTACCCCCCCCCCCCCCCCCCCCCTTTTCTTAAATTGGATAGTAAGGTTTGGACAGTCATGTCATAACAAATGGTGTACTGAGGTTGTGTGTGTGCTTTCAGAGACCTTCATGTGTGGAAGCAGATGGAGGACCACCCAGTGCTGTGGAGCATTTTACGTGCCGTCAGTGGAAGTGAGTGTTGCGCTGTGGAGCATTTTACGTGCCCTTTAGTGGAAGTGAGTGTTGTGCTGTGGAGCATTTTATGTGCCGTCAGTGGAAGTGAGTGTTGCGCTGTGGAGCATTTTACGTGCCGTCAGTGGAAGTGAGTGTTGCGCTGTGGAGCATTTTACGTGCCCTTAGTGGAAGTGAGTGTTGTGCTGTGGAGTGTTGTACACTGTATGTGTGTGTGATGGTGTGTGTGTGTGTGTGTGTGTGTCATTCTCTCTATGTGTGTATGTGTGTGAATCACTGTGTGTGTGTATGTCACTCTGTATGTGTGTATATTTGTGTGTATTGATCTCTTGTGTTTGTGTGTCACTATGTTTGTGCATGTGTATCACTGTGTGTGTTTGTGTGTGCGTGTGTGTATCACTGTGTGTGTGTGTACACATGTGTATATCACAGTATGTGTCTATATCACTGTGTGTGTGTGATATGTATGTGTGTGTGTCACTGTGTGTGTATGCATATTACTCTCTGTGTGTCTGATTATATGTGTATTATTTGTATTTGTATTTCTTTTTATCACAACAGATTTCTCTGTGTGAAATTCGGGCTGCTCTCCCCAGGGAGAGCGCGTCGCTACACTACAGCGCCACCCTTTTTTTTTCTTTTTTTTTTTTGTATTTTTTCATGCATGCAGTTTTATTGGTTTTTTCCTGTCGAAGTGGATTTTTTCTTCAGAATTGTTGCCATGGGTTCTTCTACGTGTGCTAAGCGCATGCTGCACATGGGACCTCGGTTGAGCGTCTCATCCGAATCACTGTATGTGTGTGCATCACTGTGTGCATTGCAGGCAGCGTGTTTTTGTACTACTGCTCCCCGGTGCTGAAGTCCCTGATGGCCAAGGTGCTGAGCGCTCTGGAGACCACCCGCGTCAAGCGCATGGGTGATCTCCCTTTGTTCTACCAGCGCGCCTGCTGGCTGGTTCGGGTCCTGGCTCAGGTGAGGAGGCGAGGGGGGGGGGGGGAGGTGTGTGTTTGGGGGGGGGGGGTGGGGAGGGCGGGGGATGGGGTGCGTGTTGAGGGAGTGTGGGTGGGGAAGGGTGATGCGGGTGTGAGTTAGCTGGTGTGTGTGTGTGTGTGTGATTATGTGTGTGTGTGTGTTGTGTTGTGTGTGTTGTGTTGTGTGTGTTGTTTTGTGTATGTGGGTGGGTGGGTGGGTGTGTGTGTGTGTGTTGTGTTTTGTGTGTGTGTGTGTGTGTGTGTGTGTGTGTGTGTGTATGTGTGTGTGTGTGTGTGTGTGTGTGTGCTCCTGCTGGGAG
>NC_134889.1:5228870-5251370 GCF_041734735.1 Babylonia areolata
TCAACAAGTTAGAACCAAGCAATGCAGCTGGCTGCATAGCACCGGCTTTGGATCTGGCCTTTGGCTGGGAGAAAAAAAAAACCCACCCTTGATGGGGTTCAAGTGTACGTCTTCCCAGTTGTAGCTGCCACGCTAACCATTTAGTGGCTGGTGAATACTTAGTGTTTCTTACTGCCTGTTTCGTGTCATCTCACCTCACCTCAGGCCCATAACTACAGAGTAGTCGTTGGGGGAATCCTGAGGACCGCAGACGCGACCTCCCTTCTCTCCATCTGTCTCTGTCAGCAGCCGCCGGCAGCAGCTCACGTGTATGGAGTCCGGTCCATTCTTTGATGTTCTCATGCCAGTTCTTCCGCTGTCTTCCTCTTCTTCTCCCGCCCTCGATGGTGCCTTGCATGATTGTTTTTGACAGACTGGTGTGTCGAGTGTTGTGCCCAAACCATATCAGCTTGCGTCTCTTCACAGTTGAAAGGAGAGGTTCCTGAGGTCCAGCAAGGTTCTTAATTCTGCTCTGTACATATTCATTGGTCCTGTGCTTGATCCAGGAAATTTGAAGGAGCTTCCTTAGGCATTTATTCTCGAAAGCCTGGATCTTCCTTTCAGTTTCGGCTGTCAGTGTCCATGCCTCGCAACCATACAGTACAATGGAGACCACCAGGGCTTTGTAGAGTTTGAATTTTGTGGCGAATCGGATGTTGCTTTTCCACACTCTGTTCAGTTTGGTCATGGCTGCGGTGGATAGTTTGGTGTCAGTAGGGGTTAAAGAATGAAACGTTGATTGTTGACTGATGTGATGACTGTGCTGTGTTGCAGAGTGTGAGACTCACCACTGCCAGGTGGTGCAAGCTGTGCTGAACTCCAACATCCACATCATGGGTCACCTCTATCCCCGCATCTTTAACACGTGACCTCATCGGTGACCTCTATCCCCGCATCTTTAACACGTGACCTCATCGGTGACCTCTATCCCCGCATCTTTAACATGTGACCTCATCGGTGACCTCTATCCCCGCATCTTTAACACGTGACCTCATCGGTGACCTCTATCCCCGCATCTTTAACACGTGACCTCATCGGTGACCTCTATCCCTGCATCTTTAACACGTGACCTCATCGGTGACCTCTTTTCCTGCATCTTTAACACATTAGCTACCACCTTCACCTGTTCCATCTGGCATTGTTGGCTGTAACGTCCGTGTTCATTTCAACACCGCAAGTCTGCACAACGCAGGGCAGTGACATCACTTACCTTCAACACATGACGCCATCGTGAGGGCTTCACCCAGCTCATCTTGCGTCGTTGACTCTCGTCGTCCACGTTCATTTCAACACAAGTCTACATGACAGGACAGTGACACCGCACGTCTTTAACATGTGACCACAGCTGACGGTCAGGTCTTCATTGACATTATCCAGCATTTGACCGTGTCACTTGTTAATTTCAACCCGGGTCCGTGTAACACGTGAGTGGCTGTGTGTCTGCACTCACTGGGCCGTGTGTCTCTGGTCTTGTACCTTGCTCGTGCTTTATAGACAATGTGTGACGGTCTGTTAATATCGGTTCACCACCAAAGTAACTCCGGAGCAGTGCAGGGTCTCCTCTGGTGTGTAGCCTCCTGGTGACCTGACATTGATGTTTCCTTGTGGAGTGCCGATGCTGGGACTGTGACGGATGAACCCAGGTGTGGCCGTGTATAGGGGACTTGGAATGAGTGATGCCACTGAAATGGTGCAGATGATGGGGCAGCAAAAAAAAAAGAAAAAGAAAAAAAAAGAATGAAAAGTGTGGATGTAAATATTAAAGGAATGGCATGTGTGCATCGTGTGTTAAACTGTAGTGTGTGCAGACCTAACTTTGTCCTGACTGGGACTGATTTATCTTGTGCAAGGGGAGAGAGAGAACATTTTTGGTGCTTGCAGTGTACATTCTGAATATGTTGTTATCTCTGGAAGATTGTTGTACAATTTGTAACAGAGAGAGAGAGAGTGAGAATGAATGAAGTGATTAACAGAAAGTGAGTTGATAAATTTGTATACAGTATCAATACTGATTTAGAGAAAGTGTAAAAGATTTTTTTGTATGTGTTGTGGTTGGTTTGAATTGAGAGACCGTGTAAATTCAAACTTGTGTGTTTTTACTGTTGCTCATGGGTCACCATGAAAATAAATGTTCAGTTTGATTTGTGGGATTTTTTTTTGTGTGGTCGGTATTGCTGTGACCGTTCTTTGACTCTGTGTGTGAGATTCGTATACTGGGATTAGTGTTGTGAGTGAGCGACAGTGTGTGTGTCAAATGCACACATTCTATAAAATAAGGTGCTAATGAATACGGTCCTACTTCTTTTTTTTTTTAGAATAATGAAATGATCTAAATGAAGTCGGAACATATGCTTTGTTAAAACATAATGCAGTGACACACTTGTCGTTCAGTCAGTCAGGCCTGGGATTCTTCAGACTACAGGACCGGACAAAAGAAATGTATAAAAAAATATCCCCCCCAGGGGGGGTGGGGGAATATGGACTGCTAGCACTGGGACTGTGACAAACAAACCCAGGTGTGGCCATTTAATTGTGAACCCTAATTCGTGGAGTTACCAGTCTGGTTTGTCGTCATAGTCGTTACACACGATCACTGAGATACAGAGAGAGAGTGAGAAAGAGAGATGTGTACATAGACAATCGAAGGAATATTTAGAACATGATATATTTCCGTAGTAGAAGACGTCATGTAAGGTCCGAAAGATGACGTAAAAAATAACATTACGTCACCTGTTGTAAGTGTAGTCTGTGACCAAGCTGCCAGGTGGCAGCGAAAATTCAGATTTTTGATTATTTTTGTTTCACAAAATAGGTGTTGGTTTATTTATTTTAAATATATATATGGTGGTGTGTCCATCGAGATCGATGATGACCATCGTTGTCATCCAGATGGGGGATGGGGGGAGGGTGGTGGTGGGGTGGGGGGAAGGATGCTCATGAATCTATCTGTGAGTGCGCAGATGGCACGAAATGTTCGCTGACAGTTGGGGCAGACAAAGACAGGCATATCATTGTCAGGGAGCTTGTCTGCCCGTGACTTTCTGGCCTGCCTCTTCTCAACAGCTGCAGCAGTCCTGTTGGCCTCGCACAACTTGGCGCCTTTGTGCACAGCAGCGCGCCATTTGTCACGGTCCACTGCAGATTCCTCCCAGGAGTCAGGGTTGATATCAAACGCTTTCAGAGAGACTTTCAGAGTATCTCTGAAGCGCTTCTTCTGACCTCCGTGTGATCTCTTCCCTTGTTGCAGCTCGCCATAGAAGAGCCTTTTGGGCAGCCGATGGTCTGGCATGCGCGCCACGTGTCCAGCCCAGCGAAGCTGGGACTGCATCAGGATGGTGAAGATGCTGGGAAGGGTGGCTTTTGCGAGCACCTCTGTGTCTGGGGTCTTGTCTTGCCACTTGATGTTCAGTAGCTTCCTTAGGCATGTTGTGTGGAAGTGGTTCAGCTTCTTGGCATGTCGTTGGTACACTGTCCAAGTTTCGCAGGCGTACAGTAGTGTGGGGAGAACTACTGCTCTGTAGACCTTTAGCTTGGTCTCAAGACTAATGCCTCTTCTGTTCCAGACATTTGCATTGAGTCTACCAAAAGTTGCGCTTGCTCTTGCAATCCTGACGTTCACTTCATCGTCAATGGTCGCATTTCGTGACAGTGTGCTGCCAAGGTATGTGAACCGCTCCACCGCACTGAGTCTCTGACCGTTGACTGTGATGTTGGGCTCAACGTAGGGTTTCCCTGGGGCTGGCTGATGGAGAACTTCAGTTTTCCTCGTGCTGATGGTAAGGCCGAAGTTCCTGCTGGCAGTGGCAAACTTGTCGACGCTGAGTTGCATGTCAGCTTCAGATCCAGCATTGAGGGCACAATCATCAGCAAACAAAAAGTCTCTGATGATGTCTGTCATGACCTTCGTTTTTGCTTGAAGCCTTCTGAGGTTAAACAGCTTGCCATCTGTTCGGTACTTTAGGCCGATTCCAACATCGCCATCTCTGAAGGCATCAGTAAGCATTGCAGAGAACATGAGGCTGAACAACGTTGGAGCCAGGACGCAGCCTTGCTTGACACCATTTGTGACAGCAAAAGGAGCAGATGTTTCACCATTGTCCTGGACTCGAGCCTGCATGCCTTCATGGAATTGGCTGACCAAGGAAATAAATTTCTGAGGGCATCCGTACTTGGCCATGATCTTCCACAGTCCCTCTCTACTCACGGTGTCGAAGGCCTTAGTGAGGTCGACATAGGTGGAGAACAGATCAGCATTTTGCTCCTGACATTTCTCTTGCAGCTGCCTTGCAGCAAACACCATGTCAGTGGTTCCGCGCTCTTTCCGGAATCCACATTGGCTCTCAGGCAAATGACCTTGGTCAAGGTGTGCTGTGAGGCGGTCAAGTAGGATCCTGGCAAGTATCTTGCCTGCGATGGAGAGCAAGGAAATGCCCCGATGGTTATCACAGGCTTGCCGGTTCCCCTTTCGCTTGTACAAGTGAATGATAGATGCATCTTTGAAATCCTGGGGGATCGTCTCTTCTTTCCACATGAGTGAGTACAGCTGATGAAGCTTCTCAGTCAGCACAGTGCCTCCATCCTTGTAGACCTCTGCTGGTATGGAGTCTGAGCCAGGTGCTTTGCCACTGGATAGCAGACGGATTGCTTTCTGGGTCTCAAGAAGTGTTGGCGGATCGTCCAGTGCTTCGTTGGTGGGGACTTGTGGGAGACGGTCTATGGCTTCATCATTTATGGAGGAAGGGCGATTTAAGACACTGTTGAAGTGCTCAGCCCATCGTTCGAGAATGTTCTCCTTCTCGGTGATCAAGGTATTCCCATCTGCACTGAGGAGGGGGGATGATCCTGAGGATGTGGGGCCGTAGACTTCTTTTAAGGCATCATAGAACCTCTTCATATCGTGCCTGTCAGCATATCCCTGGATCTCATCAGCTTTGTCACTCAGCCACTTATCCTGCATCTGGCGTAACTTTTGCTGAACAGTCCTGCGGATGGCATTGTAGGCATCCTTTTTTGATGTGGACTTTGGGTTGCTCAGGTGGGCTTGATGCAGACGGCGTTTCTCATCCAGAAGCTGCTTGATTTCATCACAGTTTTCATCAAACCAGTCTTTGTGCTTTCTGGTCATGGGTCCCAGGGTCTCTGAAGCTGTACTATAGATCAGCTCACGCAGGGTCCTCCAGTCAGACTCCACATTCTGGTTGTCCAGAGAGGCAGATTCCAGACGATCTTCCAGCAGCTCCACAAAGGACTGTTTGATCGTGATGCTTTTCAGCTTAGCGATGTTGAGCCGTTTTGGAGCCTTCTGGCCTTGGGGGCGTCTCTTGGGTTGGATTCGAATATTCAGCTTCGAGACTACAAGGCGATGGTCTGTCCAACACTCGGCGCCGCACATGGTCTTTGTTACACGTACATCTTGCCTATCCCTTTTCCTGACGATGACATAATCGATGAGATGCCAATGCTTTGAGCGAGGGTGCATCCATGACGTCCTGTTACGGGTAGGGAGGCAGAAAACTGTGTTGGTTATCAGCAGTTCGTGCTCTGCACAGGTCTGAAGCAAAAGCAATCCATTTGGGTTGCAGTGGCCCACACCGTGCTTTCCAATCACTCCATCCCAGGAGATGTAGTCAGAGCCAACTCTAGCATTGAAGTCCCCAAGAATGATGAGCTTGTCTGCTTTAGGGATGGCAGCAATGACAGAGTGAAGGTCCTCGTAGAACTTCGCCTTCACTTCATCCAGGGTTGGTCATGGTTGGGGCGTAGGCACTGACAATGGTGAGGTGCTTCTGGCCAGATGCCAGTGGGAGTTTCATGGTCATAAGCCTATCGTTGACTCCCTTTGGGATTCCAGCTAGCTTGCTGACAAGTGCTGTTTTTACTGCAAAACCAACGCCAGCCTCACGTCGCTCTTTGCTTCCTCGTCCACTCCAGAAGAAGGTGTAACCAGATCCCCGTTCACAGAGCTCGCCTTCGCCTGCAAGCCGAGTCTCACTCAAGGCTGCGATGTCGATGTTGTATCTGGCGAGTTCGGATGCAACTAGTGCTGTTCTCCTTTGGGGTCTGTCCGCGTTATCTCTGTCCAGGAGAGTCCTTATGTTCCAAGCACCAATGGTGAGAGGAACGATCCTTGTTTTTTCTTTTCTTTCTCTTTGTTTCGACCGCTGATGTAGGGTCCCCGCCAGCCGCGGTATGCTGGCCAGGGTGATATGGAGCAGGCAATTTTTAGGGCACCTTTTCTAGCCCCTTCCTCATGCCAGGGAGGTGAGCAGTGCATTCCTAAAGAGGGCTGCTCAGACGCTCAGACGGCTGCCGAGCTCCATCGCTGCTCCTGTCGACGAAGAACGACCCTATGGCCTGAGCCGCCTGCGTGCAGGTCTGCGGCTGCGACTGCCAGTGTACCCACACCTGTCGTTTCGTCGCTCGCCTGTCGCCACAGGACTTGGGGGTGATGAAATGATGAAGGATGAAAGGTCATTTTGGATGACTGATGACTTGCGCGATGAGTTTGTTTAAAGTGAAGAGGAGTTGCGCAACGTCGACCTCACTCTCTCGTCCGGGTCCACCAATTTCCAGTGGCAAGACTAAGTCGAGACGACTGGAGGATGAGCACGGATGCAGTGGATGACCAAGATATCCTTTCGGTGTCTCATCTTGCTCTCTGCACTCCACAGTGCGTTGCTGTAACCGCCTTCCTCTCCGTTGAACCGATAGGTTTCTTCCGCAGATTCTGCCAGATCCAGACTTCGCATACATGGGTAGACACACCCCGGGGGCCAACTGCGTGTGGCATGCACACAGCACAGTGGAGCTAGATGGCCGTCGGTGGCTCTCCTGAGCCGACGCCCTTTTATGGATCTCCATAAGGGTGTCCAGCCACCCGCCTCACCAGTCCCAGAAGGGAGCGGTGGAAGTGCCGGTTTAGTCGTCGGCAACCCGACCCTGAACAGGTTGTACTGGATTACAGGTTACCAGTAGCAGATCTAATGACCTGACCTGACATTGAAATATATATATATATGTGTGTGTATGTATGATTGTGGAAATGATGCAGTGATTTCATACTGAAACAAACAAAAAAAAAACCACCCGCAATTCTCATCCCCGCTAAAAACCTTTCTCACTTTGATGCGTGAATGCACATGAAGCAACACAGGTTCCAGACAGTTCAGAGTCAAAGCAGTCTTTTATTCTGCATTCCTTGGAATGGAAACCTCCATATTTCAACAACAATACAGCACTAACACACAAACGCAGTGACCATGCTATGACTGGTTGTTGCTTTTTTTAATTCCCACCACCCCCCCTCCCCCGCTGAAATAAATCAGAACAGTACTGAATGTTGGTCATCATATCTTTGAGCAAATGAAGACAAGTGCAATAAACCAGCTTTGCGAAACATCAGAAAAAGCAGAGTTGTGTGAACCGAGGAGCATGTATAAAAAATCACCTGACAAGGACAGCCTTTTTTGGTGGGTTTTTTTTTTTTTTCATCCTTCTTCATTCCCCCTCAACCTTTTCACGAAAATGCATACAACTGCATGCGCATGCAGACACACATCACTTGCACATGTTTCCCATTCCCTCACTGTCTCAGACGCACTCACTCTCACACACACACACACACACATCCTCTTCACCTAAGTATGTGATCATCTGTCAAAACCATCTGCCAAACCTCTAAAAAGTCCATCATTTTTCTTTTCTTTTCTTCTTTAGTAGAGAAATTACTGATCGTTTTCTTTCTTTCAAAATACTTCGAAAACAATTCTCTTTTCTTTCTTTTTCTTCTTTTTTTAAACCTCTTGAGTGCCCCATGATGGAAACGAAACTTCCATCCCCTACTGGTGTGCAAAAAAGTGCCCCACGACAGCAGTCTCTGACCATGTCCTTGTAGGAATTTTCCTATCGCAAAATCATTTAATTCGTATTGAATTTTCATAAATGGACAGGGTTCATTTTCCTTAAAAATAAAAACCCAGGGTTTATATACACATTCTTTCAGTTGTTTGCATGCTAGAATCTTTTATTTTTTTTTATAATAAAAACATTACCCTCTGTAACCAAAAATCCCTTGGCAAATACTTGTCACTGACCATAAAATAGGGTGGCACTGAAGGGGTCAAAACTACCATCTACACAACTTAGATTTGTATATTATCTCTTCTTGCCAACAAGAACACCTTGGACAAAAGGCATGAGCGAAACTGGCTCTCTTTGCAAGAAGTGACTTGCCAATTCTGTCCCACAGTAACAAATTTTTTTCTGTTGCGTGTTTTTCTCTCTTTTTATGGGCCAGCTGATCGTACACTTTCATCTCTCTACCGCTAGGAAACTGAAACATGGGAGGTAATATACTAAGGGAGGTCACTAGCCATAGCAACTCTGGATTTCTCAGGCTGTGGAGCAGTATTTTGCATGAGGACAGAAATCACACCCCTGCGGGAATCTGCACCAGTGGTTCACAGGGAGTATACAAGATTATTATACACGGGAGCTGAATGCAATGGACAGACCAAAGTGGTGTTCAGCTGTCCACAAAGGCGCCAAATCCTGCGAGGCCAACAGAATCGCTGCAGCAGAGCAACGCAGATAGGCCAGGAAAAGCAGTGCCAGCAAGTCCCCGACAGCCGCCACCATCCCCTGTCCACACTGCGTCAGAACCTTCCGGGCGCGGACTGGCCTGACCAGTCATCTGCGCACCCACAGAGCCCAACCCACCCACCCCCAGGATGACTTGATGGTCCTCGTCGATCCCGACGGATGAACCACACACAAGATTACAATGTATTAGGCATAATTATATAGGGGAAAAAACTTTCTTTTTTTTCTCTCTCCCTTTTGTCATTCTCAACAAATCTACCATTTTTCTTTTTTCCTCCAAACATTTCTATTTCTTGTCTCTCGAATGATTGATATAATTTTTTTTTCTTTTTCGTCTTTCCTCCAGGAGGATTTCCACCTCATCCTGAGCACACTACTCCATTTCTTTCTTTTTATCTATTCATAGCTTTTTTTTTTATAGTATATTTTCATTCAAAAACCAATGATTAACACATCCTTCAATATGTATGTTCCTGAATACAAAAATGGGCAAAAAAAACACACCAAAAAAACCTCAAATTCTTTTCCCATCATTTGGCACACAGCGGAGGAGAAAGTTAAATACACAGAACTGGAATCAAAACAAAGGCAAGATCATGCTCAAATCGGCTGAGCACCAAACTGGTGCCAAACATTAAACAAGCTAGCGTTTGCGCTGTCTACGCTGATGTGTTGGTGTTGTGGTGGTGTCAATGTAGTGATAGGTAATCCCCCTTCCCTTTCCACTTTTTCCTACGATGGTCATTCCTGTGGGCCAAGTAACGAGGCACGTGTCAAGGACACACCCAAATGAAACGAACAAAAGATTATGCATGTATGACATGGTGTGCTTATTTGCATGTCTATGTCACTCTGTGTGTGTGTGTGTGTGCGTGCGTGTGTGCGCGTGTGTGCATGCCCTGTGTCACTGTGTATGTGTGCATGCCTGTGTCATGGTGTGTGTATGTGTTTGTATGTCTGCATGCCTATCTCAATGTGTGTGTACATATGTGTGTGTGCATGCCTGTGTCACTGTGTGTGTGTGTGTGTGTGGACTTGTCGTTCATGAAGCAAGTGTGCAACGCAAAACTGAGAGAAAGAACTCTAATACTGTGAGCAAATAAAGGGAGGAGGGGAGGAAAAGGCGGTGGGTGGGTGGGCCATGGGTTAAAAAGGAGGGGGAGGAGGAAGAGGAATGGAAAGTTAAATACACAATGTAAATAGTCGGACATCTCATCTAATACTGTGATCAAATCTGTAAAAACAAAATCACAATTTTTTTTTTTTTTTTTTTTAAAGCAATGCACACTCTAAAATACATGCACACTAATCAGTAAGCACACATCACCATAAATACATCAAGTTACTGCACAAAACCACCAATTTAAGTACTTGGCCATAGCATATCACAAACTACCAATTTAACTTGGCAATAGCATATCACAGACATCATTGTGAAGAAGGCATGCTCAACATAATCATGTGATAAATATTGGTGAGTTAGAAAAACATCAGCTCTCGCACATACGTACCATGAAGATTGGTATGTTTCAAATAGATAAGTTGTCTGGGTAGAAGCCGCTCTAAAAACAGCTCTTGCACATACATACCGTGAAGATTGGTATGTTTCAAATAGATAGGTTGTCTGTGTAGAAGCCACTCTAAAAACATCAGCTCTTGCACATAGTACCGTGAACATTGGTATGTTTCAAACAGATAAGTTGTCTGTGTAGAAGCCACCCTAAAAACATCAGCTCTTGCACATACATACCATGAACATTGGTATGTTTCAAATAGAAAGGTTGTCTGTGTAGAAGCCACTCTAATTCCTCTGATGATTAAATACAGTGTTTCATGTTCTGCAATCCTTACTTTAAAAGAAAAAAAATCACAACAAATTTCACAGCATGTGTGGAAGCATGAAAGAAACATATATGTGTGATACATGCACAGACACATGCAGAAAAACACACATACAACAATGCCCAAATCAATGACAACAAAAAGAAACATACAGATGTTTACGCATGATGTGTGTGCATGCACACACACACAACTTTTTCCAGTCAATCATTACGACAGATATATTGTGCAAGCATGCACACACACACACTTTTTCCAGTCAATCATTACAACGGATGTATTGTGCATGCATGCACACACACACTTTTTCAGTCAATCATTACAACGACATATGTATTGTGCATGCATGCACACACACACTTTTTCCAGTCAATCATTACAACGACAGATATATTGTGCATGCATGCACACACACACTTTTTGCAGTCAATCATTACAACGACATATGTATTGTGCATGCATGCACACACACACTTTTTCCAGTCAATCATTACAACGGATGTATTGTGCATGCATGCACACACACACACAAAAAAAAAGGAGGGGAGGGGGCGGGGGGAGAGTGCGTGTGTGTGTGTGTGTGTGTGTGCACCTGTGGGTGTTGTGTATGTGTTTGGGCATGGCAATTATCATGATTCTTTTGGGTCTATTTTTAACCCCGACTGTGCAATCTGAGTTTCAAATGTACAGTCATTAAACCAAGAATTACAGATCAACCTTAGCTATATGTAGTTCGCATGATTCACGCACACACTCACTAAAATGATCCCAGCTGTTGATCTTTGATTCACTTCCACCAATTTTCATGACTTTGTCAAAAAAAAAAAAAAAAAAAAAAAGGATTCACCCAAAATGAGTGATTTTGCATACGTGATGCATAGGGAGGAATACTGCTTGAAATCTTTCTTTGAAAACCTTGGGTGACTTTATACCCATGACGTACGCCACTGAACTCATCTGGTGATGAAGGGCAAAGTTTAAGACAGTAAATGTTCACCTAGAAATCACTGCATTATCTTTTGGTATTCAATCATCATCAGGTTTTCTGAGCAAAACCTGCGATCTGCAGTATAGTTTGGGTCGATACTGTTGAAAAGTTGAGTTTAAGGACACACTAGCTTACCACCTAAACCCCCTTCAGAAATTTCCACCCCCTTCAAGTTTGCAAAAGACTGCCCCAGGACAGAAATTTCCATCCCCTTCCAGTTTGCAAAAGACTGCCCCAGGACAGAAATTTCCATCCCCTTCCAGTTTGCGAAAGACTGCCCCAGGACAGAAATTTCCATCCCCTTCCAGTTTGAAAAAGACTGCCCCAGGACAGAAATTTCCATCCCCTTCCAGTTTGCGAAAGACTGCCCCAGGACAGAAATTTCCATCCCCTTCCAGTTTGCAAAAGACTGCCCCAGGAAAGAAATTTCCATCCCCTTCCAGTTTGCAAAAGACTGCCCCAGGACAGAAATTTCCACCTCCTTCAAGTCTGCAAAAGACTGCCCCAGGACAGAAATTTCCATCCCCTTCCAGTCTGAAAAAGACTGCCCCAGGACAGAAATTTCCATCCCCTTCCAGTTTGAAAAAGACTGCCCCAGGACAGAAATTTCCACCTCCTTCAAGTCTGCAAAAGACTGCCCCAGGACAGAAATTTCCATCCCCTTCAAGTCTGCAAAACACTGCCCCAGGACAGAAATTTCCACCTCCTTCAAGTCTGCAAAAGACTGCCCCAGGACAGAAATTTCCATCCCCTTCAAGTCTGCAAAACACTGCCCCAGGACAGAAATTTCCATCCCCTTCAAGTCTGCAAAAGACTGCTCCAGGAGAGAAATTTCCATCCCCTTCAAGTCTGCAAAAGACTGCTCCAGGAGAGAAATTTCCATCCCTTTCAAGTCTGCAAAAGACTGCCCCAGGACAGAAATTTCCATCCCCTTCAAGTCTGCAAAAGACTGCCCCAGGACAGAAGACTGCCCCAGGACAGAAATTTCCATCCCCTTCAAGTCTGCAAAAGACTGCCCCAGGACAGAAATTTCCATCCCCTTCAAGTCTGCAAAAGACTGCCCCAGGACAGAAATTTCCATCCCCTTCAAGTTTGCAAAAGACTGCCCCAGGGCAAAAGACTGCCCCAGGACAGAAATTTCCATCCCCTTCCAGTTTGCAAAAGACTGCCCCAGGGCAAGACTGCCCCAGGACAGAAATTTCCATCCCCTTCAAGTTTGCAAAAGACTGCCCCAGGACAGAAATTTCCATCCCCTTCAAGTTTGAAAAAGACTGCCCCAGGACAGAAATTTCCATCCGTGTCATTGAAGGAATTTTCTGATCACAAAATTGTTTGAAATCATCATTTTTGGATAGTGTGTTCACATTCCTTTCAGAAAAGTATGTTCTATAAACTTTCTTTTAGTAGTTTGCATGTCATATATATATATATATATATATATAGAGAGAGAGAGAGAGAGTTTACATATATAATATATATATATACACAGAGAGAGAGTTTTGTTTTTTTTACCCTCTGTGACCAAAACATCCTTTGGCAAATGATTGTCACTGAATGGGTTAACAACATATTTGGCTTACACCCTGAAGGCCAAGTTTTCTAGTGCTGGGGGTCTTGTTGTGTCTGAGGTTTTGTTGTTGGATTCCTAACAGATCTGTGCAGTACTGGTTCAGTGAAACCTGCCCTGAGGCCCTAACAGGGATGAGCAATGCTGACACACCTGGGAGTACTGTAGACTTCAGCTCACAATGCAAACAAACCAGATGGCCACAAGGGTGATAAATACTCTGTCATGCAAACAAATAGGAGGAGGGAAGAAAAAGCACCATTCTGCGACAATATTCAAACGCATTCCAAAACAGTGGCCTCGAGGTTACGACGTGACGCACGGAAAGCACGCTTCAATACACAGACCACACCTTCACAGCACTGATTCCTATGACAGGGCAAGATGTACAACTGTCAATCGTGTCAAGGAATGTTAGTTGCATATGTTAGTTACAAAGTGTAAAGTGAAAACGAAGGACAAATAATACATATAACATTGACACACATTTCTCTCACAGATGCACTGGTTTGTTGGACATCATTTTATAAGTCATCAGAAACCCAGACACGATCAGTACCTTGGGGTATTTTCACTTCAAAACAGAATGTAACAGACACTACTGTGAGAGAACCCAGAAAACATGAATCGAAAGAAAAATGTCTTTACATCGAACTTGTGAAATCTCCAGCGGTTTTTCCTCTTCTGGAAGCAGTCAACCAATGGCAAGAGAGCTTTCAGATGACAAGATATTTACACTGTATTAATTCATTATCTCTCTTGACACAGACTTCTCTGTCTAGCTTGCATAAAAAGACCCTCAGTCTTTTATGTGTTCATACACATTTGAGAGTTCTGTGTGTCTATGAAGACAAGTGCATCTGCATGGTAAAACGTTCATAATAGTTGTAAACATGTTCCATAGCTCTTTTCACAAATCATTATTATATTGTATCATATTGTAGTGTAGCATTGTGTACTGTACTGTACTGTACTGTACTGTGTCATTCTTTCGTCACAACAGATTTCTCTGAGTGAAATTCGGGCTGCTCTCCCCGGGGCGAGCGCGTCACTACAGTGAGAGTCCCACCCTCTTTTTCTGTCTGCACATTTATTTGTTTTCCTATCAAAGAGGATTCTTCTGCAGAATTCTGCCAGGGGTAAAACGAACTGCATGCCACACACAAGACCCCAGTTTATCATCTCATCCAACCATCTGGAACCACACCACTCAAGGTCTTGTGGAGGGGGAGGAAATACTGGCAAGTGTGTGATTCGAACCTGTGTGCTCAGATTCTCTCGCTTTCTGAGCAGACATCTTAGTGTTAGGCCACCACCAATCCTTATGGCATCAACCCTGTGTGTGTGTGGTGTGGCCATGTCTCTGTCCCTACATCTCAATCTCCCCCCCCCCCCCCACCCCCCCTGGCACCCCCCCTCTCTCCCTCGGCAAGGTTTGCTTTTCTGACATGTGCAGCATGGCGTTGACACGAACCTATTCTATATTCATGCCAGCTTTGTATGTTTTGATTGCACTCATTTGAAAAAAAAATATTACATTGACAAAAAAAAAGAAGAAGAAAAAAAAGAGAGATCTCTTGGTAAACAGCCCACACACTGTTTTACTGGTACACAACAAACAGGTAAATCAGTCATAACTCATTCCTCCCTTTTTTATTATTATTATTATTTAATTGTGAAATAAATACAATTAAAATATTTTTCAAATCTATCACGTATGCATCCGCATGCAAGCTTGCAAATCACACATGATGCAATCCTACACACACGCTCACAACAATACATGATACACACACACATTCTGGCACGATGTAAACGCCTGTCACTCGCGTCAGAATACTGCTGTGAATGAACAAGCATCCTCTCCGAGTTTTTCCTCCTCTCAACGTACTCCACAACACAACAAAACACTGCGTAAACGAAAACAATCTTTACATTGAGCATCCTCGTTCATCAATAACAAGAAATAAAAATCTGTTCTTCCCTGTGATTATTAACAAGCATTTTAAGTTAACTGTGCACAAAGCGCCACTGTTTTACCTTCACGTTTATTCATCTGTGTCTTCTGTGTCATTATCACCCACCTTATGCAGACACATATCAAACAATGCGTGCAAAAAAACACAATCCCTTTGTACCTAGTCAAAACACCATCTAAATAGCTGAACAATACACCAATAAAAATGATTTTTTACGCGTATCTCTGCCTTGACCCTCTTTTTTGACTACCATCCTAAATTTTAACTGATTGTTCACAAAATTATTCGTTTCAATACCATAAAAAGTATAACATATCAATAAACAAATTACAACAACAATAATAGTAACAATGATATCAATAACAGCAATAATAAAAAAATAAAAAAAATAATAATAATACTAAGGCTGCTCAGAATGTAGCTGTGACTGCCAGTTTCGAATTTTGTGATTTAACTCATTATATTTTATTTCATTTTAATCTTATTTTCTCTAGTCATTTATTTATTTATTCGTTTTTCTCTCCATTTTTCAGCATGTTTAAGACAAAGTCTTCAGTGTTCAAATCTGCATGCCATGTACACCGTGTGCAGCTTTTCAGTGGCTGCAGAATGGCCGTCACATGTTGCAATCATACACTACAGCATCTTGGCTTGTACAGCGCAAAAAATTCAGCATTGCTGTCATATGAACACTTCATCTGTTAAACTTGCTTCTTATTTTTTTTCTTCTTTTCTTTGCTTCAAATAAACGCTTCATCTGTTAAATTTACTTCTAATTTCTTCATTTCTTTGCTTCAAAATAAACGCTTCATCTGTTAAACTTACTTCTTCTTTTTTTTTCGTTTCTCTTTTTATCTATTCACATATTTATCCTGGCTTTCCTACTGTAAAACGTGCGCTCTTAAATTAAGAACCATAGGACATGCTACTATCAACAATTTTCTTCCTGTTAAATCCTTTTTCTTTTCAGCAAAAAGCATGCACAACAAGAATCACTTCTTCGAGCACATACCTTTTTTTTCCCCCCCCCTAGAAAAATATGTCAAATACATATAAACACAAAAGGGATTAAATACATTTATGGAGGGAGGTGGGGTGGGAGGGGGGGGGGGGGGAGGAGAAAGAGGGACTCATGAAAGCTATCGCGTAACAGTTCAGACAATCTTGACTTGCCTTCAAACATACCAAACTCACAATTTCAGATCACACAAGCAACACCCCCGCCCACCCCCCCCCCCCCCCCCAAAAAAAAAAAAAAATCTATATGCACACTACCATAAGATGCAAGGTGGTAGCCATTCCTTTCATATACCCCCCCTCCCCCTCCCTCCATCCCCCACACCCCCAGCTCCTTCCACCTGTCACTCATTCTTCACCCTGCATGTCCAGCCCCATCAGCAAAAAAAGGGAAGACCTTTTCCCCAAACCCAGCCTCCATCAGCTGTCACTCACTCTTCTTCTCTCTTCGTCCACACCCAGGAGGGAGCAGGGAATGTTTCACAACCCCCCCCCCCCCCCCCCCGCCGTCCCCCCCCCTCCTGCCATCAATCACTCTGCCTACCCCGCCCCCTTGCCAACAATCAATCTGCCTAATTGTTCACCCCATAAAGGCAGAGGGAATTTTTCACAGACCCCCCCCCCCCCCACACACACACACACACACTCCCCCCCCATATACCCTGCCCTCACCAACCATCAGCCACTCTTCCTGCTTGTCCAGGCCTACAGCCCCAAGAAAGGCAGGAAGGATGTTTCCCACTTCTTCTTCTTCTTCTTCTTCTTCTGCGTTCACTCGTATGCACACGAGTGGGCTTTTACGTGTATGACCGTTTTTACCCCGCCATGTAGGCAGCCATACTCCATTATCGGGGGTGTGCATGCTGGGTATGTTCTTGTTTCCATAACCCACCGAACGCTGACATGGATTACAGGATCTTTAACGTGTGTATTTTATCTTCAGCGTGCGCATACACACGAAGGGGGTTCAGGCACCAGCAGGTCTGCACATATGTTGACCTGGGAGATCGGAAAAATCTCCACCCTTTACCCACCAGGCGCCGTCACCGTGATTCGAACCCGGGACCCTCAGATCGACAGTCCAACGCTTTAACCACTCGGCTATCGCGCCCGTCGGATGTTTCCCACAAATCCTGCCTCCCTGCTGTCACTCACTCACTCACTCCTCTCCCTACTTCTTCACCAAGGTGGATGGAGGAGGGATTTTCCCCCTACAAACCCCACCCCACCCCTACCCCAAACACCACCCACCCACCCACCCACTCACTCTTCTCCCTGGTTGTCCAGCCCAGTGAAGACTGAAGGGACGTAGGACCGGTGGCGCATGTCTCGCATGAAGTTGTTCACCTCGCTGACCACACCCGACGACCTCTCACCCCCTCGCTTCTGCATGGCACTGCGGAACAGGTCCTGAACTGTCTCCTCCTCCAGGGAAGTGATGGTCCTCCTTGGGAACAGGTTCACCGAGCGCCGCTGGGGCCGCAGGATGCGCGGCGAGATCCGCTCGCGTTTGGGGTCGCCGTCGTCCTCCGACCTCAGGGTCACGGCCCTGACGCTGTCCTCGCAGTAGGTGATGAGTGTCTCCAGTGTGTCCGCCGGGCGGGAGGAGGAGAATTTCCGCCGTGCGATCTCCATGCAGGCGTCCACGAAGCCTTGGAAACACAGACCTGGAAAAAAAACAACCCAACAAACAGAGATGCCAGGCCCTGTCAAGTGTTTGCAGGAACTATCAGGAAATTTGGTAGGAACATTCTGAATATGGTATGAACACTCAGACTCCAAGCCATATCAGCAAATGTAAATTCTATCTACAAGGCATACAAACATCTTGGGCCTACCTACAACATGGTGTAACTGCTACAATTAAGCTAACTGGTCCCACTCAATGCTGTTTCAATGTACCCATGCACACGATTAGATGAGCATCATGATCATAATCTGAGACCAAGGTTTATAGTGACTGCCCTGGCCTTGTGACTGATAGGTCTAGAGCTTCTGCATGTCACAACAGCAAAGCATGTGACCATGCTATGTAGTCGAAAATGAAATTGTTTGAACAATTTTGACGTTGGCATAATGTCGGAACAAACTACGATCGAACTCAACAAAATACAGCGAAATCATAACGTTTGGCATCTCTGAACAACACACACACAAGTAACCTCGTATATAAAAAATACACCTTCGAAGCCTTGACAACACAGCCCTGTTTTTTTCTTTTTTTTTTTCTTTTTTTTTAACACAGCCCTGTTAAAACATTGCAACTTCAGTATGACAAATACATCAACAAAGCCTAGGAAACCATTCATGTAAAACACACACAAACACACACTCGTAAACTAGTGTATGAAAAATACACCTACGAAGCGTTGACAACACAGCCCTGTAAACAATTAGCAACTTCAGTACTAAAAATATACCAACAAAGCCTTCAAAACAATGGTCTTGCATGCTAATTACTCTGCATGCACGCACGCACGAACGCATGCGCGCGTGCGCGCACACACACCCACACACACACACAGAGTACTGACCTGAGGTCCTGTCAGGGTTGAGGAACTCCCACTTCCGCTGCATGTCAATGTAGAGGATGTCGATGGAAGCGTTGTTCAGCCCCTTGCGGTTCAGACGACACTTCCTGAAATAATGAAGGACGAAAAAGTTACATTCAGCCCCCTTCCGTTCAGATGACACTTCCTGAAATAAACAAAGACGAAAAGGTTAAAGGTCCCATAGCCTGTTTTGTATGGCCATCAGGGCAGCAAATTCAAATCCGCTTTGTCTGGGGCCCGGCATAGGAAGGCTGGGTCCAACCAATGCTCTCCTTCCGCCATTTTAAACTCCCTTAAGCTATGTCAAGTACCCATTTACACCTGGATAATAATAATAATTATTATATTTATACAGCGCTGAATCTTGTGCAGCGACATATCAAAGCGCTTTCGCACCAGTCACTTAACACGCAGGCCTAACTCTAAAACTGGAAAAACTGAAGACGAGGAAGAGGCAGGGAAGGGAGGCTATTTTTTACTTTCACCTGGATGGGGTGAGGACAATCAGAGTAAAAGTCCCTGCCTTTCACAAGGACACAACACCATGATGATATATGGGGCCTTGAAAAAGAAGAAGGAAAAGAAGAAGATGAAAAAGAAGAAGAAAAGAATAATTTTCTAGATTCAGTTTTTCAAGGCAGCATCACTATGTTCTGACAAATCCATATGCACTACACCACATCTGCAAAGCCGATGCCTGACCAGTAGCATAACCCTGCGTGCTTTGTCAGGCCATGAGCGTACCTATCAAGAGTGGGTATCTTCTACAGAATTTTATCAGAGGACAATGCTTTCATTGCCATGGGTTCTTTTTCAGTGTGCTATGTGCATACTGCAGACAGGACCTCAGTCTATCATCTCATCCAAATGAACAGACTCTCAGTTTGATTTTTCAGTCAAACTTGGGAGAAAAGGTGATACCTGGATTTGAACCAAGACTGTCACAGACACTGTACTGGCAGATGAAACAGAAGAAGGAAAAGACGGGCGCAATAATCGGGGGGTCCCGGGTTTGAATCACGGTGACGGCGCCTGGTGGGTAAAGGGTGGAGATTTTTACGGTCTCCCAGGTCAACATATGTGCAGACCTGCTAGTGCCTGAACCCCCTTCATGTGTAAATGCAAGCAGAAGATCACATACGCACGTCAAAGATCCTGTAACCCATGTCAGCGTTCAGTGGGTTATGGAAACAAGAACATACCCAGCATGCACACCCCCGAAAACGGAGTATGGCTGCCTACATGGTAGGGTAAAAAACGGTCATACATGTAAAAGCCCACTCGTGTGCATACAAGTGAACGCAGAAGAAGAAGAAGAAGGAAAAGGAAAAGGAGGAGGCAAAAAACGAAGGAAAAGATGGAGAAGGAGCAAAAGAAAGACGAGGAGAAGGAGATGAAAAAGAAGATGAAGAAGGAGAAAGAAAAGAAGATGAAGAAGGAGAAGGAGGAACAGAAGAAGAAGAAGGTGATGATGATGATAGTGAAAAAGAAGAGATGCATGGAAGAAGAAGAAGACGATGATGAAGAAGACATCCATGAAGACATCCGTCACACACTTAGGATGTACATATAATCAGGGCAGGATAGTACAAGATCTCCTTGTTGTCCTGCCAGTCTGTAACTGTGATGCAATCTGACATGTTCCAAGTTAAACACAGTTTACACCAAGAAGAAGAAGAAGTCACATACTTCAGATGTACACATAACAGGACAGGACACTGTATAAAGTATTCATGCTGTGTGAAATGGTCCAAATTAAAACTGTCTAAATGACAAACAAGAAGAAGAAGCCAACAACACCCAAACCAGCAACACCGCAACCACACACACGTCACACACCTGGCGAACATACGGAAGGCGGTGGGCCCCAGGCGGATACAGCCCCGCACGCTGAGGCAACCCATGAAGATGTCTGCCAGACGCTCTAGCAGGCGGAGGGGCCTCAGCTCCTCGGCGTACACCGCGGGGAAAATCTCCTTCAGGCATGACTGCTCCTCCTCCTCGTTCTCGTCCTCTGACGACTCCACGATTGTCAGCTCGTAGGGCAGCGGCTGGAGACTGGGCCCATCCTCCTCCATGAAAGCCTCCGCAGGTTTGTCCGTCTTGTTCTTCTGGAAGATGCTGGATGATTGCGGATCCTTGGAGTCCAGGAAAAGCGAGTCCTTGATCGGGCCGGGGCCTGTCCGCCGGCCTTCGCTGTGGCTGCGGGGGTGGTGTCTGTTTTTGTTGTTGCTTCCGCTCTTGTTATCATCGTTTCCGTTCTTGTTATCATTTCCGCTCATGTTGTTATTTTCGTTCTTGTTGTCGGTGCCAGTCCCACTCTGACTGTTGTTGGCATTCTGGTCCTTCTGCTGGTGGTGGTAGTAGGGTGGCGTGTCGAACCTGGTGATCTCCCCTTCCCCCTCCACAAAGACGCGGCATGTCTCCTGTCGCTGGTACGAGGGTCGCATCTTGTCGTTCTCGGCGAAGATGGACTTCTGGCCGTCGCTGGCCGGGGCGTCCTCGAAGCGGATGGTGATGTCGCGCTCGCGCTGGTTGCGGTGCCGAGTCTCGGTGGTGGGGGGGCTGGAGGGAGAGTCCACCTCCATCTCCTCTACACACCGCTGAGGCCGCCGCCATCTTCTGCGTCTGTTTCAACAGTCATCCGTGTTGTTACTGCCTCAGTGTGTGTGTGTGTGTGTGTGTGTGTGTGTGGTATGCATGCATGTGTGCAAACATGTGTTTGGAAGTGAATGCACACACATGCATGTCTGTATGTACTTCAATATATATCTCTCTCTCTCTCTGTATATATATCTGTGTGGAGTGATGGCCTAGAGGTAACGCGTCCGCCTAGGAAGCAAGAGAATCTGAGCACGCTGGTTCGAATCATGGCTTCGCCGCCGATATTTTCTCCCCCTCCACTAGACCTTGTGTGGTGGTCTGGACTAGTCATTCGGATGAGATGATAAACCAAGGTCCCAGGTACATCATGCACTTAGCGCACGTAAAAGAACCCACCGCAACAAAAGACTTGTTCCTGGCAAAATTCTGTAGATAAATCCACTTCGATAGGAAAAACAAATAAAACTGCACGCAGGAAAAAATACAAAAAAAAAAAAAAAAAAAAAAAGGGTGGCGCTGCGGTGTAGCGACGCACTCTCCCTGGGGAGAGCAGCCCGAATTTCACACAGAGAAATCTGTTCTGATAAAAAGAAATACCAATAAAAATATACTCTTGTTTAATTTTTATCTTAATTCTGGTCCTTTTTGACACAGAAAGTAAAACAGGCAAAGGAACAACTTCTTGCTGACACTAACCTAACATAATCAAAGAACATACACACACACGTTTTCACACACACACACACACACACACAAAGTCTCTCTCTCTCTCTCTCTCTCACCAACATGCCCCCACCACCTCCACCACCACCCCCCCACCACACACAATACCACCAGCACCTTTTGCGGGTGTACTTGTTCTTGGGGGCGACCATGATGAGGGTGTCCCTGATCAGCGACCTCTTGACCTCCTCGTCCTTGATGGAGGGCAGGTACTCCACCACCCCCGGGGACACCTCCTGCTCCCCAGTGATGCTCAGGCTGGGGTTGGAGTTCACCTCCAGCAGGATGGGCATCAGGTCCTTCAGGATCAGGATGTCAAAGCCAAGCACCTGCAAGGGAGGTGGAGTTGGGTGGGAGGGAAACAGAACAGCCACACCGTCTCTGTTAAGTTACTACTTCTCTCTGTCGCCACCCCCCCACCCACCCCCACCCCCGTCCCCTCCAAAAAAATGGTGTATGGCTGCTTCTGCACGGTATGGTGAAAATGGTCATAAATGTAATGACAACCAGATCCTTGTACATGATATGATTCCATCAACAATGATCCCCAGTAACTGACACGATCCCAGAAACTGAAATGATCCCAGT
>NC_134889.1:5256370-5281370 GCF_041734735.1 Babylonia areolata
AGCCGTCGATGAGCAGCACGTTGTTCAGGTACTCCTGGGCCACGTGGGAGCGGTTCACCTGCCCGCGAACACAACAGCCAAGCGGTTAAAGCAGTTTCAGATTTTCAATCTTGAGGGTCCACAGGTTTGAATCTCGGTAATGGGCGCCTGGTGGGTAAAGAAAGGTGGAGATTTTTTCCCCGATCTCGCAACAGCCGAGTGGTTAAAGCGTTTTGGACTTTTAATCTGAGGGTCCCGGGTTTGAATCTCAGTAACAGTGCCTTTTATCATTGATACTTAAGCAGCTCATAGTTATCATTATCATCATTAATGTTGGGAGACTGGCACAACAGCCGAGTGGTTAAAGCGTTGGACTTTCTATCTCAGGATCCCCGGGTTCAAATCTTGGTAACAGTGCTTGGTGGGTAAAGAAAGGTGGAGATTTTTCCTCATCTCCCAGGTCAACATATGTGCAGACCTGCTAGTGCCTGAACCCCCTTTGATGGGCTCAATAGCTGAGTGTTTACAGCATTGGACTTTCAATCTGAGGGTCCCTGGTTCCAATCTTGGTAATGGCACCTGGTGGGTAAAGAAGGATGGAGATTTTTTCCCGATCTCCCAGGTCAACATATGTGCAGACCTGCTTAGTGCCTGAATCCCTCTTCGTGTGTATACGCACGCAGAAGATCAAATACGCATGATAAAGATCCTGTAATCCATGTCAGCGTTCAGTGGGTTATGGAAACAAGAATATACCAAGCATGCACGCCCCCGAAAACAGAGTATGGCTGCCAACATGGCAGGGGTAAATAAACAAAACAGTCATACACGTAAAATGTAACATGTCTGTCTGAGTGTGTAAGTGTATGTGCCTGAAACCTGACTGTATGGTGGTGGTGTGTGTCCATCGAGATCGATGATGACCATCGTTGTCATCCAGCTGGGGGATGGGGGGAGGGTGGTGGGGAGTGGGGGGTGGGGGATGCTCATGAATCTATCTGTGAATCAGATGGCTGAATAGTCCAATCTGCGCACGAAATGTTCGCTGACAGTTGGGGCAGTCAAAGACAGGCATATCATTGTCAGGGAGCTTGTTTGCCCGTGACTTTCTGGCCTGCCTCTTCTGAACAGCTGCAGCAGTCCTGTTGGCCTTGCACAACTTGGCGCCTTTGAGTGTGTAAGTGTATGTGCCTGAAACCTGACTGTTTGACACAGGAAATGAATGACAAGCGCCCAATGGCAGCTGTCAGTCGGCTCTACCCAGGTGGGCAGCCTGTTGTGCAAATGAGCCACAAGTTTATACAGCACTTAGAGCTTGGTCTCCAACTGAGGATAGGCACTATATAAGTATCAATATCATCATCATAGGCTTCGGATCCACTCTGTTTGCGCATACCCAGATTCAAACACTCCACTGTCAGCCGCCGTTCTTTCTCTGTCTCTGGAACTTGCATTTGGAATGAACTTCCTCTTTTGCTTCGTCAGGCCTCCTCACTCAGCTCTTTCAAGTCTGGCCTTAACACCCACCTCTTTCAAAGACAGACTCCCTCCCCTGCCTTTTCTTTGCCTTCAGTTTCTCAAGTTTAGAGCTATGCATGCGTGTGAATGACTGAGTGTGAAAGCACTTTGATTTGTCTCTGCACAAGATTCAGCGCTATGTAAAATACTTATTATCATTATTATTTCTCAGGTTTAGAGTTATGCATGCGTGTGAATGACTGAGTGTGAAAGCGCTTTGATTTGTCTTTGCACAAGATTCAGCACTGTATGAATACTTATCATTATTATTTTCATCATTATCATTATCATCATCATCATCATCATCATCCTCACCTGCGGGGAGTAGTTCTGGGGCTCACGCAGCAGGTAGATGCCCTCCCCTTGCGAGCCCTCGCTGGGCTTCACGATGAAGGTGGGCTTGGGCGGCTTGGTCTTGCCGCTGCCTCCGCTGCTGCTGCGCGACTCGTTGAGCTGCCGCACATCGTTGGCGAACTCGTGGTACTGGGCGGGCAGCAGCCAGGTGCGTGGGAAGAAGGTGAAGTCCTCGGGGAACAACTGCTTCATCAGCATCAGCTGCCGGAACAGCGCCACCTTGTGGAACACCTCCTGGGCACCTGGGAGGCAGCAGAGAGAGGAGGGGAGGGAATTGAAGGAAGCAATTTTTCATTCTCTGAGGGTAATTGGAATCAGAATGGTTTGTTCACGCTGAGGTCCCATGTACAGCATAAACTTAACACTTGTAAAAGAACCCACTGCAACAAAAGGGTTGTCTCTGATAAAAATTCTGTATACAAATCTACTTTGATAGTGAAACAAATATAACTGCGGACAGGAAAAGAAAAATAAAAAAATAAAAAAATCAATTAGGGTGGCATACCACTATGGTGACACATATTCCCAAGGAAGAGTAGCCAAAATCTACTGTGTCAAAAAAAACGTAATACAATAAAACGCAATACAATACAAAACAATAATACACAACACAATACACTCTCTAATCAACAAACTAGAGGCGGTGCCAACCATGGAAGCGATTTACATTTAGCATACGCTGCCAAACCCCCACCCCTCACACATCAATTTCCTGCAGACTATGGTCCCATAATTTTCAGCAGCTGTTGATGTCATTAACACCCTGGCGGTGCAGTCATTACAGCACCATTTCAGCGTTCCCCCAAATGACGCCATTTCCTTTCACACCACCTTTCTGCTTTCTTTCCTTCTTTAGCTGGAGCTGGCTTCTTGCTTTCTTTCTTTCTTTCTTTTAGAGTTCATGCGCTGCAGCTCCCACGTTCACCTGTATTGTGGGCTTTTACTTGTACAACTGTTTGTTATGCTGCTGTTTAGGCAGCCGCTCTCCGTTTTCTGGGGTGTGCATATATACTGATGTGGGACATCGGGGAGAAAAATCTCCACCCTTAACCCACCAAGCAAAACGAAATTAAAACCAAATAAAAGTTTTGGATAATACTAATAGATTTTCAACAACAACAAAAATGAAAAAAAAAAAAAAAAAAATGGAGCTGACTTCTGGTGGGAATAACTGGATCATGAATCAGCAGACTGGTGTTTTACACTCTCATTTCTTGTTTTTTGCAGTCCGTAAAGATAGTCTTTTCTTTTCGTAAATATTTCATCTTGTCCTTAGTCCAGCTCACCACAGTGGCCATATCAGGACAGTCAAAACAACAGTAACACCACCAGCAATTACAACAAGCAGTCTCAACCCGATAACCAAAAAAATGCAAAAACAACCAACACACACACAAAAATGGGTAACACAAATGGAAACATCTTAAAAAGAGCAAAAACATAAACCAGACAAAAAGGAGAGAACTCGGAAAGTAGATTCATGCATGCATTACAGCATAATTTGATTTAGAAATAAATTCAATTCAATTAAACTTAATTTCCCATCTCCTCTTCGTAGATAATTTCTGACTGATATAAAGGTTGACTTACTGAAGAGGAAAGGTTAAAAGCTTAACGGTCCCACAGCCTTGTACAGCCGTCAGGGCAGTGAATTTATATCCACAGTGTCCTGGGACCAGCATAGGAAGGCGGGATCCAGTCCTCTCCTTCCGCCGTTTTAACCCTCCCTAACCAAACTCTGGTACCCATTCACAGCAGGGTGAAGTGAGGAAAACCAGGGGCAAAGTGCTTTCCCAAGGACAACAACATCATGCCAAAACGGAAACCTCAAACCCTGATCACAGGTGATCACTGGATCAGGAGTCCAATGTCTAACTGACTCTTGTCACTGCGCCTCCTTAAATAAGACAGTGGAGTTCATAAAAAATAATAAAAAGAAATAAAATAAGAGAGTGCAAGGAATAAATTATTACCTGGAAATTTATTGACCTGGCCAGAGTAAACGTCTGGCTGGTCGTGGAAGCTGATGGCATTCCAGATGACATCGCAGTTGTGATCACGTCGAGGAACAGGAACCTGGAACACATGTAGTTAAACACAAAATAGAATAAAAGAAACAAAGCCCCCGAAAACAGAGTACGGCTGCCTACATGGTGGGGTTAAAAACGGTCATACACGTAAAAGCCCACTCATGTATACCAGTGAACGTGGAAGTTGCAGTCCACAAATGAAGAAGAAGGAAATATATAATACGTCTCTATCACCAAGTGCTCCAGGGTCACAAGGAATATCAGGAGGTGGGGAGTGGGGGAGGGGTACATCCAGCATACGAACATGAAAATGAAATCATATACAAACACAAATACAGAAGGATTTTTTGGCACATATGCATACATACATAAATCAAAGTTCATGCACACACTCACACATGCTTGCCCCCCACCAAAACACATGAACACTCAGAGCATATCAATGTGTGCTCACTTGATGGACTGATAACTAGACCTACATTTAATGGTTGCTATACAAATAGTAATTGCACAGTTCTCTAATACTTAAAGTATAAAGCAACCATCAGGTCACCAACAGCCTTATATTGTTGCTCATAATGTTGTTGTTGATTATGTTGCTATTGTTGAAAAAGTCAATAACAACAATAATGATACTACTACTACTAACATTAATGCTATATAGTAATGATGATAACAATAGTACATTTATTTAGCACTTTCCAACCTCTCAGAATGCTTTACATAATTACGACACATCAGTCAGTGTGTGTGTGTGTGTTATCTAGTTTAATGCATGTGTGCGATCAGCACAATTTGGAGTGTCAATGTCTACAGGCGAATGAATACATGTATTAAAAAACAAACAAACAAAACATGCACACATGGTATCCGTTGTTTATGTATTCAACAATGATGTAATATGACAAATGGTAAGTGGTTGTCAAGTGAATCACACATACATAACGAGCATAGCATCAGACTTTTTTCTTTTTTTTTTATTTGTAGAGCTCAACAGACATGGAGAGACAGAGAGTCAGAGTGCTTTATTTCAGTTCCAAGGAAAATGAATGCTCACGCACACATAAAGTGCACACACACACACACATACACACACACATGCACACATACATAGAGTTTCAGTTTCAATTTTTCAAGGAGGCATCACTGCATTCGGACAAATCCATATAATATATGCTACACCACATCTGCTGGGTAGACGCCTGACCAGCAGCATAACCCAACACGCTTGGTCAGGCCCTGAGTACATGCATACATATTTGTGTACCTATCAAAGTGGAGTTATCCGACAGACTTGTGTCAGAGGACAACACTGTAGCTGCTGTGGGTTCTTTTTCAAAGCACCTAGAGCATGCTGCACACGGGACCTTAGCTAACTGTCTCACCCTAATGACTAGACACTCAGTTTGATTTTCCTGTCAAACTTGGGAGAAAGGGCGAGAGTGGGATTTAGACCCAGACACTCACAAACTCAGATGGCAGATGAGCGTGTTAACGACACTGCCACAGAGACACATGCACACACACACACACACAAACACACACACACACACACCACAACCACATCCACCTACCCTCCCATGCACCCTGTCACCCCCGTTTTCATGTTACACACATACGTCTCTAGCTCCACCAACACTTAAAAATCTAAACGTATCTTACCCCACCCTTCATTTTTCTCCTGAACTATACTGCAGACATCCCCCCCCCCCCCCCAGCACACACACAGAGACACGCACACACACACACACACACACACACACACACACAGACGCACGCACACACACAGACACACAGACGCACACACACACGCACACAGACATGCACACACACACAAACACGTCGTCTTAAATTACACAATGTGGATAGCTGTTAAACAGAAGCACGCACGCACACACACACACACACACACACACACACACTCACTCACACACATATGCATGACCTCTTCCACCCCAGGCACTTTCGAGTCCCCTGTGGCCCAGTTTTATAAAGTGCTGTTTCATGTCAGTTCTGAGTGACCCGTCATGGTGTCTGAATACCCACATACACTCTCTGTTCAGCTCTTGTCTTCACACCCAGACAATACCAACCCCCCCAACCACAAAGCCTACAAACTACAGCTTAAAAGAGAGTTGGTTTATTAGATACTGACCTGAAAGGGTTGTTCTTTTTCTTTATTTTTCTTTCTTTTTTTTTCTTCTTTTTTTTCCTTTTTTTTTTGTTGTTGAAAAAGGAAAGGAAAAACCGTGCACAGATTTTGATTTGAATAGCAGGCTGAAAAGATCGGTCCAAGAGAACAAGAAGAAAAAGGAGAGAGAGAGAGAGAGAGAGAGAGAGAGACAGAAAGGGGGAGAAAAAGAGAGAGTGAGAGCAACAGAGGGAGGGAGAGGCACAGGGGAGTGGGGAAGAGAGAGGGAGAAAGAGAGATAGAGAGAGGAAGGGGGATAATACAGCACAGTCATACCCCCCAAAATAATTATTACTGTGCATACACACATAACTACACTCCCTTGACACCCTACACACACCCTACTCACACACACACATAATACAACACAGTCATACCCCCCAAAATAATTATTACTGTGCATATACAAATAACTACACTCCCTTGACACCCTACACACACCCTACTCACACACACACATAATACAGCACAGTCATACCCCCAAAAATAATTATCACTGTGCATACACACATAACTACACTCCCTTGACATCCTACACACACCCTACTCACACACACACACAACACAGTCATACCCCCAAAAATAATTATTACTGTGCATACACACATAACTACACTCCCTTGACACCCTACACACACCCTACTCACACACACACATAATACAGCACAGTCATACCCCCCAAAAAAATTATTACTGTGCATACACACATAACTACACTCCCTTGACACCCTACACACACCCTACTCACACACACACACAATACAACACAGTCATACCCCCCAAAATAATTATCACTGTGCATACACACATAACTACACTCCCTTGACACCCTACACACACCCAACTCACACACACACAACAACAACAACATTATTTCAAGGAAAATGCACACACACAAAAAGTAGCTTTCAACAAAAAAAACAAATCAAGTAAACTTTCAATAAAAGGCAAGAGCCTTACATCAATGTGTACGTGCCTATCTTCTGTAGAAGTCTATCAATAATTAATCAGTCCCTTCTATCACCATTGACAACCTGCACCCACAACAGAGGGACCGCCGCAGGCTGATCGATGCTGATTTAAAGCGTCTGGTGTGAGACGCCCCACAACAATCACCCTCTCTCTTCTCTCTGTAAATATTGATCAGGCAAGCCACCCCCTGCCACCAGAAGAAAAGCTATGGAGTGGTGGTGCAGTGGAGGTGACTCTTATTAGTGCAACAACTGACAGTATGTGCGGTTGTTTTTGTAGGGTTTTTTTTCACCCAGTATTTGAAAGTCTAGGACTTTCAAAGATGTGTGTGTGTCACTGTGTGTGTGTCACTGTGTGTGTGTGTCACTGTGTGTGTGTGTGTGTGTGTGTGTGTGTGTGTGTGTGTGTGTGTGTTTGCAAAGATATGTTGTTTGTCTGGACAAAAATTGTGTAACATATGCAAAATTATCACTTATTATAAGTAACATGAAAGAAAACACGAACCAGTTTGGTCTGATATTAATCTCTCTTCTTCTTTCTCTGGTGGGAGGGTGGCAGAAAGGGGGGAAGGGGGCAAGGGGGGTGGAGAAGGTCTCTGTCTGGCACAGACTCAGATACTGAATGAATATGTACGTCATGGCAGGCGCTTCAAGCTGTGAACTTGGCAAGATGAATGTATATTAATGTAGCAACTCAGTCTTTATCAAAATTAATTTCACTAACCCTTAAAACAGAGTCGAAAACCACAGAATGGGTCTAACATGGTAATATCGATCACTTATCAACCCAGTGACAACGCAAAATGTCATTTTCTACTCTGCAAACAGTACGAAAATTTTCGTTTGTATACGTCCTACCTTAGAATACTAATTTATAGTTCTAACGCAGCACATATTATTGTCGTTAACAAGTTCCTGTACTTTCAAAGAATCCAAAAACAGTAAAAGAGTAGTGGATCTAAATATCATTCTCGGTTTCAGCTGACACACAGGAACAAAGTGCACTCTTCTACGGAGGTGACCTCCCTTCCCGGTCCCACTCGCCCATTGTACTGAATTCCTCAAACGTAAACAGGGAGTGAATCATGGACTCACCAACAGAGGCTATTGATAATCAAGTCCTTCGGCTCGAATACCCACCCATACAAACATGGCGGACAAATGGAAATGCTCTCTCCACTTTCGTCTTTTTACTGAACGCCTTCAACGTCAACTCCGTCCCCCCCCCCCCCCCCCCCCCCCCCCAACGCCCAACCCAAGTTTTTCCAGTCTTTTCCGATTGCGCGACCTGCTGTGACTTTCATCAATCTTTCCGAGTCGGGGGGGACAGTAGAATCTTTCCGAGTCGGAGGGACAGTAGAAATCTGAAGAGACAAGTCAACCGTTTTAGCTGTTTGACCAAAGGACAACGAAGATTCATCTGAGAAAAAAGCAAACTTGAAAAAAAAAAATGAAAAAAAAAGAAAAGAAAAAACAACAACAAACAGCGAAAACACGATTCAATAAGTAACTCACAACAATTAAATGATCAAGAAAAACTAAATCACAGTCAAGCAAAGCAAAACCAGAAAGTAATCATACACTGAAGTGTATACGGTAGTGGTCAGTTGTTCAATAGACTGTTTTTACAAACACCCTCACACTTACGCACACAAACACTGACGTGCACACGCACAAACACGAGCACACACACACACACACAGAGAGAGAGAGAGAGAGAGAGAGAGAGAGAGAGAGACACTGACGTACACCACCCCTTTCCCCCCAGTTCAGGCTATGTTCAGACCCGCCCGGCATACACTACTAGTACACACACACACACACACACATATATATATATATATATATACACACACACACACATATATATATATATATATATAAGCATGGTGAAATCCGTGTGTATTGTATACAGTGTCGCACACTTGAACAGTGACAGGAACTTCAGTTTACAGTCAGTAGAGAGCAAGGGAGCAGGGTTATTGTCACTTGAGACAGCACTTTCATATCAATAGCGACGGGGGTCTCTTCAGCTCAAAAGCTCTTTGATCATGTCATTCCAGTGCTATCTCCTTCCATCCTCTACACACCCTCCTTGAAATAAACTGCTGACAGTTTATGGGTGACGTTTCGGTACACAGACACATATGTTGTGGTAACCAGTTACAGCGGGAGCCTGACAACCTTTTTTTAAAATTCAAAAGCTAGCGTTGAATCAGCATCACAATGAACCATTGACTATTCTGTTTACCCGCTTTGTTTCTTGGTTCTGGTGGTTGTCTGATCGCTTCATTGGTTTATCTGTCTTCCGTTCATTTGCGTCTATGTCTGGATGAATGGCTTGTTGGTTGGTTCACTGGGTTGGGTAGGTTGGCTGGTTTACTTTGTATTCGTCTCTGCCCTAGTTTCATTCACACACAGACACACACACACACACACGCGCGCGCGCCCGCACGCACACACACACACACACACACACACACACACACACACACACAAGCCTAAGCTTTTGGTTTATTCAAATCCTTTTTCGTCAGGGGACAGGCCCGCGGGCTTAATGTTGTCCACGCAAACGCTTTTGTTTTCTTGCTATTTACTTTGTTTCTTAGTTCTGCTGGGCTTTTTTCGTTGTTGTTGACTATGGTGTTGTTTTTCAGTACCTTCTTTACTCCCCATCAGCTCTTCACTCTTTGTTTCTTCTTTTTGTTCTTCTGCTTTCATCAGTGGGCTCCAACTTCCACATTCGTTCGGTTTTAAGTGGGCATTTATGTGTATAAACCTTTTTAACCTCACCATAACAGGCAGCCATACTCTAGTTTGGGGGATGTGCATGCTTGGTATGTTCATGTTTCTATGACACACCAAACATGGATTATGGGACCTTTGATGTGCATATTTTTATGTTTAATACACATGAAGGGGGTCCAGGCGCTAGCAAGTCTGAACTTATGATGGACTAGGAGATAAGAAAAATTTTCAACCTTAACTCACTCAGTACGGCCAGTCCTCTCTTCTCCTCTACACAGACCCCTCGGATGTCCAGTGGGTGTCTGAATGACCCAACCTTTAGCTTCTGTCATCAAAATTGTGGTATTCTTTGTCAACATTCACGTCTTCAGTATAAGAGCCTTCCGCTTGCAATATTCTGATGATGGTAATTGGGGTGAAACGCTGTTAACGTCGTCTCTTTCACCGTTTGTATGGAAAGAGTTAACCCACCAGACGCAACAAAGATTGGAACCAAAGACCAACGGGCACAATAGCCAAGTGGTTAAAGCACTGCACTTTCAGTCTGAGAGTCCTGGGTTTGAATCTGGGTAATGGGGCCTGGCAGGAAAAGGGTGGAGATTTTTCCGATCTCCCAGATCAACATATGTGCAGACCCGCTTGTGCCTGAACACCGTTCATGTATCTATGCAAGCAGAAGAACAAATACACATGTAAAAGATCCTGTAATCCATGTAAGCGTTCGGTGGGTTATGGAAACAAGAACCTACCCAGCATGCACACCCCAAAAACAGAGTATGGCTGCCTACATGGTGGGGTAAAAATGGTCATACACATAAAAGCCCACTCGTTTACATATGAGAGAATGGGGGAGTTGCAGCCCACAAACGAAGAAGAAGACGATGGAACCTAAGAAGAAGGAACCTAAGACCCCATGAATATAGGATTTGAAGTCCAGTGTCTGACTGCGTGGCCAGCCACCATGCCTGTTGTTCACTATTCTGACTGAGCCCTGCCATCAATCTTGTTTCAGTGACTGCAGATTGTAAATATCGTGCATATCTCAGCCTATTGGCCCATGAGACAACAGCAGTGCTTGTGCCAGCAGTCGACAGACAGAGCCAGTGTTGTAGGGTCACTGTGTGACCACTCACCAGCAGAGACCCTGCACTGCCTTGCTGCATTCAGTTATAGACGTTGATAGAGCACCCTCTGTGTTGACGATGCAGGTGTTCAGTAGACCACAGCGGATCGACACTCCCCCTCCCCATCCTCTGTCACACACACAGACACAAACACACACACACACACACAGACACATGCAAATTGCACAGGCAACTGCAAAGCACCTGTTCTATTATTGATTCTCAGGGAACTGGCCAGCACATTGTATTACCTGATTGCATTTTCTGTCACCAAGTGCAGCATCAATGGTTCAATGACCCCCCCCCCCCCCCCCTCCCCCCCCCCTCTTTCCTGAATACTAATCATTCCCAAACAAGATCACAATTCACAAGACTCTTTAGAGTGACCTTTGTTAATCTTCCCTTCAGTTTTAAATATCAACAACAGGTGTGTCAGTTATATGTCACTTTAAAGTGGGGTTCTTTGTTTTGTTTTGTTTTGTTTTGTTTTGGTACTTGTGCACATACATACACAGATGTACACACAAACACACACACAGAGTGAGAAAGAGTGTGAGAGAAAAAGTAGAGGAAAGAGAGAGAGAACACACACACACACACACACACACAGTGACACACACACACACACACACACACACTCATGCACGCACGCACACACGCGCGCACACACACACACACACACAATGTTCCAGTTATAAATCTCTCTCTCTCTCTCTCTGTCTCTCTCTCTCTCCCTCCCTCCCATCTGGCAAGTCCAGGGCAAGTCAGGGTCTCACAGAGGTGTTGACAGCTCTGGTGCCTTTACAACTGCCTGTGGGTGGCTTGGCACCACTGCCCTTGCCTGCTACGTAACACGGCAGTGCTGCCTACGGACTGACAAAACAACTGCCGATCCTATCTTCAGAATTTGGCAGAGTGGTTCGCTGCCGCTGGTTCTTGTCCTGTGTGTTGTGGGTTGTGATGATCATGGCCAGTGTACTGTCTGTCTGTTTTGCTGTTTACTTTGTATTCGTCTCTGCCCTAGTTTCATTCACACACACACACACACACACACACACACACACACATACATATTATTAGTAGTTGTAGTAGTATTTTTTTTTAATGTATTTATCTATTATTTATTCACCCTTTTTTTCTTTTTTTTTCTCAAGGCCTGACTAAGCGCGTTGGGTTACGCTGCTGGTCAGGCATCTGCCTGGCAAATGTGGTGTAGCGTATATGGATTTGTCCGAACGCAGTGAGCTACTGAAACTGAAACTGAAACTAAAAACAATGCTGTTCAAGCAGTCTCTACATGCTTAAGGTCACCAACCCATATCTGTATTCTATAAATCTATTTCTCCCATGTGCATGCACGCACGTGTGTGTGTGTGTGTGTGTGTGTGTGAGTGAGTTTTTGTGTGTGTGTGTGAGTGTGTACATACATGTTTGTGTTTATGTCTGATCGTTGTGTTTCTGTCAATCACTTGGAGGGGTTAGAAAGCACTGTGGACATATATGTACCATTACTATTCTTGTCATCATCAAACAACTGGGTGTTTAGTCAAAGCACTGGCTCTTAAATCTGAGGGTCCCGTGTTAAATCCGTCAGAGACCTAACACAGTCCTTAACACGAAGTCGCTTTGTGCTGCTAAGATCTCATGCAACATGACCCTGGCTCTAATAATGATGTCTGCTGGATTCAGTATCAGTTTCTGATTCAGGAGAGCCACCAAAGAGTGTAGACTGATCTATATAAGCACACATCTGCTGGATAAAAAAAAGGGCAGATACCTGATCTTCATATAAACCCAATACGCTGATCATGCCTTGACACTCCTAAGTTAGGTTTGTGTAAAATCGGAAACACAAAAATGACAATAAAAAGGAACAAAATAAATAGATAACTTCAGAGGTTTTTTTTGTTTGTTTTTTAAGATAATGGACTGAATACATGAAAAAAATATATTAAAAAAAACAGAAAAATGGTGGATAATGGGTGGAACAAGTTGTTTCATTTTTTTTCCAATCCCCAAAGCCAGTATCTATCTATCTATCTTATTCATATCTATCTATCAAATTCACATACACTACCCACATCTGCTAGGCAGATGACCAACAGCATAACCCAACACACTTATAGGCTTGACTGCATACATACATCTCTGTCTCTCTCTGTCTCTCTCTCTAGACATATATATATATATATGTTATTGTTTTTCAGTGCGCTAACTGCACGCTGCACACGAGACCTTGGTTTATCATCTTATCCAAATGACTTGATGCTCAGTTTGATTTTCCTCACGCTTATAGTTGACTTCATCATGTTTTTGCGCCTTATACATATTATTAGTAGTAGTTCTTTTTTTGTGTATTTATCTCTCCTTTTTTTTTTCTCAAGGCCTGACTAGGCGTTTGGGTTACGCTGCTGGTCAGGCATCTGCTTGGCAGATGTGGTGTAGCGTATAGGGATTTGTCCGAACGCGGTGACGCCTCCTTGAGCTACTGAAACTGAAACTGAAACTTTGAAGAAAGACAGGGTGAGACTGAGCCCGGACCCTCACGGACGCTGCTGTCTTGGCAGACAGGCGTCCTAACCTCTCCACCACCTTCCTTCTTTCCAACAGTATCAGCTTGTTGCCCATGAAGGCTCGGCTCTCTCTTTCCAAACTGAACTCTGGACATGAACCCACTACTCATAAAACTGGCCCCCTTCACTCATACCCCTCTCCCTAAACACCTTTCTTTTCTTTTCTTTTTAATAATAATTTTCCAATTTGGTAACACATGGAACTTTAACATAAATACTTACATGGGAGGAGGAGCGGAAACGATGTGGAAAAAAACAAGCAAGGCGGAAGCAACATAAAAACAGTATTTTTGTGAAATACACAATTGGGAAGGAGTGGGGGGATGAAACGGACAAAACACAACATATAAAATAACAACGATAAAAAACAACAACAACACGTAAATCATTAGAAATATTCATTCAGAAAAGAACCATTCATTTCACCCAAAAATGTACCATTTGCACACACCTCAACGCACATACTTCTTTCACCAACATTACCAGCCTTAAGTTTCACTTCTGCACATGCCAAACAACAATTTTCAATCTGTATCTATACAAACAGCAGACCATTCACAATTTGCACATTATGTCTCATATTCATACTTTATAATTTGCTTATTGGAAGAAAAAAAAAAAGCAACAAAAAAAAACAATAACCACCTTTTTTTTTTCTTTCTTTTTTTTCATTATCCAAATCTCCCACCGCCCCCACCCACCCACCCCCACACTTCACCCATCCTTCACTGTCAACACCACACACTAATTCTCCCATAATGGTTGTTCTAATCAATACAACATGTCCGACAGACATAAACCCGCCCCTCCATACATACACACACACACACACACACACACACCCTTCAGTCTATTACCTGATGTTTATTCACCTAGCACGGCTGTGTGGCACTAGCGACGACCAAACAAATCAATGCAAGCCGTTGAACGGCAGGGGGTTCCGCTATATCCTGATTATCTTGTTCTGAATCGACTCCACCCCAAACCCACCCCACCCGCTCCAAACATGTGGGCATGTGCTGGTATTGGCGAAACCTTCCGTTGAAAGGCGTTGGTGTTAGGCCCTAGCCTTGTTGTGCGCTTGTCAACCATGGCAGTTTCATTGTGCGTCAAAGACCAAGAACCGGTTCCTCACCCTTTCTCTCCCTCCTGTTTTCTTTAGTTTAATCCTCACTTAATCTCTTTCCCTCCCCCTCCTCTCTCTCTCTCTTTCTCTCTCTTTGCAGATGACGTCTTTATCATGAGTTTCTTTCATGAGCTAACAGTAAAAAACTGACCTGAGAATTGAAGGCACAACAGATTACTGGAATGAAAATGGAGTTATCTGTTCTTACCTTATGATAATTGAAAAGTATGCTTTAAATATATTATTGTGTCTATTAACTATCGGTTCCCTTCATGAAAACTGCAATTAAAAAAAGGTCAAAGAAAAAGTCATCTTTCTTTTTGGATTCTGAAATTAACAGCATCTTAATATTCTGCTGCCTAATTCAAACTGCATGTACATTTCTGGTTGAAAATTCATATTCACAAAAACCACACTTTACATAGACCTCAGCAAGAATGTCATCCTCACTGTCATGAACACGAAGAGCAATTACACAGACTTACTTTGTTTGCACAAAGTTGAGTCATTTAGAGATAAACTGTTTTGAGTGCCCTTGTTGAAAGAGAGCATTTGTTGCTGTCATGCAGAGTTAGAACTTTGTTTTTATAATCAATCAGTCAAAAATCTACTCCATGAGAGGGCACCACAGTCAATCATCAGCCTGGAGGAGTGTTATGGATTATTGATATAAAGTTTATGGGTTCATGGTGTGTGTGTGTGTGTGTGTGTGTGTGTGTGTGTAAGTCGTTCTTTTTCGCAACACATAAATAGTAATCATCATATTTTTGACTCACTTGTGTAAACAAAGTGAGTCTATGTTTTAACCCGGTGTTCGGTTGTCTGTGTGTGTGTGTGTGTGTGTGTGTGTGTGTGTGTGTGTGTGTCCGTGGTAAACTTTAACATTGACATTTTCTCTGCAAATACTTTGTCAGTTGACACCAAATTTGGCATAAAAATAGGAAAGATTCGGTTCTTTCCAGTCATCTTGTTTAAAACAATATTGCACCTCTGGGATGGGCACAAAAAAATAAATAATGAAGCCTAATTATATGCAAACTGCATTTACTGTTATATTTTATTTTTTGTATTCTCTAAACTTGGCACTTTGATCTCTTATTCTGACACAACAGCAAGAGGAGTTATTATTATCATTTTTTGTTCAAACAGGAACTTCTTTTGCTAAGCATGGAATTTTTATTTATTTTGCAAACGTTTTGGTGCAGGTAGTAAAAAAGGGAAATTACTCTGTAATTAATGCTAGGGGACGTAATTTATCACAAGTGAGTCTTGAAGGCCTTGCCTCTCTTGTTATTGTTGTTGTTCTCATTCTTCTTGTTCTTCTTCTTATTATCACTGTTATTATCATTATCAAATTACTTGTTGTTATCAAAACTGTTTTTGTTAGTTGTTGTTATCACTGTTCCTGTACTGTGACAGGTGAGCTACCACGCAGACAGTAAAGTACAAGTATACATGCACACAATCAGTAATGTTTTGACACTGACCATGTCATTAATCTGATTAAACAAGCTGTTCAGCTTACACACAGTAAAGTACATGTATACATGCACACAATCAGTAATGTTTTTACACTGACCATGTCATTAATCTGATTAAACAAGCTGTTCAGCTTACACACAGTAAAGTACATGTATACATGCACACAATCAGTAATGTTTTGACACTGACCATGTCATTAATCTGATTAAACAAGCTGTTCAGCTTACACACAGTAAAGTACATGTATACATGCACACAATCAGTAATGTTTTTACACTGACCATGTCATTAACCTGATTAAACAAGCTGTTCAGCTTACACACAGTAAAGTACATGTATACATGCACACAATCAGTAATGTTTTGACACTGACCATGTCATTAACGTGATTAAGCAATCAGTAATGTTTTGACACTTACATACAGTAAAGTACATGTATACATGCACACAATCAGTAATGTTTTTACACTGACCATGTCATTAACTTGATTAAGCAATCAGTAATGTTTTGACACTTACACACAGTAAAGTACATGTATACATGCACACAATCAGTAATGTTTGGACACTGACCAAGTCATTAACTTGATTAAGCAATCAGTAATGTTTTGACACTTACACACAGTAAAGTACATGTATACATGCACACAATCAGTAATGTTCTGACACTGACCAAGTCATTAACTTGATTAAGCAATCAGTAATGTTTTGACACTTACACACAGTAAAGTACATGTATACATGCACGCAATCAGTAATGTTTTGACGCTGACCAAGTCACTGAGCACGCCGTTCAGCTTGCACATAGTAAAGTGCACGTATACATGTACACAGTCAATGGTGTTTTACACTGACCACAACTGTTGTTAAGCATGCTATACAGCCTACATGCAGTAAAGTACATGTGTAATTACATACATGCAGACAATCAGTAGTGTTTTAAACTGACCATGTGTCTAAACACACTGTTCAGCCTATATGCTGTAAAGTACATGTGTAATCACATACATGTAGACAATCAGTAGTGTTTTAAACTGACCATGTGTAGCACAGTGTACAGCCTACATGCAGTAAAGTACATGTGTAATCACATACATGTAGACAATCAGTAGTGTTTTAAACTGACCATGTGTAGCACACTGTACAGCCTACATGCAGTAAGGTACATGTGTAATTACATACATGCTGACAATCAGTAGTGTTTTAAACTGACCATGTGTCTAAGCCACGCTGTTCAGCCTACATGTTGTAAAGTACATGCATACATGTACACAATCAGTGTTGTTTTACACTGTCCATGGCGCTAAGTATGATGTACAGCCTACACACAGTAAAGTACATGTACACAATCAATCAATCAAAAACACTTTATTAATCCACATGGAAATTAAGTTGTGCAATCACAGACTCGTAAACACTAGCATAAAATCATCATGCGCAACATAAGAATTATTAAAACTAGTCAAATAAGAAGCTGATGATAAGACTAGCCCCCCCCCCCCCCCTCCCGGCACGCACACACATACTCATGTTAACACAATAGGGTATTGCAAACAGTATTTACAAATGAAAACATCAAAAAAAAAAGGGTATATATTACTAAAAATGACATACGCGCACACACACACACACACACACAGAGTCATATTTTGCATTGACCATGTTGCCAAAGACACTGTGGACACAGGCACTGTTGTTCCCCAAGCCCTTTTATCAGCCGCCCAGACCCAGACTGATAGCGCAAGTCCTTTACGATCCCAGCCCCTCGGTTTTATCAAGATCCACCTCTCCAGGAGTCTACCTGCCAGTCTTAGTGGCTCTACTGGAGCTTTAGAATTAATAATGTGACTGCAGTCAGAACATCCGCTGGTTCTGCACTCTTGTCAAACAATATGGAAAACAAGCAGTAATGTACACATATGTATTCTTGCCAGTAACAATAATACTTGAAGGTTTTGTATGAAGCAGTAATTTATTGAAAAAAAACACACAAAAAACCACATAAAAAACCAACTAAGTGGTGTGAACTGAGAATTTTAGGATATATATATTATAATCAACGTAGAAAACCAACCATTTAACTCTCTCCATACGAACGGCGAAAGAGATGACGTTAACAGCGTTTCATCCCAATTACCATCATCAAAATATTGCACGCAGATTGCTCTTATACTGAAGAGGTGAATGTTGACAAAGAATACCACAGTTCTGAAAACGGAAGCTAACGGTTGGGTCATTCAGACACCCACTGGACATCCGAGGGGTCTGTGTAGAGGAGAAGAGAGGACTGGCTGTACTGAGTGAGTTAAAGAAAAATTGAAAGCTGTTTTCTGTCGTTGAAAATTTATGATAAATAAACACTGTTTCCCAAGAAATATCCTATACTTTCCTCAAGGTGCTGACCAACTCCCAGAGTTTATGCGTAGGTCAGGCCATGTGTTCCTTAAAAAGAGCAAGAGTTGAGAACAGATGTTGTGTAGTGTAGATGGATCTTCTTCTTCTTCTTCTCCGTTCGTGGGCAGCAACTCCCACGTTCACTCGTATGCACGCGAGTGGGCTTTTACATGTATGACCGTTTTTACCCCGCCATGTAGGCAGCCATACTCCATTTTCGGGCGTGTGCATGCTGGGTATGTTCTTGTTTCCATAACCCACCAAACGCTGACATGGATTACAGGATCTTTAACGTGCGTATTTGATCTTCTGCTTGCATATACACACGAAGGGGGTTCAGGGACTAGCAGGTCTGCACATATGTTGACCTGCGAGATCTGAAAAATCTCCACCCTTCACCCACCAGATGCCGTCACCGTGATTTGAACCCGGGACCCTCAGATTGACAGTCCAACGCTTTAACCACTTGGCTATTGCGCCCGTCTGTGTAGATGGATCAGTCTGCACACTTTGATGCTCCCTTGAAACGGAAACAGAAACCTGTTTCACTGGTGTGTGAGATTTAAGTCATTTAGTGAAGGGTCCTATCGCTTCACCCTCAGGGGCCCCAACACACCAAAGGCAATACTTTCTTTCTAGCAGTTTCACCCACATTGAGTCTTTGTCACACTCCTACACAAGATAATAATAATAATAATAATAATAATAATAATGGTATTTATGTTGCACTGAATCTTGTGCAGAGACAAATCAAAGCGCTTTCACACCAGTCATTCACATGCATGCATAACTCTAAAACTGGAGAAACTGAAGACAAGGAAGAGGCAGGGGAGGAGGATATTTTGGGAAGAGGTGGGTTTTAAGGCCAGACTTGAAAGAGCTGAGTATGGAGACTTGACGAAGTGAAAGAGGAAGTTCATTCCATTTGCAAGGTCCAGAGACAGAGAAAGAATGGCGGCCAACAGTCGAGAGTTTGGGTATGCGTAAACAGAGTGGATCCGAAGCCGATCGTAGTGAGTGAGATGGAGTGTAGAGGTGAAGGCAGCTGCAGAGATAGGAAGGGGCAGATTTGTGAATACATTTATAACATAGAGTGCTGATCTTGTACTTTATTCTATGTGAGACAGGGAGCCAGTGGAGATGTTGCAAAACAGGAGTGATGTGCTCAGAAGTTTTCTTTCTGAAGAGGAGTCGGGCAGCAGAGTTTTGTATGCCCTGAAGACACTGAATGGATGAAGTAGGCATACCAGACAATAGAGAGTTACAGTAGTCAAGGCGAGAGAGAATGAGAAAAACGACAAGTCTAGATGTGATAATGATATAGATCTACTTTCTTTCCAGCAGTTTCATCCACCTAAGTCCTTGTCACACTCCTACACAAGATAATGATATAGATCTACTTTCTTTCCAGCAACTTCACCCACCTAAATCTTTGTCACACTCCTACACAAGATAATGATATTGATCTACTTTCTTTCCAGCAGTTTCATACACGTAAGTCTTTGTCACACTCATCATACACAAGATAACGATAGAGACAAGGAAAATAACGGAACATTTTTTTTGTCAGATGTTTTTCTTTCTCTTAACAGGCAGGCTTCTGTTTCAATGTGTTGAGATCCGATCTTGTTCATTCAAAAGACAAAAGTTTACTCCAGATGATGCGCAAACAGTCCCCTCCCATGCAGAATAAAAAAGCAAAGGTATTTTCTGAATGACTCACCTGTTCTCTACTACTCTAGTTTATCATTAATTACCTGTAAAATGGGGTTCATTTCCATGGTCTAACACACACACACATACACTTACACACACACACACACATATACACTCACGCACAAACACACAAACACGCACATACACTCATGCACACACACACACACACACCAAACAACAAACCTTAACTCACTCAGTACGACCAGTCCTCTCTTCTCCTCTACACAGACCCCTCGGATGTCCAGTGAGTGTCTGAATGACCCAAACTTTAGCTTCCGTCGTCAGAATTGTGGTATTCTTTGTCAACATTCACCTCTTCAGTATAAGAGCCTTCCGCTTGCAATATTTTGATGGTGGTAATTGGGGTGAAACGCAGTTAACATCGTCTCTTTCGCCGTTCGTATGGAGAGAGTTAACAGACGCAAACACTCACAGAAACAACACAAACCATCACAACCACCACAGAAAGAACAATCACAACAGCAACGACAACAACAACACCAACATACAGTAATCACCACTTACCTCTCTCCAGCCTAAATCACGGGCGACAAGCCTGACGACGTCTGTATTGCCTCGAGCCTTGGACGTATCGATGGTGACAATGTTTCGTGGATAGTGTCTCTCCCCATAGTGAATAGGGGGGATGTACACAGAAGGTCGAGAGCGACGAGTTCTCCCTATCGGCTTGGCTTCCTTTCCCACAACCTTCACCCCATCTCCCTTTCCATCCGTTGGCCGGTTAGGTGAGGAGAGGAACACTTTCAAGTCAGGTGGTCGCTGCGACCCGCTTTTCCCATCACCTGTTTTCTGGATCTGGGAAGGCGCTGAATTTCTTTGTGGACTCTGCGAGGAGTTTGACTGTTTCTCTTTCAGCTGTCGCTTTGACTCGGAATGTTTGAGCTTTGGTGTGGAATCGGTGTGTTTGAGCAGCTCAGACCGGATCCCTCGGAGTGGCAGAATAGTGTTGCTGCCCCCATAGATGAGCTGCTGTTGCTGCAGCTGTTGTCGTTTGTTGAGCATGGCGATGGCGATGGTGAGGAAGATGGTGAGTGCTGGCGATTCTGGGCCATGGGTGGAGGTGGCAGAGTCATGTCATGATGTGTGGAGTGTGGTCGTGCAGGAGTGTGGCCTTGGTGTGTTTGTGTGCAGCGGTAGTAACTTTGATGGCAGAGATGGTATGATCTTGATTGTGCGTATGTTGTGGGCTTGTTTTAGAGTGTTGTGATCTGTTTGTGGCGGACAATGATGCCTGTTGTATCCACCACGGTCAGATGATGTGAGGAGAGTTGCAAGTGATGTAAACACCTGAGGAAGAAAAAGAATGAAAATGGATTAATCTTCTTTTCTGTCTCCTGTGTAGTTGTGTACATGTGCACACACACACACACACACACACACACACACACACACACATACACACACCCCCCTCTACCTATCCCATATCACACACACACACACACACACACACACACACACACACACACGTGAGGACAGTGATGCAGACAAATAAAATTTTAAGCCTCCTCTATAAATCCGCTATTGTTATTCAATAAAAAGAGCTGGTTGAATGTTTCTTCACGGAAATGAACAGATCTGCAATTTTGATGTAAGTTAAACATTAAAACAGACAATAAACATGAACTGTTCATGTTAATGCTGAAGGGAATCATAATAATAATTTGTTTTAACTGTCTATTTAGTATTATAGAAAAAAATCACACTGTCATTATTAGTAATACCATTACTTCCCCTCAAACATCCTGAAGTTCAGTTTCATTGAGCAAAAAACTTCAGCGGCAAAATATAATATCATATATTATATGTTATATGTTTACCAACGAAAACAGTTAAACTTGCTGATGTTGTGTTGTCGACAGATATTTAAAGTTTTAACTTCTTACAAATAATCGTTAAACATCCTGGGAGTTTAGATCAAGAACTACTTGTTGGCTTTAACACTTCATTTGTCACATTTACCTGAACATTTGGCCAGAAGAAAATTTTCTCTGTACCAACTTCTTATCTCGCAAAGACATTCAAAGTTTCCAAAATAACAACTTCAATGTCAAAGTTTCCAAATGTAATGAAATATGTAAATTATTTTATACTGTTCTATATAATGTCAAAAAACATAAACTTCATAATGTGAATAAGTGAGAACACTTTGCAATATATCAAGGATCAAGAAAAATCAAAACAAACATAGATGATCTCACACTACTGATATAGAAACACCCATTAGACTTTATGCCAGCAGTGGAGATCTGTTTACGTACCACATTATAACAGAGAGAGGCAGAGAGAGACAGAGACATAGAGAGGGAGAAACATACCAACAAAGAATAAGAGATAGAACAAGTATAATCCACTTGTCTCTCCATCATTTCAAGATGCAACACATACACAGCAAGAGAGATCTATAGAAAGAGACCGACAGCCAGATTGCAAGAAATACAGAAAGAAAAAAAATTATGCAACTGTTTTGCAATCATTTCAAATTCTCTCTCTCTCTCTCTCTCTCTCTCTCTCACACACACACACACACACACACACACACATTGCACGCACACAAGCAGCGCACACTACATTTTGAATGTTCGAAAAATTCTAACACGACACGCCCGACAAATTAAGCTATAAACAGATCTGTCGTCAACTAACATGTCACTTCACAAAACACACACTTACTCCAAAACAATTCCTTGGCAGTGACTATTCTTTCTGCTTCAAACCTCCACTCGATAACCAGTAAATCACGGTTCACATGGGAATGAAGGCTACGAACCCGCAGGATAAATCCCGACCGCACACACAGACACACTCAGATCTGAACCCACTACTGGTCGGTTTAACTAATAGGCTAGTAAGGAAATCCGAAGACGAAGGCGACTGCTTAATATTCTGCGTTCCTTGAGCGGATCACCCAACGGTGCCAACAGCAAGACCTCTCAGATGATTCTATTGTACGCTCGGCTGACGCGGCCTGCCCTCACTCCTGCCAGGGTTAACGGCTTAGGCCCGGAACAGCCGGCGACAATGACTAAGGGTGTCATTATTTGGAGCGCTTGCTTTGCCTCTCACACCATAGCGAAACAACTTTGCTTGCGCTAAGCAACAGTCACGTGACCACGACGTTTTTGCTTCTTCCTTCACAAAGGAGAGACATAAGGGAGATAATGCTATTTTCGATTTCTCATTTTTCACGTTCTGAAAATGAATGTTGTGGCGCGCGTGTGTGTGTATGCGCGCGCGCGTTCGTACGTGTGTGCATGTTCGTACGTGTGTGTGTGTCCGTATGTGTGTCCGTGTGTGTGTGTGTGTGTGTGTGTGTGTGTTTGTATGTTTGTGTGTCTGTGTCTCTGTCTATGTGTGTGTGTGGTGTGTGTGTGTCTGTGTGTCTCTGTGTGTCTGGCAGTGTGTGTGTGTGTGTGCCAGTGTGTGTGTGTGTGTGTGTGTGTGTGCGCGCGCGTGTTCGTACGTGTGTTCACGTTCGTACGTCAGTGTGTGTGTGTGTGTCCGTATGTGTGTCCGTATGTGTGTGTCTGTGTCCGTGTGTGTGTGTGTGTGTGTGTGTGTGTGTGTGTGTGTGTGTGTGTGTGTGTGTGTGTGTGTGTGTGTGTGTTTGTATGTTTGTGTGTCTGTGTCTCTGTCTATGTGTGTGTGTGTGTGTGTGTGTGTGTGTCTATGTCTGTGTCTGTGTATCTCTGTGTGTCTCTGTGCGTGTCTGTTTGTGTGTGTACGTGTGTCTGTGTCTGTCTACCTGTCTGTCTGTCTGTGTCTATGCCTATGCCTATGCCTGTGTGTGTGTGTGTGTGTGTGTGTGTGTGTGTGTGTGTTGTGTCTGTATGTGTGTGTATATGTGAGTCTGTGCCCGTGTGTCACTGTCTGTGTCTGTGTGTCTTCTTTTTCTTCTTCTTTTTCTTCTTCCTCTTCTTCTTCTTCTCCCCCTCTTCACAGTGTTAGTCCAGTCAGTCTGATGAATGAATTGTCCTCTCCGAGTCCTGTCTGGAGCCATGGAGCTCGGCGTGCAGCAGGGTTGGTGTCGTCCTCTCCGAGTCCTGTCTGGAGCCATGGAGCTGGGCGTGCAGCAGGGTTGCTGTCGTCCTCTCCAAGTCCTGTCTGGAGCCATGGAGCTCGGCGTGCAACAGGGTTGGTGTCGTCCTCTCCGAGTCCTGTCTGGAGCCATGGACCTCGGCGTGCAACAGGGTTGGTGTCGTCCTCTCCGAGTCCTGTCTGGAGCCATGGAGCTGGGCGTGCAGCAGGGTTCATTCCGTTCATTATCGTTTTAAATTCTGGTCGGTGGGTGTTTGCCCCCACCAAGGTGTTTGTACCCTGTGCACAGGTGTAACCCGACCTGGGGGGTAGGGTTCACTGGGGACGTGGGGGTGGGTGTGGGAGGGGGGGTCCGGGGGGGTAGAGGGTGTTTACAATGTGGTTTACGGTAAATACGTGAGAAGTGTCTGGTGCGCATACTCACACACACACGCACGCACGAATGCACACACACACACACACACACACACACAAACCGGCACTAACACTAACACGCAAACACACACACATACAAACGTACATACATACACACACGCACGCACGCACGCGCGCTCTCGCACGCACTCATAGACAAAAGCAGAGACACACACACACGCACACGCACACACGCACGCGCGCAGAGAGAGAGAGAGAGAGAGAGAGAGAGAGAGAGAGAGAGAGAGAGAGAGAGAGATATGAACAGTCAGACAGACAGAGGCAGAGACACAGACAGACAAAGACAGCGGCACATATAAGCAA
>NC_134889.1:5286370-5288870 GCF_041734735.1 Babylonia areolata
GGTGACTGACCTAAGAGAGAAGAAAAAGTCTGAATAAAGACCGGTGACTGACCTAAGAGAGAAGAAAAAGTCTGAATAAAGACTGGTGACTGACCTAAGAGAGCAGAAAAAGTCTGAATAAAGACCGGTGACAGGCCTAAGAGAGAAGAAAAAGTCTGAATAAAGACCGGTGACTGACCAATGTGAGTGGCCGAACCCGTTCGGGTGTGACTGTGACTCAGAACACAGACACTATCTTCTTCTTCTTCTTCTTCTTCTTCGTTCGTGGGCTGCAACTCCCACGTTCACTCGTATGTACACGACTGGGTGGGCTTTTACGTGTGTGACCGTTTTTTACTCCGCCATGTAGGCAGCCATACTCCGTTTTCGGGAGTATAGACACGTATAATATCCCAGGGAATTTTATTCCCAGTGTCTATGCTCAGAACTTGTCAGAGCGGCGTGGGAGTGATACCACTGAATGAAACGGTACAGTTGTTAGGGCAGCAAAAAAAACAAAAAAACAAAAAAGAAAAACAAAAGAAAAAAAGAAGAAGAAGAAGAAGGTGACCGACACCCTGACCTGTATGCTCAATTTTTTTTTCTTCTTCTCCTTCTTCTTCTCCTCCTTCTCCTCCTCCTCCTCCTTCTTCTTCTTCTCCTTCTTCTTCTTCTCTTCTTCTTCTTCTTCTTATTATCGTTGTTATTGTTGTTGTTCTTCTTCTTCAAGTTTTGATCATTATTGTTATATTATCCTTATTGTTATATTATTATTATCATCATCATCATCATCATCATCACCATCATCATCATCATTATTGTTATCATCATCATCATCATTATTATTGTTATTATCATCGTCATCATCATTATTATTGTTATTATTATTATTATCATCATCATCATTATCATTATTATCATCATCATCATCATTATTATTGTTATTATTATTATTATCATCATCATCATTATCATTATTGTTATTATGATCATCATCATTATCATTATTGTTATTGTTATTATCATTGTTGTTGCTGTTTTTGTTCTTCTTTTTCTGATTATTATTATCATTATTATTATTATTATTATTATCATCATCATCATCATCATTATTACTATATCACAATGAGGTGACAATCCTTATTATTAGTAGTATTAGTATTAGTATTATTACTATATCACAGTCAGGTGACAACCCTTATTATTACTATTTTTTATTGAAAAAAAATATTATTACTATATCACAGTGAGGTGACAACCCTTATTATTATTATTATTATTATATATGATAGTCAGTCGTGTCCGACCATGACCATCAGAACAGAAGAGGAGGCAACTGCTGTTCTGACTATTTGAGCTAGAATTTGATTATAGTGGAGAGTGTCTTGCCCAAGTCACATCCCCACTCTCTCGGCCAAGTGGGTTTCAGGACAGTCAGCGTTGGGATGGTTCCCAAAGGCCAACCAGCCCACAAGGCTGATTATTATTATTATTATTATTAATAATAATAATAATAATAACTATTATTACTATATCACAGTGAGGTAAACAACCCCTCGCTCACTAGCAGCAGTAATCGCCGGTCAGCACTAAGCAACAGTCCAGTCAAGGCAGTGGTCAGTAGTCAGTTGATTTGACTCGGAATCGACGACGATAATACCACTGACGCCTTTAGAAAAACAACAACAACAACAACAACAACACGAACACACCACCATCTTGGAACTGTCAATACGTGTGCCGCACGGAGACGACGCGCATATGTGATATCGTCCCATCCTTCAGTTGTGCTCACTTCACTTGCAGTTTCAGTTTCAGTTTCAGTTTCACTAGCTCAAGGAGGCGTCACTGCGTTCGGACATATCCATATACGCTACACCACCCACATCTGCCAAGCAGATGCCTGACCAGCAGCGTAACCCAACGCGCTTAGTCAGGCCTTGAGGAAAAAAAGAAAAAAAGAAGAAGAAAAAAAAAGGTGAATAAATAATAGATAAGCTTACACAAATAAATAAATAAATAAATGAATAATAACTATAATGTTAAAAAATTTAAAAAAAATAAAAAAATAAAAAAGGTAGTAGTAATAATAATAATAATAATAATAATAATAATAATAAATTAATAACAATAATAAATAAATAAATAAATAAGATAACAATGATGATAAATAAGCAAACAGATGTGAAACATGAAGGCACACATTTACATATACACCCACACATGCATAACAGATATGCACCGAACATGCAGTTTCACAGATAAAATATCGAAAAGCACAGCCGAGTTCAATTGTATTTTTGTTCACTTGCTGTACGGCGGAGGGGGAGCCCTAATAATAGGGTACAAGGGAGGTAAGCGGTCAGCAGGAGTGGTGTACGCGAAGTAGGACATGGGCGGAGGGTAGGGGGGTGCAGAGGGGGCGGCCGTGGCTCCGTAGGGGGAGGGGCCGCGGGGGTAAGGGTGGCCTTGACCGTGACCCCCAGCCCCACCCCCACCCCCACCCCCCGGTGCCTGGGCC
>NC_134889.1:5296370-5301370 GCF_041734735.1 Babylonia areolata
CGCGGTAAAGGAGACGTGGCTATCGCCGCAATCACACTGCAACATTTCGCCGTTTTCTCTGGATCTAGATAGATGTACAAGTTTACTTACACCCGGTTGACACGGTCGATTCAATTTCTCTTTTATGTTCATTCTAGTTTTATAGTTTTAAAGTTGATATGAAAATTGAGTATTTTGTTAAACTAATAACACGTAGAGCCAAGTACAAGTACTTCTAAACGTCGTATGAAGTGAAAAGGACTTCATTTTGAGAAAAGTCAAGTCTGGAAATTTTTACGTTTCATCAAGGGTATTAACTCTCATGGTTTATTATTTTTTAACTGTGAATTCCGACTGATTTTGTTGATATTTTTATGTCAGTTTGGGGAATAATCCAGAAAGTGATGAGGCGTTCACAAATCTTTCTCTGAATAATTATTTAACGGTCTCCTTCTCCAACTTTCCATCACATGTTATAGTGTATTGTCAATTGAATATAGGATTGAACGGGCAGGTCAACAACTTGAAACAAAATGGCGTCCTTCGCGTTCGCGAGGAATATGAGCACGCGCTTTGAATATGTTTAAATATGTGTACGCAATTGCTTTTTGCCCATGACCTTCAGGGCTCAGCCAATAGATCTACAAACTCCACTCGTAGTATTGATTTTAGTATTTTTCCGAAAAAGACCACTTGGGCGAATGAACATAGTGAAAGCCCTGTACGCTGAGAGTAAAACACACAAGCTTTTTATGTATTGAGTATAATTTCAAAATGTAATGTTTAAGATGAGAAAGATCAGTTTAAAGCAAATTAACCCCTCTAGCACTAATTACAGATTAATTTCCTTTTTTTTTTTTTTACTATCTGCACCAAAGACATGCACCAGAAATATAACTTCCATGCTTAGCAAAAGAAGTTCCTGTTTGAACAAAAAATGGTAAAAATGACTGCTCTTGTTGTTGTGTCAGAATATCAGATCAAAATGCCAAGTTTAGAGAATAAGAAAAAATATAAATGTAACAGTAAATTCAGTTTGCTTTTTTTTGTGTGCCCATCCCAGAGGTGCAATATTCTTTTAAACAAGATGACTGGAAAGAACTGAAATTTTCCTATTTTTATGCCAAATTTGGTGTCAACTGACAAAGTATTTGCAGAGAAAATGGCAATGGTAAAGTTTACCACGGACACACAGACACATAGACACACACACACACACACACACACACACACACACACAACCGAACACCGGGTTAAAACATAGACTCACTTTGTTCACACAAGTGAGTAAAAAAAATGACAATCATTGTTTTCTGTGACTCTCTACCTTCGGTAATGCGGACTGCAACACACCTCTCGCTCACTCTCACTCACACTTACATACACATTCGACGCACACATGCACACAGACATGTACACACAAACATGCACACACACACACATATACATGTAAAACACACACACACGTATGTTAAACATTCACACAAACACACATACATGCACACACACACACACGTACACACACATATTCACACATACAAGTGCACACACACACAGACACAAGCACAGACAGACAGACAGATAGGCAGGCAGGCAGACAGACACACACTCACCCCCCCCCCCCCCCTCCACGCACCCCCCCCCCCCCCCCACACACACACACACGCACACATATACACACACACCACAACCACAACTGCACCCCACACCACAATTTATATTGCCATCCACTCACTAAATCATTAACAACACGAACATAATCAAAACACGTTAACAAATTAACAACACGCGCCAGTGCCACAAACAACGACAACAACAGCTGTGGAAGCCACAGCAACAGCAATTCAGTTGAAAACATCAGTGACACCAACAGGTAGAACGATAGTGGCAATGTCACCACCGTGTGTGTGTGTGTGTGTGTGTGTGTGTGTGTGTGTGTGTTCGTTCTTTAGTTTAGCGTCTTTTCACTATCATAATAGATGATTAAAAAAAAAAATTTAAAAAGAAAAGAGAAAAAAGGGTTGAGTGGGGGGGGGGGGAAGGTGAGAGGAAAACAGAAAAGGTAGAAAACTACCCCCCCCAAAAAATGCATAACAAACATGCAATTACATTTCACAGTAACAATTCAATAATGATAACAATAATTAGAAACCATTTAACGCAATTCTGATGTACATTAAAGGAATATAGAAATAGGGGGTATGAACTAATATGCCTGTGAAAGTCTGACTATAAGAACCTGGTCAGAAATAACTTCCCCAAAATCATCTGCAGTAAATAGTTATTCTCTTTGAAATATTTGGACAAGACGGTACGTAACTGCTGACAGTGAAACAAACAATGATGCAAGCTGAACTGCTTACCACAGATGAATGTAACATTTTTACTATACTTTGTCTTCAGCGCATCAAATTTTATACGGAAGAAAGTAGATGTTATTAATCTTGTATAGCAAGCTGATGGATTCGGTATCTTTTCTTTAAGATTATTCTCGGGGAATAATGTCCCTTTATGTTTTAAAAACTTTTCCTTCCATCAATTATGAAATCGACCCCATGCTGATTTTTCTAACAAAGCCAGTGTATGCCTCTTTTACAGAAAGACGGACATGTATTTTTGCCGTCGATTTTTCTGAATTTTGTGCTCCTCTTTTAGCTACTTCATCAGCAGTTTCATTGCCATGAATGCCCACATGAGAAGGCACCCAACAAAAACTGACCTCAGTCCCTTTAATCCTCAAACAATGTACAAAATGATATGCCTCAATACTGAACTACGTCAGGTCTTGTTTCAAGGCTAAATAATTCTAGAGCATAAAGTACTGATTTGGAATCAACAAAGAATACTATTTTCGAGAAAACTATTTGATGGCTCACTGAGTAGTTCAGAGCTTGTATAATAGCAATTAGCTCAGCCATGAATATGGAAAGACGTTTTCCAAAAAGTAAGATTTTTCAGCTTTAAAGGCAGGAATATACAAAGCCGCACCAGCATTTTTGTCATCAAGAACAGATCCATCTGTAAATATATGGAGATGATTCTGATATTTCTCTGTGTGTGTATGTGTGTGTGTGTGTGTGTGCGTGGGCGGCGTGCATGAGTCAATGTGATGATGGGAAAAGGGGTGTGAGAAAGAGAGACTGAGGCACAGAGAGAGAGAGAGACAGACAGACAGACAGAGACAGAGACACAGAAAGAGACACTGGGAGACAGACAGACAGAGACAGAGAGAGATGACGATGGAGACAGAGAGTGAGAGAGAGAGAGGAAGACAGACAGAGAGAGAGACAGAGAGAGAGACTGAGAGACAGACAGAGACAGAGACTGAGTGAGAGTGAGAGAGATGGCAGATGTGGTATAGCGTATATGGTTTTGTCCGAACGCAGTGACGCCTCCTTGAGCTACTGAAACTGAAACTGAAACTGAGAGAGAGAGCCGAGACATAGAGAGACAGAGAGAGAGAGAGAGAGACAGAGAGAAAGACTGAGAGACAGACAGACAGAGACAGAGAGTGAGAGAGACAGAGAGAGACAGAAAGAGAGAGAGACGGAGAGAGAGCTGAGACAGAGAGAGAGACAGAGAGAGAGACGGAGAGAGAGCTGAGACAGAGAGAGAGAGAGAGACAGAGAGAGAGAGAGAACCGAGACAGCCTGGAGAGAGACAGAGAGAGAGAGAGGGGGGGGGGCAGACAGACAGACAGACAGAGCATACATACATACAGACAGACAGACAGACAGAGACGGAACTGAGATGAAGAATTCAAACCTGCGGCAGGAATCTGAGGGTAGTGCGAAACTGGTTGCGGGGAAACAGGACAGGGAACCACAGCGTGATGGTGAAAGGTCACGAAAGAGGCGGTCTCCTCCGCAACCTTCTCCTCCTCTCCTCCTGCCCCCCTCCTCTTCCTCTCCTCCAGACTCTTCCTCAGCAGGCAGCAGAGAAGGCAGACGAAGGAGAGAATAAGAATGAAGATGAGCAGTAGGACGAGGCATTTGATGATGTCCTCCGAGTCCATGTCCAGATCCTCAAGCCAGTCCATCTTTTCTTCTTCTTCTTTTTCTTTCTTCTTTGTTTCAGTGTAGTGTTTCTGTAAATGACGATGATGATTTTTTTTCTTTTATATAACATTTTTTTCCACTTTGAGTGATATTAGATACACTCTCACGCACCACACACACACACACACAACACACACGATGATGATGCTGACTTGATGATGACGTTGATGATGATGATAATAATGGTGGACTGGATGACAGATTGGACGCGGGATTATTCATGTATTTAATCAATTGATTTCTCAGTCTGTGTGTGTGTGTGTGTGTGTGTGTGTGTGTGTGTGTGAGTGTGTGTTTCTGTCTTTTCCTTTTTCTCTATCTCTTTGTCTGTCTTCTCTCTCTCTCTTTCTGTTTCTGCATCTTTCACATACACACACACACACACACACACACACACACACACACACACACACACACAAATGAATGCCAGTTGCAATGTCACTTTTTTTTGGTGTCAGTGGTCAGTGAAAAGACATGAACTCTAAAGATCACAAACCATGGGCACTATATACCTGGGGGGAAAAAAGAAAAGTAAAGGAAAAAAAAACGAAAAAAAAAAGGAAAAAAAAACCCAAAACAAACAAACAACCCCCACCCCTCCAAAAAAAGAAAAAAAAGAAAAAAAGAAAGAATATCAGCAGTGTCATGTTCTTTTGGCGAAAAGACACGAACTTTAAAGAGAACACAAGTTTCAAGTTTCAAGTTTTAATTATCCTTTCACTCCAGTTGGAGTATGGAGGATTACTGCAAAATAATCTTTTCATGCCCAGAACAAACATTTCCAAATACACAACAATGTCACATAAAAGTTGAGAAAACACAAATGTATTTTAACTCCAAAAGTATAACTAGGCAACATTTGCAAATCTGATCATCTTACTTACAGCTAAAATGACTTTTTTGCCTCCTTTGAGCATATTACAAAAATTAAAAACCGATTTTGGGGACAAATATTTTTTAGGA
>NC_134889.1:5303870-5311370 GCF_041734735.1 Babylonia areolata
GTGGGGGTGTCTGGGTGTCGGGGAGGGAGAGGGAGAGCGGGGGGGGGGGGGGGGGGGGAGGGAGAGAGGGAGAGAGAGAGAGAGAGGGATAGAGATTAGAAGTTAGGGAAAAAGAGTAGGAGAGAGAGAGGGAGAGAGGGAGAGAGAGAGGGGGAGATAGAGAGGGAGAGAGAGAGAGAGTTAAAAAAAAAGGAAAGGGATAGAGAGTAGAGTCGAAGTTAGGGAAAAAGAGTAGGAGAGAGAGAGGGAGAGAGAGGGGGGAGAGAGGGAGAGAGAGAGAGAGGGGGGGAGAGAAAGGGATAGAGAGTAGAAGTTAGGGGAAAGAGTAGGAGAGAGAGAGAGGGGGGGGGAGAGAGAGAGAGGAGGGGAGAGAGAGAGAGAGAGGGATAGACAGTAGAAGTTAGGGAAAAGAGTAGGAGAGAGAGAGAGGAAGAGAGAGAGAGGGGGGGCAGAGATGGGGAGAGAGAGGGAGAGAGAGAGAAGAGAAAGGGATAGAGAGAGGGATAGAAAGTGGAGCGGGGGGCGGGGTGGTGGGGTGGGGGGTAAGGGGGGGGGGCAGGGGGTAGGGGGAGGCGAGGGACTAGGAGCATTCATCATGCTGTCAATATCATGTGGGTATCAGTCACCCGACTTGTGTTTGTGTGACGAACTGTTGTTGTCACGCGGATATGCGTAGTGCTACAGCTGGCGTATGACAAAGACAGAGAGAGAGAGGGTGTAGGGGATTGGGGGGTGGGGGGGGAGGGGAGGGGAGGCAGAGGGAGAAAGAGGGGGAGGATGGAGAGAGAGAGAGGGGGAGAGAGGGAGGTGGTGGGGGGGGGAGGGAAGGGGGACAAGGGAGGGAGAAAGGGCTAGAGGGAGGGGGAGAGAGAGAGAGAGGGAGGGAGGGGGAAAGAGAGGGAGAGACAGGGGGAGAGAGCAGAGTAGAGAGAGAGAGAGAGAGGGAGGGGGGAAAGAGAGGGAGAGACAGGGGGAGAGAGCAGAGGAGAGAGAGAGAGAGAGGGAGGGGGGAAAGAGAGGGAGAGACAGGGGGAGAGAGCAGAGTAGAGAGAGAGAGAGAGGGAGGGGGAAAAGAGGGAGAGACAGGGGGAGAGAGCAGAGGAGAGAGAGAGGGAGAGAGAGAGGGGGCAGAGGGGAGGGAGGTTGAGGGGGAGAGACAAGACAAGACAAGACAAGACAAGATCAGTGTCAGTATCAGTATCAGCAGCTCAAGGAGGCGTCACTGCGTTCGGACAAATCCATATACGCTACACCACCCACATCTGCCAAGCAGATGCCCTGACCAGCAGCGTCACCCAACGCGCTTAGTCAGGCCTTGAGAAAAAAACAAAAGATAGACAAGAGAAGACGAAGACAATGGTTTATTTGTTAGGCTTCCGGTCCATAACAAAGGATTGGGCCACAAACAAAGGTATTTGATAATGAGTAGGAGAGAGGGAGAGAGAGAGGGAGAGAGGGGGGGGAGGGGAGGGAGGTTGAGGGGGAGATACAAGGCAAGACAAGACAAGACAAGACAAGACAGTGGTTTATTTGTCAGGCACCTGGTCCATGACAAAGGATTGGGCCACGAACAAAGGTGTTTGATAATGAATCAAATAGCGAGAACTATATATCAGTGCGCATGAGGGGGAGAGAGAGAGGGAGAGAGAGAGGGAGAGAAGGCCGGCGTGAGAGGGAGAGAGAGGGGGGAAGGGAGAGTTTCAGTTTCAGTTTCAGTAGCTCAAGGAGGCGTCACTGCGTTCGGACAAATCCATATACGCTACACCACCCACATCTGCCAAGCAGATGCCTGACCAGCAGCGTCACCCAACGCGCTTAGTCAGGCCTTGAGAAAAAAAATGAAAGATAGACAAGAGAAGACAAGACAATGGTTTATTTGTTAGGCTTCCGGTCCATAACAAAGGATTGGGCCACAAACAAAGGTATTTGATAATGAGTAGGAGAGAGGGAGAGAGAGAGAGGGAGAGAGGGGGGTTGAGGGGGAGAGACAAGACAAGACAAGACAAGACAAGACAAGACAGTGGTTTATATGTTAGGTTTTCGGTCCTTAACAAAGGATTGGGGCACGAACAAAGGTATTTGATAATGAATCAAATAGCGAGAACTATATATCAGTGCGCATGAGGGGGAGAGAGAGAGAGGGAGAGAGAGAGAGATTGGGTGGAAGAGAGAGAGGGAGAGAAGGCCGGCGTGAGAGGGAGAGAGAGAGGGGGGAAGGGAGAGTTTCAGTTTCAGTTTCAGTAGCTCAAGGAGGCGTCACTGCGTTCGGACAAATCCATATACGCTACACCACATCTGCCAAGCAGATGCCTGACCAGCAGCATAACCCAACGCGCTTAGTCAGGCCTTGAGAAAAAAAAGTAAATAAATAATAGATAAATACATAAGGAAAGAACTACTACTACTAATAATAATATGTATAAGGCACAAAAACTTGATGAAGTAAACTATATGCGTACAAAAAATAAATAAATAAAAATAAAATAAAAGAGGAATAGAGAGAGAGATGAGGGAGAGAGGGGACTGGAGAGGGTGGAAGAGAGAGAGAGGGGGGATCCGGGAGAGAGAGGGGGGGGGAGAGGGGGGATGAAGGAGAGAGGGAAGAGAGGTGGGAGAGAGAGGGAGAGAGAGGGGAAAAGAGACTGACTGGAAGAGAGAGAGAGAGAGAGGGGGGGGGCGAGGGGGGGATGAAGGAGAGAGGGAAGAGAGGTGGGAGAGAGAGGGAGAGAGAGAGAGGGAGAGAGACTGACTGGAAGAGAGAGAGAGGGAGAGGGGGGGATGAAGAAGAGAGGGAAGAGAGGGTGGGAGAGAGAGGGAGAGAGAGGGGAAGAGAGGGAGATGAAGGAGAGAGAGAGAAGAGAGGCCGGTGGAAGAGAGAGACTTTAGACACCTAAATTTGCATTGCATTGCTGTTCTGGCCAAAACAAACAACAACATGGTATACCAATGAAAACTGGATGGAAGAAACAAAGTTCTATGCTACTTTTTCCCCAAAACTTTGCTTCTTTTCATAGGTGTCTCCATGACCAGTCATTGTACCAAGTTTGCTGAAGAATATCTCTAAAAGACCTTCTCTCTCTTGCATGCGGAAATGTTTCCTATCAATATCGTATGCCAGGTATAATGTTTTTAAAAGCGAATATGTGAAATGCTTTTATTTGAGAACATATGTTTATTACTCTTGTTTAATCAAGTTATCCGCGTGTGTGGGGTGGGTGGTGGGGTGTGTGTGCTGATTATCTGGTTGTGGTTTTCCGCGATTCATCTTTATTCTTATCTTATCTGTCTATTATAATCAATGTGCAGTATAGTAGGCTATGTTTATAATTATATTCAAATAATGTTTCTTAATTCTTTCTGTTTTTACATTAAGAATACTAGTTATTACCTGCAGTGTGTGGATGTATGTATGAAACGATGTATGTGATATTTTTTACATTTGTATCTTCGTAATATTTGTAGGGGTTGTTGTTGGCTTTTACAGTTATGGTCCCCATGTTGTTTACTTGTCTATGTTGTGATAATGCACCTGACCAAATTTCTCCAGTTGGAGATAATAAAGTTATTCTTATCTTATCTTATCTTACCTTGGCCCTTAACCTCTGATTTTGAATTTCTTAAGGGATTATGCTGCACACATAACCAGTCACAAGGCCAAGGTTGATTAAAATTGAATTCATATCGCGGTCTCTATCTGACATTTTTCTACTGATTTTGCCAAGTAGTCACCTTGACCATTTCATCTTCTTTACAATATAATCATGAGTTTAATAAGGATCTTCTTCATACCTGCCATACTGTCAAGTTGACTTCCTACGCCACTTGTGTCAGTCAAGAAAAGGCCAGTTGTAAAGTTTATGAACAAACAAACAAAATCCCCAAACACACACACACACACAAACAAAGAAAAAAACAAAAAAAACAACAACTCATCTTCGCATGCACCAAAAGGCCTCATAAGGTAAAATGGAAAAAAAAATAAAAAATTGCCGTGACCAGGATTCGAACCTGGGTTATCGCGGCCACAACGCGAGGTCCTAACCACTAGACTATCACGGCTACCGGAGTAAAAGCAAGAATAATAACAAGCAAAGAAAGAGAGCTGGGGACGAGAGAGAGAGGGGGGGGAGGGGGGGGGGGGGGGGGGAGGGAGGGAGGGAGGGAGAGAGAGAGAGAGAGAGAGAGAGAGAGAGAGAGAGAGAGAATACACTCAATGTTTCTCAAGTAACCAGGTACACCTTTCTTGTTATTTGCTATATCATACATCAACACATTATTTTATTCCTCCACTGACACACTCAGCACCGGATTTACACTCCCCTTCTTACTCACTCTCAACTCCCATATGCTCATACATCTCACGTGTTTTAAACATAATTTGTTGAAGTTTAACTGATTTTGATTCCAATAGATCGATAGATAGATACATACATACACAGATACGGAGACATACAAACACAGAGGGGGACAGAGAAAGAGAGCCGAAGTGGGTACAGGGGAGCTAATCAATTACAGTCAACCCACAACTATATGCATCGTTTATTTCCCTTGTAGTCCGGAGTCGGCCTGTTCGACAAACACAGATCGCTACAGTGGCCTTCAGTCCTCTCTTTACACTACGTGTGTGCGCGCGTGAACACACACACACACACACAGACACACACACACACACACACACACACACAATCACACACACATACACACTCACACACACACACACAATCACACACACACACACACTCACACACACACACACAATCACACACACACACACACACACACAATCACACACACACACACACACACACACACACACAATCACACACACACACACACACACACACACACATACACACACTCAGTCACACTCACTCACACACAGTGACACACACACACACACACCACGCACACACACACACACACACACACACACACACACACACACACCGGCACACACTCACACACACACACACACACACACACACACACACACACACACACACACACACGCAGTGACAACAACATCAAGATCAGTGACAACATGAAGATCAGTGACAACAACATGAAGATCAGTGACAACAACATCAAGATCAGTGACAACAACATGAAGAAACAACATCAAGATCAGTGACAACAACATCAAGAAGAACAATGACAACAACATGAAGAACAGTGACAACAACATCATCAAGAACAGTGACAACAACATCAAGAACAGTGACAACAACAACTCCAACAAAACAACAACACCTACAAACAACAACAACAACACCAACAACCAACAACAACACCAACAAACAACAACAACGCCAACTGACTGACGACGGTTGCAGACGACAAAAGCAAACAACTCACACCGCCATCACTCCCGGCGACGGACCACCACCAACAACAAAAAAACCAGCGACAAAGACTCTTGAACGTGTCGACACCAGCTCTACGTGTGTTTTCAAAGAAACAAAACTCTCTCATTCCCCTCCGGCCTCTTTTCAAAGCCCGCTCTCCAGTGACAGAAAAAAAAAAAAAAAAAAAAAAATTAATGTCCTTTCTTTTCCTCCCTCCTCGCAAACCGCTCTCCGCTGAGATGACGCCCGGCCCTTGTCGGCAATTTCCGGGAGTTGTCGGACAGGATTTCCGGAGGTTACTTCGGTAGCCGTCGGTAGAAATCGGATATCTAATGTGTCGGTGTTTGGTTGCTGTCGCGGAGTTCAAAGAAAGCGAAGGAGAGAGAGAGAGAGAGAGAGAGAGAGAGAGAGAGAGAGAGAGAGAGAGAGAGAGTGAGAGAGAGAGAGAGAGAGTGAGAAGGGGGGAGCCGGGGGAGGGGTGTGTGTGTGTGTGTGGGAGAGGGGGGGGGGGGGTAGGAGGGAAGGGGGTAGAAAGTAGTTTGACTTTCTGCAGAGTGCGTGCGTGTAAACAGTTTCAGTTTCAGTTTCAGTAGCTCAAGGAGGCGTCACTGCGTTCGGACAAATCCATATACGCTACACCACAGAAACCGGCTATGCACCTTTCAACAGCGGCCAAGTTTTATTCAGCTGGTTATGAGGATGATAATGATGATTATCATCATCATCATTATTATTATCATTATCATCTCCTTTTTTCTTTTATTTATTTATCTATTTTCTTTATAATCATTTGCTTTTTCAGTCTTTCCTTTTTCAATTTTTCTCAACTGACTAAGTGCGTTGGGTTACGCTACTGGTCAGGCATCCGCTTGGCATATGTGGTGTAGCGTATATGGATTTGTCCGAACGCAGTGACGCCTCCTTGAGCTGCTGATACTGATACTGATCCTGATACTCAGCTAGTTAATTATTTGTATCTGCTTTGTTTATTTGTCTAAGTTATCTATCAACTGAATCTGCTTCCGTTAATGTGGAGTGATGGCCTAGAGGTAACGCGTCCGCCAAGGAAGCGAGAGAATCTGAGCGCGCTGGTTCGAATCACGGCTCAGCCGCCGATATTTTCTCCCCCCTTCCACTAGACCTTGAGTGGTGGTCTGGACGCTAGTCATTCGGATGAGACGATAAACCGAGGTCCCGTGTTCAACATGCACTTAGCGCACGTAAAAGAACCCACGGCAACAAAAGGGTTGATCCTGGCAAAATTATGTAGAAAAATCAACTTCGATAAGGAAAAAACAAATAAAACTGCACGCAGGGGAAAAAAAAAAGAAGAAAAAAAAAAAAGGTTGGCGCTGTAGTGTAGCGACGCGCTCTCCTTGGGGAGAGCGGCAGCCCGAATCTCACACAGAGAAATCTGTTGTTATAGGAAGAGAAATACAAATACAAATACAGTTATTGCGAGGGCACGTGTAGCCTACATCGCATAAAAATGAAGGCTGTAAGCTTAATACGCCTTGGCATGCATGAGACCAAAGCTACAGATTAAAATCATTCTGAGATAAATCGTAGCATCGCGAGAAATCGTGGGCCGGCTTATTTTGTATTTGTATTTGTATTTCTTTTTATCACAACATTTCTCTGTGTAAATTTTTTTTTCTCCCTGCGTGTAGTTTTATTTGTTTTTCCTATCGAAGTGAATTTTTCTACATAATTTTGCCAGGAACAACCTTTTTGTTGCCGTGGGTTCTTTTACGTGCGCTAAATGCATGCTGCACACGGGACCTCGGTTTATCGTCTCATCCGAATGACTAGCGTCCAGACCACCACTCAAGGTTTAGTGGAAGGGGGAGAAACTATCGGCGGCTGAGCCGTGATTCGAACCAGCGCGCTCAGATTCTCTGGCTTCCTAAGCGGACGCGTTACCTCTAGGCCATCACTCCCTACTCTATTTCCTATAAATCAAACAAATGAATCGTTTACTGTTCAGCTGGTGGTTTGTATTTTACTGTCTTTGCTAGATTCAGGCTAGGCATAAGTGATATAAATTTGCACAAAAGATACACAATAAGATCAAACTCCTGCCCTTTCTGCAACGCTGAAGAAGACGAACGCCATTTTCTGTTAGTATGTCCAATGTATCAGTTAATCAGGGAAA
>NC_134889.1:5343870-5347924 GCF_041734735.1 Babylonia areolata
GTGTGTGTGTGTGTGTGTGTGTGTGTGTCTGTGTGTCTGTGTATGTCTGTGTGTCTGTCTGTAGTGTGTGTCCCAGTGTTTCTGTATATGCCAGTGTGTGTGTGCGTGTGTGTGTGTGTGTGTGTGTGTGTGTGTCTGTGTCTGTGTGCGTGCGTGCGCGTGTGTGCGTGCGTGTGTGTGTGTGTGTGTGTCAGTGGAAAGTAAGCTTCAAATAAGAATCCAATCCTTCACAAAATAATCAATCAATCCTCTCGACCTTCCACTCCCCCCCCCCCATACCCCCCCGCACCCCCACACCCCTGCACCCTCCCGCCTCGCCCCCCCCCTCCCCCCCAACCCACGACGACAACCCTCTCTCTCTCTCTCCCTCTCCCTCTCCCTATCCCCACCCACCCCACCCACCCCACCCACCCCCACCTCTCATCTTCTCTTCCACCTCCTCTCCTTTCCACTCCACTCCCCCTACTTGCAAATTATTCATCATCATCATCATCATCACCCATGAATACTGATGAGTTAGTCAAACAAATTAATGACTTCATCCTCAAGTCTTCCAGACGAACAGGGTTTTTTTTGTTTTGGTTTTTTGTTTGTTTGTTTGTTTGTTTGTTCCCAGTGAGGATCTTTCGTCTCTAGTCCTGGGAGTATTAGAACCTCTTCTAAAAAAGAAAAAGGAAAAAAAAACCCACCCAGAGGTGCCAGCCGGGCATTTTAATCTCCCGTCGGTCACTTAATTAATCGTCCTTGGCCGTCCGAGTGGCCACAGTGGCCTAGATGAAAAAGGCCGTCGAGTGGTCCTCATGACACGGCGACAGTTTCAGACACTTCAGGCAAGCTGACACAGACACACAGACACACATACACAGACAGATACAGACACACACAGACACACAGACGCAGACACAGACACACACAGACATACACACAGACAGATACATACAGACACAGACAGACACACAGACACAGACACACAGACACACACACACACACACAGACACACACACACACGCGCGCACGCACGCACGCACACACACACAGACACACAGACAAACACACACACACACACACATACACACACACACGCACGCACGCACACACAGACACAGACACACAGACAAACACACACACACACACACACACACACACACACACACACACACAAAAGCGGCTGGAGTAGCGTCAGTCAAGAACGACAACGCTGTTCGTTTGAACGAACTCCGGGGAGGATTGCTGTCCCTTCGTCTCGTACAACCTTTTGTCGGACATTCTCAGCCGTATAGGGCTTTTGCCGGCAGCTTCAAGTTCAAGGGATAAAAAGCAGATAAACACAGAGGCGTTGTAAAGACACACGCATACACCACGTGCTTGTTTATACACACACACACACACACACACGGACACACGCACGCGCACGCGTACACATACGCACATACAATCGCGTGCGGACGGACACACACACACACACACACACACACTGACACATGCACGCGTGCGCGGACACATACGCACGTACAATCGCGCGCGGCCACACACCACCACACACACACACACACAACACAACACTGACACCGACGTGCACGCGCCGCGGACACATACGCACTACAACCCGCCACACACGCACACACACACACACCGCACACTGACACACGCACGCGCGCGCCTACACATACGCACATACAATCCGCGCGCGGACACACACACACACACACACACACACTGACACCATGCACCGCCGACACATACGCACGACAATCGCGCGCGACACAAACACACACACACAAACACACACACACACACACACACACACACACACATGACACGTGATGCACGCACGCGCGGACACATACGCACTACAATCCCCCGCCGAAACACAACACACACACAACACACACACGACCCACACACCACACACACACACACACACAGACACGTGCATCACGCGCGCGCGACACATACGCACGTACATCGCGCGCGAAAAACACACCACACACACACACACACACACACACACGCCAACCACCACAACAACAAAGAAACTAAAATGACACACCACTGGCACACATAATATACTACAGGAAAGCATGCCATGAATCCATTAGATGTATTGTGATTGACTGATCAATTGACTTGTTCGGATTAATTTTGTTCTTTTTTTTTCTTTCTCTCTCTCTCTCTCTCTCTCTCTCTCTCTCTCTCTCTCTCTCTCTCTCTTAACTCTCTCCATACGAACGGCGAAAGAGACGACGTTAACAGCGTTTCACCCCAATTACCACCATGAAAATATTGCAAGCGGAAGGCTCTTATACTGAAGAGGTGAATGTTGACAAAGAACACCACAATTCTGACGACGGAAGCTAAAGGTTGGGTCACTGAGACACCCACTGGACATCCGAGGGGTCTGTGTAGAGGAGAAGAGAGGACTGGCCGTACTGAGTGAGTTAATAAATAATATCGTATATGTGTGCCGTCATGCGTGTGTGCGTGAGTACTGTACGTGTGTGTGTGTGTGTGTGCGCGCGTGCGTGTGTGTATGTTCGCTTCCGCGCGCGTGCGTGCGTGTGAAGAGAGTTACTGGATATCCGCAAAACTGCGGCAGCCTTTTTAATTTTTTTTATTTTTTTTTTTTTAATCTTCTTCTTCCTCTTCTTTTTCTTCTCTCTCCTGTGAAGTGTACCCGCGAGTTTTCGAGTACAATGCGCATGTCCGAAGCGATTTTTTCGCGTCTCTATTTGCCGAAGAGCTCTTTTCAGGGGCGGATAATAAACGAGCTTGTCAAGTGCTCATGGGTCTCTAGAGGCCTCCTCGGCTTTCAAGTCGTCACAATGGGGACTGCGTGTGTGTGTGTGTGTGTGTGTGTGTGTGTGTGTGTGTGTGTGTGTGTGTGTGTGTGTGTGTGTGTGTGTGTGTGTGTGTGTGAATGGAGAGAGAGAGAGAGAGAGGGAGGGAGAGAGAGGAGAGAAAGGGAGGGAGGAAGAGAGAAGGAGAGAGAGAGAGAGGGGAAAGAAAATAAGCGATACCGTCATAAAGAATGGAATGTGCGTGTGTGTGCGTGTGTGTGTGTGTGTGTGTGTGTGTGTGTGTGTGTGTGTGTGTGTGTGTGTGTGTGTGTGTTGACAGAGAGAGGGAAAGAGAGAGGGAGATAGAGATGGGTGGGGAGAGAGAGGGGGGGAGGGAGAGTTGGGGGGGGCTGAGGGTGGGGGGAGGGAGAGATGGAAGGACAGAGAGAGAGAGAGAGGAAGAAAGAGAGAGAGAGCTGGAGAGAAAGAGAGAGAAAGAAAGAGAGAGGCAGAGATCGAGAGACATGTAGAGAGTGGGGAGGGAGGGAAAGAGAGAGAGAGAAAGTGAGGGAGGGGTGAGGGAGTTAAGAGAGACATAATAGGGTGGGGGAAGAGAGAGAGGGGGGGCGTTGCAGACATAATAGGGTGGGGGAGAGAGAGAGGGGGGGAGTTGCAGACATAATAGGGTGGGGGAGAGAGAGGGGGGTGTGGCAGACATAATAGGGTGGGGGAGAGAGAGGGGGGGGGGCGTTGCAGACATAATAGGGTGGGGGAGAGAGGGGGGGGGTTGCAGACATAATAGGGTGGGGGAGAGAGAGAGGGGGGGGGGTTGCAGACATAATAGGGTGGGGGAGAGAGAGGGGGGGGGGTTGCAGACATAATAGGGTGGGGGGAGAGAGAGGGGGGGGGTTGCAGACATAATAGGGTGGGGGAGAGAGAGAGGGGGGGGTTGCAGACATAATAGGGTGGGGGAGAGAGAGAGGGGGGGCGTTGCAGACATAATAGGGGTGGGGGAGAGAGAGAGGGGGCGTTGCAGACATAATAGGGTGGGGGAGAAAGAGAGGGGGAGGGTTGCAGACATAATAGGGTGGGGGGAGAGAGAGAGGGGGGGGCGTTGCAGACATAATAGGTGGGGGAGAGAGAGAGGGGATGCAGACATAATAGGGTGGGGGGGAGAGAGAGAGGGGGGGGGGGGGGGGGGAGAAAAAGGGGGGGGAGAGAGAAGAGGGGGGGGGGGAGAATAAAAGGGGGGGGGGGGGAGAGAGAGGGGGGGGCGA
>NC_134889.1:5348024-5355524 GCF_041734735.1 Babylonia areolata
AACATTACGACAGAACTTCTAATTCATAACACTCCGGGAAAAAACAACCACAACAAAGCTACCTGTTTAACGAAATGAAACCTGAGTCCAATTGAAATAATTATTCAACAGCAAACAATTTTTGCTCTGCGAACACACAGGTCCACGATCTTCAAAAGGAAACTTTACCAAATAATGCGGAAGCTTCAGAGTGTTTGTTTACTTATGAATAAATAAATAAATAAATAAATAAATCGGTCAGTCAGTCAAATCACAAGCTAGCAAATAAACCGGCGAACGAATGACAGGGGAATGCACTATCAGAAAGAATGAAACCACTGAATAAAATGACGGTGCAATGAACACGGTCATTTTGAAACAGAAACGAATAACACAACAAATAAAACAAAACAGAACAAAAAAAAAAACAGTTGTTATTGAACTAGAAGAGGCAAATGATGATGATGATAATCAGAAAGAAGAAGATGATGATGACTGCGATGAAAGATTAGTTAGACACACAGAGAAGAATGAGAAAACATACAGAGAAAAAGAGAAATCATATTTCAATCAAAATCAAGTTACAAAGGTCTCTTTCGCCAAAAGAGGTGTCGCGTTTATGAACAATTTGAAACAACGTTCACGAAATCTGAAAAATTGTAAATACGTGATTATTGGGTTATCACAATAGTGGTGGCCCATTTTTCCTTTTCTTTTTTTCCTCTCTCTCTCTCTCTCTCTCTCTCTCTCTCTCTCTCTCTCTCTCTCTCTCTCCCTCCACCTCCCCACTTTCTTTCTTTTTCATTTCTCGCGTCATTCTTTGGTTAGTTGGCTCGTGTGCGTGCGTGTGTGTGTGTGTGCGTGTGCGTGTGCGTGTTTGTGTGTGTGTGTGTTTCGTTTTTTCGTGTGGCATCTCTCTTTTTTTTTTAATGTTGTCTTTTTCGTTGACCTCCCTCCCCTCCCCCGTCTCTCTCTCTGTCTCTCTCTCTTCGATAATTTTGTTTTTTCTGTCTTCACTTTTTGCAGACGGATTGCGATATTACTTATCATCAGTTAAATGGTTAATTCATTTTTACAAGACCTCATCAAGCAAGGTTCCAGGAACACACACACACGCATGGTTTTCGCGTAAAGACAGAGAAAAGTTCAAGACTCAGACTGTTAAATGACTTATCCAAAGTTCACAACACGAACGTATGTATCTCCACCTCACACACACACACACACACACACACACACACACACACACACACACACACACACACACACACACACACACACACACAGAGAGAGAGAGAGAGAGAGTAGTGAATTACCTTTCTTTTTTTCTTTTCTTTTTTTTTTTTTTTACAGGAATGAGTATATATAAATGAATAAGTAAGGCAGGAAGATACAAACATAACTTAGGAAAAGAAAGCGTGCGCACATGGACTAACGCAGAACAAACTATTTTCCTTTTTTAAAATACATTTGGTACAATTAAAAATACAGTAGACAAACAAATAAATGAATATAATGGGGGAAATTCTAGCGCAGTTGATGCATATATAATTTGAACGAAAAGCCGGTAATCTTGACACGTTTGTTTTTGTGTTCTCTGGAGTAAAAAAAAAAAAAAAAAAGAAAAAAAAAGAAAAAGAAAAGAAATAAAACTTATTTTTCAAACACGCTTGAAAGCTCCTTTTTCGCTGCTGCACATTTTTCCACGGGTTTTTTTTTTCCCCCATCACGATTTTTTTTTCTTTTTTCATTTTAATTTTTGTGCGGCTTTCGTTCCCTTTTTTCTTTCTTTCTTTCTTAATTTCTTTTCTAATTCTCGTCTTTCTGTCTTTTTACCTCTCCTTTCCTTCTTTCCGTTCTGTTGTCTTCTTTCATTCTTTATTTCGTTTCTTTCTCTTCGCGAATTTTTTTCTCCTCCCCCCTTTTTCTTTACGTTTCATAGCTGTTATAACAAAGTTGAGAGTTATTTTATTATGTTGATTTGTCCAGAGTCTGATTCATGATCCGGTCTGAATGAATTCATCCCGATACTGCGTTCATGTACCGCGACACCCACTTTCATCATTAGATAGCGAATGTGACCTGCTTGTTCGCCTGCCATTTAGGCACCCATACTTAGTTTTCAGGGATGAGTGCATGCTGAGTATATTTGTTGTTTGTTTGTTGTTGTTGTTGTTTTTCCACAAGCCACAGAATCTTTGGCATAAATCAAGGGGTTCGTATTTTTTCTTTATCCGTGTGCCCACTAAAGGGAGGTAAGGCACTGGCAGGTCCGGGGTGTTGACCTGGGAAACTGGGAACACTTTTTCTAATTATTGTTATGTTTTAGTAGCAGTGGTAGTACTTGTATCATCATCATAATCAACATCATTATCATAATCATTGTCATAATCATCATCATTATCATCAATTATCCCACACACACCACAACCTCGTGTCATCATATACTTCATCGTCATCATCATCTTCTTCTACTTCTTCTCCTTCATCATCATTATATTCTTCTTCTTCTTCATCAATCATCATCATCACCATCTTCTTCTTCTTCTTCTTCTCTCTCTCTCTCTCTCTCTCTCTCTCTCTCTCTCTCTCTCTCTGCCTGTCTATCTCAGTCTCTATGTCTCTCTCCCTCTCTTTATCTCGCCCTGTTTCTCCACCACCACCCCTCCCCTTTAAACCCCCCTCCCCTCCTTCTCTCTCCATTTCGCGTGCGCGCGGCCTGCAGTGTCAGTTTCAAGTGTCCAGTATTAGTAACTGGTTTTCTAACTGCTGTCTCCTTCCCGGACCCCCCAAAACCCCTCACCCACTCCTGTGTTCAGTTTTTAGTTCTTCTGGGGAAAAAAAAAAAAAAAAATGACGATGTCACTGTTCCCGCTCTTCTGTTTCCGTGTTGTTTGTTTTGTTTTGTGTTTTTAGACATTTCTGTCCGCTCCCGGCTTTCTCTCTCTCTGTTCTACCTTTTCTTTCTTTTCTATTTGTGTGTGTTTGTGTGTGGTATGTGTGTGTGTGTGGGGGGGGGGGGTATGTGTGTGTGTTGTGTGTGTGTGGTGTGTGTGTGTGTGGTATGTGTGTGTGTGTGTGTGTGTGGTATGTGTGTGTGTGTGTGTTCTTTCTTTCTGTTTGTTGTTCTTAGTTTCATTTTATTTCTTGGACGCTTCTTTCATCTTTGTGTGTGTGTGTGTGTTGTGTGTGTGTGTGTTCTTCACTTCTGTCATCTTTTTTTTCCATTATCGTCATCGTCTTCTTCTTCATCTCCTCAGTCCTCTTCCTCCTTCCCCCTCTTCTTCCTCAACTCTGTGAGGAGTCACTGTGGCGCCGCACTGAACTGTTCACCAGATTCCTCCAGGTCTGTCGCATGTGTGTCATAGCTTGGGTGTCTGAACAGTTGTCAGTCATTAAAACCTACGAGGCGCTGCTGCTAGGATTCGAACCACCGACTTTACAGACCTCGGGGACATATATCTAACGTTGTAAACCACTCGGCCATCAGCGCCCGCCACCCCGAAGACTAGAACCCAGGATACTGTAAACGTGCAGTCATGTGAAAACGACGGATAAATCTTGCCTGACGAGGTTGAACTGAAGCCATTGCTGAACTCACACAGTCTCTGTCCGGACCAAGATCTGCTCCTGGCATCTTGAGAAGAGAAAGAGTTTCAGTTTCAGTAGCTCAAGAAGGCGTCACTGCGTTCGGACAAATCCATATACGCTACACCACATCTGCCAAGCAGATGCCTGACCAGCAAACGTAACCCAACGCGCTTAGGCCCTGAGAAAAAAAAAAGAAAAGAAAAAGAAAAGATTAATACAAAAAAAAAAAGAACTACTACTAGTAATGATATGTATAAGGCGCAAAAACTTGATGAAGTCAACTATAAGCGTACAAAATAAAATAACATAAAATAAAATAAATAAATAAATAAATAATGATAATATAATTTAAAAAAAGAAAGAGTTTAAAGGAATGTTCTCAGTGTTGCTCATGCTTGTCTTGATTCTTCATTTCCTATTGGCGTTTTTTTGTTTTTTTTGTTTTTTTTTTAATAAATAAGTTAATTTTTTAAAAGGGGGAATATATTGTCAGTTTACTTGTACGAGGTATTACATTTCCGATCTGTCGCAACTTGTTTATTGTTGATCAGTATTGCGCTTGTTTGTGTATTGTGCCTCATCAGAGGCTTCATATAGATAAAACGTATTGATACGTTTATGCTTGCGTGTGATTGAAGCGTAACTGAGTAACACGGGAAACGAATGATGAGCGCTCAAAGGGCAACTCTCAGCCGGGTCTACTCAGGTAGGCAGCCTGCTGCGCAAATGACTCCGTGTTTGTATGCGCGGAGATTTAAGTCTGTGACTGAAGGTACGCGCTGTATAAGTATCATCAACAACAACAACAATGATAATGATAATAACAATGGTACTAATGATAATAACATAACAATAACAACAACAATGATAATAATAATAACAACAATAACAATGATAATAGTAACCGCATCGAGGCCAACACCAAAGAACCCACTAGCATGGACATGGGCCAGAAGATATCTTTTCCCGACAACTTAAGAAACGAAATCTGATAAGTCATTTATCAGCAATAATCGCTGTGTTTCCACTTCCACTGCTGACTAAAGAGGTCCTAAAGTTGTTCAGATCCATCTCAGATCCCAGCTGCTAAGAGCGAGTTCCTTCGGAAAGGAGGGGATTTATGGCTTGCGGGTATTCTGGAATGAACTTCCTCTTTCGCTTCGTCAGGTCTCCGCGCTCAGCTCTTTCAAGTCTGGCCTTAAAACCCACCTCTTCACGAGATAGCCTCCCTCCCCTGCCTCTTCAGTTTCTTCAGTTTTAGAGTTATGCATGCGTGTGAATGAATGGTGTGAAAGCGCTTAGATTTGTCTCTGCACAAGATTCAGCGCTATATAAATATTATTATTATTATTTCAGAGTACAAAGCGGTATGTTTAGTGTCTTAGTTTGGGTTTTTGTTCTTGTTGTCATTGTTATTTTGGTGGAGTGGGGGTGAGGATGGGGGCACCAGAGAACGAAGAAATTATATTACTTATTTTATTTTATCAAATGAATGAATAAATTTGCTTGTTTGTTGATTCCTTCTATGGTTTAGCTTATTTCCATTGTAAGGATTCACATTAGCAAATTTTGGAAGACAATTTTAATGATGACTTTCTTTTTATTTGTCTTCTTGTTTTTCTTTCCGAGTTTTGAACCCGTTTGTTTTGTTTTTTTGTTTTTGTTGTTGTTGTTGTTTTTGTTTTGTTTTTTGTTTGTTTGTTTGTTTGTTTTGGGAGTTATTTTTTGTTTCATTGATTCCGTTGTGTCCATTTTACATTCCATTTTATATTTGTTTTAATTCATTCTATCTTATTTCCCGAGTTTTCCGTTTTATTGAGATTGCCCGCTTTTCTTCTTCTTCTTCTCCTCCTCCTCCTCCTTCTCCCGCGCGAGTGTTGTCAGGTTTGCATCAACTGTCTTCATTTTCGTTTCTCGTCTTACTTTCCCTGAGTTCTCTGCTTATATTGTTTTTGTTTGTTTGCTACTGTTGTCTTCTTCCTACCTTCTTTCTTTCTTTCTTTTTTTCTTTGTTGTTTCTGCCGTTCACACTTTTTGGTTTATTTTGTTACACTGTATCTTCTCATGCTTTATATTTTCCTATATCTTGTTATACTATATTTGTTATGCTATGCTTTTTCTTCTTCTTTTTTTTATTTTTATTTTTTTAACATTTTATCAAAGTTTATTATACTGAATATTCTTATAGTTTATTGTGATGTGTTCTGTTTTGACCACTTTACAATTTTTGTTTGTTTTTGTTTTGTTTTTTGTTTGTTTTTATTCGATTCAAAATTACAAAACATTAAGTAGTCATATCATTAACACTATTATCTATCTATCTATCTATCTATCTATCTATATCTATCTATCTATCTATCTATCTGGATATAATACCACTTGGTAAGTTGCTTTGTCATTCTTGACGTATTGCGCATTTTTATTCATTTCGGAATAACTTGTATAAAACGCGTATTTTCTGTTTTTCAAAATCCACGTTATTCCTCTTTTTCTGTCTGCATTCCTTTCTTTTGTGTTCTTTCCTTCTTTCCTTCTGTCTTCCTTCACCTTTCTTTCTTTCTTTCTTTTCTTGATTCCTCTCTCTTTATAAAAGAAACTTATAATAATACAATGTATAAAATCAGCGTACTCATCGACGTCTATGTCCGATCCAGTTCCCATTACTGTATCTTATCATCATCAGAAACAAAATCACCACTGCTACCACCAGTACCATCATCATCATTATCATCATCATTATTATTTTCATATTATTCCATATACATGAAATTGACTGTGAAATTACTGTTGATAATGATAGGCCTTACAACATAACCACCACCATCAATAATGATAATGATTATTATGATACCAATATCCCTGTCCCCACCCCGACACCCACACACAGCCAGTGCCGTGAGCAACCACCCCAAAATAGACAGAGGCGAACCCACCGCGTTCACTGCCTCTCTGACTGCACAGGTTAATTAAGCCACACCCGTTCCGGGTGAATATCTAAATTTCATCATTCACAGCTTGAACACGACTGGAGAAATATGAAATTAGAAAACGCCAGAGTACTGGTGAGAGACAGACAGTGACAATGACATGCATGTCTTGCTTGCAGGTGTATACATGTTTTGTGTTTGGTGAGACGGAGAGGTGTGATGGTGGAGAGAGAGAGAGAGAGAGAGAGAGAGAGAGAGAGAGCAATGACCCGGGACGCACGATTTAGTTCTCTCAGATTTACAATTCATTCATTCCGGTTTAGACAACTTCCATACCCTTTCTGGTTTCCCCACCCCCACCACCATTACCGGCACACACACACACACACACACACACACACACACACACACACACATTACCGGCACACACACACACACACACACACACACACACACACACACACACACACACACACACACACACACATAAAGAGAGAGAGAAAAATAACAACAGCAACAAAAAACAAAAACTCACTGAGGTTTCCAGCTCAGACAAGAAGCCCCCAAGCAACTCGTTCCCTCTCTCCACCCAGAGAGAGAGGCAGAGAGAGAAGCAGAGGCAGAGAGAGAGGCAGAGAGAGAGAAAGCGGGGTGTTAAAGTCGGCAGTTGACAGAAGGGAAGCCATGTTGTGACGACGGCGGAAGTGTAGGGCCACGCCGCTTAGCGGCGCTCAAGCCACGCCTCTGGAAGCCGCAGCAAGTACACGTCACATCCGCTTCCGGTGTGGCGCGTGAGGTTGAAGCCCTAGGGGACGCTACCGGCCCGCTCTGTAGGAAACCGGCGCTCGTGGGAGAGGGATTAAAAGATGGTGTCACACGTGTGTTTTTTTGTTTGTTTGTTTGTTTTTTCTCCCTTCTTTCTCCCTTTGCAAGGAAAGGGAAAGGCAGGGAAGGAAGGAATATCACTTTCCTTCTGTCTGGAAGGTGGGGGTGGGTCGGGGAG
>NC_134889.1:5363024-5463024 GCF_041734735.1 Babylonia areolata
GGTCTAAATCTGAATAAACATTTCACATTCGCAGTAAGCATTCGCTCTCTGCATCTTTCTCCTGCGCTTACTCTCTTTATCCCCCTTCTCTTTTCTTTGCATCTATCTTTCTCTCTCCTTTCCTCTCTCTGTAGCTCCTATCTCTATGTATCTATATATCTCCCCCTCCCCCCCCCCTCTCTCTCTCTCTCTCTTTAGCAGAGGTGTCGGGGTTAAGTTAAGGAAGGGCAAGGAGGCAGTATGGAGGTGGTGGAAAGGGGAGGAGGGGGGGGCGGAGGGAGGGAGGGAGGCGGAGGGTGTGTGCCGGAGGGCTAAACGGAAGAGAGCGGAGAAAAACTATTAAACGGAACGGACCCATTATATCAGACCCAGAGATTCCCGGGCAATGCTGCTCGCGGCGGGCAGAGTTCTGTCCCTTTGTCCCCTCCTCCTCCTCCTCCTCCTCCTCCTCACCTTGACAGATGGCCAGAGGGAGGGTGGAGAAGGGGAGGGGGCGGGGAGGAGGTATGATTAATAACGGGGTTTGAGGTGTAGTAGTGATACTGATACTGGTAGCGTTTTTTTCTTCTTCTTTTTTTTCTTTTTTTTCTCTCCTTTTTGTGTGTGTAGAAAGCTGCTTCTGCTGCTGTGCAGTTTAGCGCGGCCTGGTGCGTCTCCGACGACAGTGTATCTATCACCAGCCTGATTTATCATGGTAGTGAACATATGATAGATATACGTTTCAGTGCCCGTTTGGCTTGTTTTCTGTCATGAGAACGGTTTTGGTTGTGAGTTGTTGTTTTTTTCTCTGTGTGTATGTGGTGTGTGTGTGTCTGTGTGTGTGTGTGTGTGTGTGTGTGTGTGTGTGTGTGTTACGAAATAGATATATTCCTAAAAAAATATTTGTCTCCAAAATCGGTTTTTAATTTTTGTAATATGCTCAAAGGAGGCAAAAAAGTCATTTTAGCTGTAAGTAAGATGATTAGATTTGCAAATGTTGCCAAGTTATACTTTTGGAGTTAAGAGACGTTTGTGTTTTCTGTCAACTTTTATGTGACATTGTTGTGTATTTGGAAATGTTTGTTCTGGGCACGAAAAGATTATTTTGCAGTAATCCTCCATACTCCCAACAGGAGTGAAAGGATAATTAAAACTTGAAACTTGTAGTGTGTGTGTGTTTTCGTTTCAGCTCACTGGGATTATTGTTTGCGTGTTTGTTCCCGTTTGTCTGTATGTCTGTATCTGCTTTGATTTGCTTTGTGTGTCTCAGTCTTTGTCAGTTTATCAGTGCTTGCAATCTGAGGCGCTGTTGTTTTTGTTTGTGTGACTGTATTTGGTGGGTTTTTGTTGTTGTTGTTGTCTTTATTGTTTGTTCCCTTTATTATTATTATTGTTGTTGTTGTTGTTGTCATTATTATCATCATTACCATGAGCTTAGCATTAGTATTATTACCATTTGCATGACTATTACTTGTGGGTTTTTTTTAATATCTGTAATTTACATAGATTTGGGAAACTCGCCATAGTCTGGCCTTTGTGATCGGCTGGTTTTAATTATAGATTATAGCTGCCTTCATAGTTGCCTCTCTCTCTCTCACTCTCTCTCTCCCCCTCTCTCTCTTCCTTTCTCGTGTGTGCATGTATGATTGTGTATGAATGCACACAAAGATACGCACGCATGTATAACCATACATACATATACAAAGAAACAGACAGACAGACAGAAAATTATAAAATCCTCAGTGTATCAACCAATGAGCCCTTCAAGCTTGTGGTGAGGTGTCCAGTTTTCAGTTATATTCATACATACATACATACATACACACCCAATAGTGAAGGAAATACAAACGCAGGTAAACAACACAGAGACAGAAAGAGAAGGATCTTCATGATACACCTGTCGTTCTGATATATATATATATATATATATATATATATATATATATATTTAATATATATATATATATACATACACACACACACTCACACAGACACACACACACACACACACACACACACACACACACATATATATATATCTATCTCTCTCTCTATATATATATATATTTAATATATATATATATATATATATATATATATATATACATACACACACACACTCACACAGACACACACACACACACACACACACACACACACACACACACACACATATATATATATATATATATATAATTTCTTCTTTTTTTCAGTCTCAAGTAATAGCTCGTTTCCCTTTCCCCCTACCACTCCACCTTTTTCCCTCCCCAATCTCTGAGAGAGAGAGAGACACAGAGAGAGAGACAGAGACAGAGAGAGAAGGTGAGATGGGGGTGGAGAGAGGGAGAGGGGGAGGGGGGTCGGTGGTAGACAAGCACCTGGATCAAACTAAACGGGAGCAAACCGTTGAAGGTGATTTAGAACCCTCCAAGAAACGAAACTGAGACCAGACGCCGGCCGACTCCGTCAAACGGAGACCGGTGTGTGTGTGTCTCACAGATGGACACATCTGCGACTCTCCGCAGCCCCTCAGGAGGTGTCGGGTGTCCGCCTTCATCATCTTCTCACTTCTCCTTCTTCATCTCTGCCTTCCTCCTTTTTTTAATTTTTAATTTTAGTTTATTTCTTCTTCTTCTTTTTTTTTTATCCCCCCTTCTTCTTCGTTCCTCCCACTCCTCACCTCCCCCCTGTTCCCTCCCTATCCGCCTTATCTCCCTTTACCCGGTTCTCGGCTGTAATGTCTTGTTGGCCTGATGGTTGGTTCTTGTTGTGTGTTTTTTTGTTTTGTTTTGTTTTTTGGGTTGTTTTGTTGTTGTTTTTTTTAATGTGCTGGGTACATTTCTTGGGTTGTTTTTTTGTTGTTGTTGCATTTATATTCCGTGTTTGTGTCCGTGTGTGTGTGTTGTGTGGTGTGGTGTGCTGTGGTGTGGTGTGGTGTGTGAGTGTGTGTGTGTTGTGTTGTGTTGTGTGTGTGAGTGTGTGTGTGTGTGTGTGTGTGCGTGCGCGCGTCTATGTGTGTGTGTGTGTGTTGTGTTATGTTGTGTTGTGTGTGCGTGTGTGTGTGTGTGTGTGCGCGCGCGCGCCGGTGTGTGTGTTGTGTTGTATTGACGGTGTTGTGTGTGTGTGAGTGTGTGTGTGTGTGTGTGTGTGTGTTGTTGTTGTTGTTGTTGTTTATGTATGTGTGCTGAATTTATTTTGGATATGTATCTATAATGTTTCATGTGTAGGTCATCGATCAAGAGTTGCGATTGAAGAATCAATCAGCTTTATAAAGCGTTTATTGAAGAAAAAAAAAACAGTACTAATGTCAGTTCATTGAAAAAGAACAATGGTAGATCGCAACCAGTTACTGCTGTATATAGACAGACAGCCTATGTCAGTGAGGACTCATGCGATAGAACGACACTTTCAGTGAACGTAGACCCCGAACTCTGAATAACTTGTTGAATCAAATGAACTACATTATCTCTCAGAAGAACCTGTCACGTGGATTAATAGCTCACAGCATAAGCGTAGGATACACACTGAATGAAGACATTGCGCTTGTTTGAACACTCAAAGATATCACATAAAATTACGTTGTCATGAATTATTCCAGTAGTAAGAATGCTGTACATACCAAAGAGCAAATATAGTTTAAACAATACATCAATACGTGATAAATAAAGGAATGAATAAATGGTTGAATAAACCGGCCAATTGCTAAACCAGTTAACCAACCGGTCAGTTAATCAACCAATTAACCAAACAACCAACCCGTCAATCGTAATTGTAACAGTAATAGTAATGATGATGAGGATGATTATAAAATAACAACAACAACAGTAATAATGAGAAGAAGAACAAGAACAAGAAGATTATACTACCACTACTACTACTACTAATGATAATAATAACAATAATAATGATGATGATAATAGTAATAATAATAATAGTAAGATTATAATGATAACAACAACAACAATAATAATAATAATAATAACAAGGGTCTTAAGGGCTTTTATGGATCTCCGTCCGTTTATCTCTTCGGCGGCGCGCGCGCGCAACACACACACACACACACACACACACCGTACACAAACACATACTTTCTCTCTCAGTCTCTCTCTGTCTCTCTCTCTGTTAGAAAAAAAAACCAACAACAACAACAACACACAACGCACGAGAAGAAGTACAAATAAAGTCAACAACTACAACTGTCACGAATAAAAACATCAACAATTAAACCCACTTTTCCAAATCGGCGTCGTGTCGCGCGGCGCGTCCCAAGGGAGGTCAGCCTGAAAGACAAAACCGAAAAAAAGCAGACGATCGAGACTACGAGACGTGCAGTGTTTGTCCCCAGTAATGGAGGCTGTCAGATGCATGCTTGTCGCCGTAATGACAGTTTTTCGTCCAAATTCACACACCCAGTAGTTTAGCACAGCGCTCTCAAAGCATCGGTGAGTACCTCAATACTTCAGTTGTTGTTTGTCGAACAATCTTGAACTGCCAGGATTGCACTGCGGCCCACGACTGAAAACAGCATCAATAATGCACGTTCGGTGTCGTTCCGGGGTGCTTTGGGAGTTCTTTTTGTTGACTGTTTTTTGTTGGTGGGCGGGAAGGGAGGGTGTGGGGGGGAGGAGGAGGTGAGTGTTTGTTGAATTGTTTGGGTTTGTGTGAGTTGTGTTCTGAGAGGCATACACACACACACACACACATACACACAAAGTGTGTCAGTGAGGAAGAGAGAGAGAGAGAGTGTGTGTTTGTGTTAGTGAGAGAGAGAGAGGACAGACGTGTATTTAATCAGTATGATCTAAATGTACATTTACTAGGGTTAATGCGCCCTCTCTCTTTCTCTCTCCCTCCCTCCACTCCATCCTTCCCCCCCCCCACTCCCCCCCCCCTCTCTCTCTCCACCCCTCTCTTCGTTGTAATTATTGTCTTTTTTTTTGTCAGTAAACCATTGTTATCGTCGTAGTTGATACTGATCAAGTGTAAACTTAAACGGGCGTGCTACAGATACAGATCTAGAGAGTATGTCGGCCCTGTCCGAAGAGTTAGAGACACGCGCACACACACACACACACACACACACACACACACACACACACACACACGTATTCACACATTGACGCACGCGCACAAACACACACACACACACACACACACACACACACACACACACCACATAACACAAACACACACACAAACACACACCACATAGCACACACACAGTGTCGGCAACAACAGCAGTGCGGAAACAGCTGGTGCATGATTACTGATGGCCGCGACTCACCGATTAGCAGCCCGCCAGTCCCCTGGGATCAGTAACGTGCGCAGTCGCCTGTTGGCTCCTCTCCACCCCCTACCCCCACACCCTCCACACACACACACACACACACACCACACACACACACACACTCAGTCTCCCCGTTGCGTTTCATTAAAATTTTTATTGGTATGAATTATTATTTGTCCCTCGTGTGTCTCACTCCTGTTGGTTTTCCTCTACACTCACACTCCCCCACTCCCACCCCCAACACCCCTCCGCTCCCCTCCCCATCTCCCCTATCGCCTCCACCCGTCTCCCCAGTCTGTTTTTAACTTTTGTTTTTATTTGTATGAATTGTTTTGTTTGTTTTTTTTTATTTGTCTCTCGTGGGTCTCACTCCTGATGGTTTTCCTCTAACCCTTTCCCCACTCACCTCATCCCCCCCCCTCCCCACATCCCTCCCCTCACCACCACCCCCCACCCACTCCGTCTTCCCGGTCTGTTTTATTCTCTCTTTTTTTTTTTTTTTTTTTTTTTTTTGAATGAATTTTATTTATCCCTGGTGGATTCCTCTCCTGTTGATTTTCCTTTACAGCTCCAGTCTGCCCAATCTGTTTGATTGCTTTTCTCTTCTTTTTTTTTGTATGAATTTTTATTTGCCCATCGTCATTTCCTGTTACTCCTCTCTGCAGTGTCTCATTGTCTCAGTTTCGACTCCCTCTCCGTCTGTCTCTGTCACTCTCTGTACCTCTGTCTGTTTGTTTCTATCTGTCTATCTATCTTCCACTCGCTCAGCCTAACACCTCTATACTTGTTGCACACCCAACCCTCCTCTCTCTCTCTCTCTCTCTCTCTCTCTCTGTGTCCTGTCTCTCTCTCTCTCTGACTCTCCGGCTCTGTCTCTGTCTCTCCCTCGCTCGCTCTCGCTCTCTATCCGTCTGTTTATCTATCTCTCTCTTCACTCCCCACAACCCTCCTTCCATCCTCTTTGTCTCTGTCTGTGTCCCTGTCTGTCTGTCTGTTTCTGTGTGTGTGTGTGTGTATGTGCGCGCGCGCGCTTGTGTGTGTGTGTGTGTGTATGTGTGTCTCTCTGTCTCTCTCTGTCTCTGTCTGTCTGTCTGTCTGTCTCTCTCTCTCTCTCTCTCTCTCTCTCTCTCTCTCTCTCTCTCTCTCTCTCTCTCTCAGTGCGGGGACTGGATGTAAAAAAAAAAAAAAAAAAAAAGCACACCAGTGCTTATCTGTTACCCTCGAAAATAAAGAATTCGGTCTTGTCTTGTCTTGTCTTGTCCTGTTCTCTCTCTCTCTCTCTCTCTCTCTCTCTCTCTCTCTCTCTCTCTCTCTCTCTCTCTCTCTCTCTCTCGTTAACTGGTATAACTTAGCCATGTATATACACGAAGCACTGAAGAGATTACGTACAGTTACCTCGTGAATGTTGTTGAATATTTGTGTTAACTATTTTTGGTTGCTTTGAATAGTCGATTTATTGTGTCATGTCATTTTCTCATAATCATTTATCAAAGAGCCTCCCCTTCAGTAAGGGGCCCTGGCCGTATCTGAATAAGACATTCGTTCGTTCGTTCGTTCGTTCGTTCGTTCGTTCTCTCGTTAGGTGCGACTGTTAATTAATGGTGTATGGGCCCGGTCTGCGTATCACGTTTGATCTCCGAAGGTGCTCTATGTCGGTGGGGGGTGGCTGAAAAGAGATACGAAGAGAGAGGGGGAGAAAATCAAAGAGGAGAGTGAGGGGGGTGGGGGGGTGCGGGGGATGAGGAGTAAGAAAAGGGAGGAGAGAGAGAGAGGAGAGAGAAAAGGGTAAGAGTAAGAAAAGGGAGGGGAGAGAGAGAGAGTGGGATGGAGAGAGAATGATAGAGAGAGACAGAGAGAGAGAAGGGAGAGGAGAAAGAGAGTGAGGAGGTGGGTGTTGATCAAAGAGGTGATTGCGTGCAGAGAGAATCAGAGGCCGGTTCTTCAAAGACCATGCATCCCGTAAGGCTTTCATTAGTAATATTATTATTATCATCATCATTGTTGTTGTTGTTATTGTTGTTGTTATCATTATCATTATGATGATTATTATTAACCCCTTCTGTCCCTCCCTGACAGCAGCCATCCCCCGGTGCTGTGAGTGCAGTGAAGCCATCAGTGACCGCTTCTTCTTCTTCCTCTTCTTTTTTTCTTCTTCCTCTTTTTCGTCGTCGTCGTATTCTTCTTCTTCTTCTATTTCCTCTTCCTTCTCTTCTCATTATTATAATATCATTATTATTATTATTATTAACATCATCATTAGATGATGATGATCATCATCATCATTAACCCCCTGTGTCCCTAACAGCGGCCATTCCCCGGTGCTGTGGGTGCAGTGAAGCCATTTATGACCGATTTTTCTTCTTCTTATCTTTCTTCTTCTCCTCCTCCTCCTTCTCCACCTCCTTCTTCTTCTCCTCCTCCTTCTTCTCCTCCTTCTCCTTCTTCTTCTTCTTCTTTTTCTTCCTCCTCTCATTATTATTATTATTAGTAATATAGTATTGTTGTTTTTGTTGTTATCATCATCATCATCATTAACCCATTCTGTTCCCTGTTACAGTGGCCATCCCTGGTACTGTCGGTGTAGTGAAGCCATCTATGGCCGCTTCTTTTTCTTCTTTTCTTCTTCTTCTTCTTCTTCTTCTTCTTCTTCTTCTATTTCCTCCTCCATCTCTTCTCATTATTATCATTATGATTTGTAGTCGTAGTAGTAGTGGTATCATTGTTATTATTATGATTATTATTATTATCGTTCTCGTCATCATTATCATTAACTCCGTGTGCCCTTCCCCTTTCAGTGACCAGTTCCCGGTGCCGTGGGTGCAGTGAAGCCATCTGTGACCGCTTCTTCCTCCTCCTCCTTCTGCACCTCCTTCTCCTCCTCCTTTTCCTTCTGATTATCATTATTGTTGTTGCTGTCATCATCATCATCATTATCATTATCATCATTAACCCCTTCTGTTCCCCCATCACAGCGGCCATGCACTGGTGCTGTGGGGGTAATGAAGCCATCTATGACCGATTCTGATTCTGATTCTTCTTCTCCTTCTCCTTCTCCTCCTCCTCCACCTCCTCCTCCTTCTTCTCCTCCTCTTCCTTCTTCCTCTTCTCTTTCTTCTTCGTCTCCGTCGTTATATTCTTCGTCTTCGTCTCCATTGTCTACATCTTCGTTTTTTTCTCCTCCTCCTCGTCCTCTTTCTTCTTCTTCTTCTTCTGCGTCTTCGTCTCCTTTGTCAACGTCTTCGTTTCTTCTTCTTCTTCCTCTCCTCCTTCTCCTCATCCTTCTTCTTCCTCTTCTTCCCTTTCTTCTTAGTCTTCGTTGTCGTATTCTTCGTCTTCGTCCTCGTGTTCTTCGTATTCTTCTCCGCATTCTTCTTCGTATTATTATCATTAACCCCTTCTGTCCCTCCCTGACAGCGGCCATCCCCCTGTGCTGTGGGTGCAGTGAAGCCATCTATGACCACTTCTTCTTCTTCTTCTTCTTCCTCTTCTCGTGGTTATTATTAGTATTTTTAGTATTACTATTGTTGTTGTTATTGTTATTATCATTATCATCATTTTCATTAACCCCTTCTGTCCCTCCCTGACAGCGGCCATCCCCCGGTGCTGTGGGTGCAGTGAAGCCATCTATGACCGCTTCATCCTCCGCGTGCTGGAGGGGTCTTGGCACTCGCGCTGTCTGAGGTGCTCGGATTGCCAGGCCCAGCTCACAGACAAGTGCTTCTCCAAGGGAGACAGCGTCTACTGCAAGGAGGACTTCTTCAAGTGAGTATGGGGTTGTTGGGTGTGTGTGTGTGTGTGTGTGTTTGGGGGTTGTGTTTTGTGTGTGTGTGTGTGTGTGTGTGTGTGCGTGTGTTTTCCACGCCCACATTCCACCTCGACCCCACCCTCCACTTCCCTTGTCTGACGGTTTTTAACAGTTTCAACACGCTTCTCTCTCTCTCTCTCTCTCTCTCTCTCTCTCTCTCTCTCTCTCTCTCTCTCTCTCTCTCCGTTCCTCCCTGTATGCCCATGATCTCTCACAATCCCACGATTTCTCTCACTTTGTGTGAGAAATCTTGGGAAATGCCCCCACATTTTAATCAAAAAGTTTTCCTTTGTCATCGGAGTTGGATTCTTGTCTTTCCCCAATTCAAATGCATGAGAAAAACGAGAGAGAGAAAAAGAAACGAGAAATAGGAGCGACGACATGGGCGGTGATGACACAGTACTGGTTTTAAAAATGTGTTTGTGTGCGAATGAGTGGGTAAATGAGTGGGTTAGTGAGTGAGTGAGTGTGTGTGTGTATGCGCGCGCGCGCATGTGTTTGTGTGTGTTTCCTTTTGTGTGTTTACTTGGCTGGTTGATTTGTTCTTTTCTTTGACTTTGTTTTTTTAGAATAATGTTTTAATGTTCTGAGTGTCCTTCATGAAACTGAGAATCTATTTTCAGTGCAATCTTACATGAGAAAACATACTGACGCAAACAGTGGCAGTGGAATAGCAGTTGTTGCGGCAGTGGGGTAGCGGTTCTAGTAGCAGTTCTAGTGGCAGTGGGGTAGCAGTGGCAGTGGGGTAGCAGTGGCAGTGGGGTAGCAGTTCTAGTGGCAGTGGGGTAGCAGTGGCAGTGGGGTAGCAGTTCTAGTGGCAGTGGGGTAGCAGTTCTAGTGGCAGTGGGGTAGCAGTGGCAGTGGGGTAGCAGTGGCAGTGGGGTAGCAGTTCTAGTGGCAGTGGGGTAGCAGTTCTAGTGGCAGTGGGGTAGCAGTGGCAGTGGGGTAGCAGTGGCAGTGGGGTAGCAGTTCTAGTGGCAGTGGGGTAGCAGTGGCAGTGGGGTAGCAGTTCTAGTGGCAGTGGGGTAGCAGTGGCAGTGGGGTAGTAGCAGTGGCAGTGGGGTAGCAGTGGCAGTGGGGTAGCAGTTCTAGTGGCAGTGGGGTAGCAGTTCTAGTGGCAGTGGGGTAGCAGTGGCAGTGGGGTAGCAGTTCTAGTGGCAGTGGGGTAGCAGTGGCAGTGGGGTAGTAGCAGTGGCAGTGGGGTAGCAGTGGCAGTGGGGTAGCAGTTCTAGTGGCAGTTGGGTAGCAGTTCTAGTGGCAGTGGGGTAGCAGTAGCAGTGGGGTAGCAGTTCTAGTGGCAGTGGGGTAGCAGTGGCAGTGGGGTAGCAGTAGCAGTGGGGTAGCAGTGGCAGTGGGGTAGCAGTGGTAGTGGGGTAGCAGTTTTCACTGGTCCAGCTTTATTCGGTCCAGTTTTCACGTTCCCTACGTGAGGATAAAGCATTGTGACAATACAATACATTACATTATATTACACTACATTAGATCATACCATATTATAGTATGTTATATTATATCTATCATATTTCCGTTTGAATTATGTACATTGCCTTAATTTCGTTGTTTGCTATTGATTGCGATATTGAATTTGAGGTCAGTTTATTGCAGTGATCCATCACGTGTGAAATACAATAAACAGATGTGTTTCAGTGTCATTTCTGTTGATGTCTTCAAGAACGCCACTGTCATTATCATTATCGTCATTGTCGTTACTCCCCTCTTTCTCTTTTCTTTTCTTCTCTTTGATTTTTCTCCTAGATTTGCATTGGGAAAAGACAAGAACCCATCTCCGATGACAAAGGATTTTTTTTTAAATAAAATAAGGGGGACTTCCCACGATTTATCATACATTGTGAGAAATCGTGCGGGCGCCCCCCACGATTCTGTATGGAGAGAAAACGTGGGAGGGGAACAACCGCGACTTCTCGCAATCCCACGATTTCTCTCAAAGTGAGAGAAATACTGGGCTTCCCCCCCCCCCCCTCCCAACCCCCCTCTTTCTCTTTTCTTTTCATCTCTCTGATTTTTCTCTTAGATTTGCATTGGGGAAAGACAAGAACCCAACTCCGATGACAAAATAAATCCTTTTTTTTTCTTCATCTTTTTTTTATACTAAAATAAGGGGGACTTCCCACGATTTCTCACAATTTTGAGAGAAAACGTGGGAGGGGAACGACCACAATTTCTCGCAGTCCCATGATTTCTCAGAAACTGAGAGAAATCGTGGGATTGTGAGAAATCGTGGGCTTACACTCCCTCTTTATATATATATATATATATATATATATATATATATATATATATATATATCCGTCCCTCTCTCCCTCTCTCTTTCCGTCCTCCCTCTCTCTGTCCCCTCTCTCCCTAACTCACCTCCATCCTCTCCCTCTTTCCCTCGTGAGCGCGTGCAGTGTCAGTCTCAAGTGTCCAGTGCATAGACACTTGAGTTCTGAGATACTGGTGTCCATGTCCAGTGTCACTGTGGCAGCTCACTGTCCTTGGGGAGAGCAGCCCGAATTTCACACAGAGTTATCTGTTGTGACACTACACTACTCTACACTACACTACACTACACTACACTACACTACACTACACTACACTACACTACACTACACTACACTACACTACACTACACTACACTACAATACAATACAATACACTATACTACTCTACACTACACTACACTACACTACTCTACACTACACTACACTACACCGCACTACACTACACTACACTACACTACACTACAATACAATACAATACACTACAATACAATACAATACAATACACTGCACCACACTACACTACACTACACTGCACTACACTACAATACAATACACTACACTGCACCACACTACACTACACTACACTGCACTACACTACAATACAATACACTACACTGCACCACACTACTCTACACTACACTACACTACACTACACTACAATACAATACACTACACTACAATACACTACACTACACTACACTACACTACAATACACAACACTACACTACAATACCCTACACTACACTACACTACAATACACAACACTACACTACACTACAATACACTACACTACACTACACTACAATACACTACACTACACTACACTGCGCCACACTACACTACACTACACTACACTACACTACACTACACTACACTACACTACACTACACTACACCACACTACACTACACTACACTACAATACAATACAATACGATACGATACAATACAATAGTAGTTGTCTAACTGCTGTCTCCAGTTCCTCGTTCAGGTTCAGTTTTTAGTTGCTCTATCCATGACGGTGTCACTGTTTCTGCTCTCATGTTGCCGCCATGTTTTTTTGGTTTTTTTTTTTTTTTTATAATTTTTTGTTTTGTTTTGTGTTTTTAGACTGTTCTGTGCCCTCTCCGCTTTCTTTGCCCTTTTTTTTCTTTAATCTTTTTTTTTTTTTTTTATCATCTTTCTTTCTGATTGTTGCTTGTTTTTTGGGTGTTTTTTTTCTTCTTCTTCTTCTTTCTGTATTTTTTATCATCATCTTCTTTTTCATGTCTTCGTTTTTTTCTTCTTCTTGTTTTTGTTGCTGTTATTGTTGTTGTCAGTTGTTGTTCTACTATTACTGCTACTACATCTTCGTCTTCGTCTTCGTCATTTTCTTCTTGTTGGAGTGATGGCCTAGAGGTAACGCGTCCGCCTAGGAAGCTAGAGAATCTGAGCGCGCTGGTTCGAATCATGGCTCAGCCGCCGATATTTTCTCCCCCTCCAATAGACCTTGAGTGGTGGTCTGGACGCTTAGTCATTCGATGAGACGATAAACCGAGGTCCCGTGTGCAGCAAGCACTTAGCGCACGTAAAAGAACCCACGGCAACAAAAGGGTTGTTCCTGGCAAAATTTTGTAGAAAAATCCACTTCAATAGGAAAAACAAATAAAACTGCACGCTGGAAAAAATACCAAAACAAAAAAATTGATGTAGTGTAGTGCAGCGACGCGCACTCCGTAGGGAGAGCAGCCCGAATTTCACACAGAGAAATCTGTTGTGATAAAAAGAAATACAAATACAAATAGTATTATTATTGTTATCATCATTATCTCCACCCCACCCCCCACCCCTGCTGTGTCTTTCATCAGTGTATCGTCATCTTTTTCTCCTCCTCTACTCCTTCACCCTTCTTTCTTTCTTTCTTTAGTTTCCTCCTCCTCCTCCTCCTCCCCTCCTCCACCTCCACCCCTCCTCCACCTCCTCCTCCTCCTCCTACTCGTCCTCCTCCTCCTCCCCTCCTCCACCTCCTGGTGCTGCTGCTGCTCCTCCTCCTCCCCCTCCCCTCCTCCACCTCCTCCTACTCCTCCTCCTCCTCCTCTTCCTCCTCCCCTCCTCCACCTCCTGGTGCTGCTGCTGCTCCTGCTCCTCCCCCTCCCCTCCTCCACCTCCTCCTGCTCCTCCTCCTCCTTCTACTCCTCCTCCTCCTCCTCCTCTGTTGACGGTGTCGGTAACAACAGTGTATTGTCTGTCAGCAGTCCAGAGTGTAGTGTAGGGTACACCCGTGTCACTTTGGCTCGCGGGGTGGGGGGAAAAAAAGATGAAAGAGATCCGAGCTGTATCAGTTTCTTGTCCAGGATCGCATTTCTTCTTCTTCTTCTTCTTCGTCTTGGGGCGAGAGAGAGTGGGGGAGGGGGGGGAGAGAGAGAGAAAGGGAGGGGTGAAATGCCTTTAGCGAACGTAACCAAAAGACCAAAAAGTCTCGAATATCTGTGTGAACAAAAAAGTTAAACGACTATGCTCCTTTTTCTTTTCTTCTTTTCTTTCTTTCTTTTTTTCTTTTTTGTCCCCGTGAAAAAACATAAAGAAAAGTATTAAAAAGGAGGGGGGGGGAGTTGTCTTTCAGAACTAAGAAAAAGAAATGCATTCGCACAACATTTATCAGCAAAAAAAACGGAGGGAAGGAGGGCACACACACACACACACACACACACACACACACACACACACAGAGAGAGAGAGAGAGAGAGAGAGAGAGCATATATCCAAAGAAAAGAAGAAACAAAGAAACAACGAAACGAAACGAAAAGGAAACTTGAAAAACAGTCCGTTGAAAACGAAATCAGTGTATTTTACACGTGCTATTCTAAGCCAAACAATTAGACGTTTCTTTGTCGTAAGTACATATGTACGCACGTATGCCTAACTTTCAGTGAAATTGATGTGAATTACCTATTCGGTGACAATAGTTGGGTTTTTTTTTATGTATATTCAGTTTCTTTTTGAGAAGTTCAAACCGGAAATATATCACGGCCCCGGTCATGTTGAGAGACAAAGATTCGGGGTGTTTTTTTTCGGTGTGGTTTTTTTTTGTTTGTTTTGTTTTTGTTTTTTTGTGGTTGTTTTTTTGTTTTTTTTAATGTATCGTTCTTATTTTTCCTTTGATAATGAATCGTGCTATTGTGTGTTAGTTTCTGCTTGCAGAGACATCCGTCCCATATTGTATGTCTGTGTGCGCACGCGGGGGGCGGGGGGGAACATGTGAATATGTGTGTCAATGGTGTGCGTGTGTGTGTGTGCGCGCGCGCATATGTATAAGTGTGTATACATGTCTGCCGGGGGCAGTAGCGGGGACAAGCTCCCACCACCTATAAAGTGCTCCCATACGGCGTGCGTCACAAAATAGCCTCTGACAACCAAGCCCAACTCCTGGCCTGCTCGTGTGGCTTAGCCTCCAAGCCCGGCAGAACTGCTTTTACTGACAGGAGAAGGGGCGAAAGGCGGGTCTCTGGCGCCTCAAAACCAGATGCTTCGGGCAGATGGAGCTCGTCAGCCTGGGAAGGCAGTCCATCTAGGGGAAGGAAAACCCTGACTCCAAACCTCCGCTGCCTTGCGGCATACCTGAATCCGGAGTTGCAGCCCCTAAGGCGGTTGGACGTCGCACTGACTTTCTTCCGGCAGCTCCTGCAGCCAAGCTGGTGCCGAATGTATCGCTCTGCGTTCCTTCGGACTACGTCGGTGAGGCCGAGAGGGGGATTCTGACGACTGGTAGAGTTGAGTTTAACGACATATCGGCGTGACGCTCTTAAGGTCAAGTTGTTCGTGGCTGTGGTCTTATACGACGACTGGGCAACCCAGGATCTCCATGAACTTCGTCCAGGCTCGCGCCCTGGAGAACTTGACCGAACTTGGCGCAAGAGTTTCATTGTCTCCCGAGACAGACGGACGCCAACAACAACACTAACAACATGTCTGTATGTTTGTGAGTGTGCCTGAGTATGTGTGTGAGTCTCCGGTGCATGTTTGTGTGTGTGTGCGCGCGCGCGTGTGTGTGTGTGTGTCTGTGCTGTGTGTGTGCGAGAGAGAGAGAGAGAGAAAGAGAGACAGACAGACAGAAAGCACCCAACAACAGTCAAAGCGTGGTATGCTGACAGAATACATCCGCTAATCAATAAATCATTACTGATGGTGTTTGCTGAGCTTCTGGCTACACGGGCCAGTGTGTGTGTGTGTTTGTGTGTTGGTCTGTACATCTGTTGACACACATGTTCCCCACTGTGTGTGTGTGTGTGTGTGTGTTACTCGTTTCGTTTTCGTAAAGATATGAGCGATGTTGTGTCTCTCAGTTTGACGCTGCGCTATCCTAAAACTCATTGCACATGCATTGAGAATAACAACATTTATGTGTGTATTCGTTTGTGTGTCTCTTAGAACAACGGCAGGTATGTAAATCGGCCAACGTGCCCGCCGTTGGAAAATAAAGAATAATTCATTCTCTCTCTCTCTCTCTCTCTCTCTCTCTCTCTCTCTCTCTCTCTCTCTCTCTCTCTCTCTCCTTGGAAAATAAAGATTAATTCTCTCTCTCTCTGTCTCTCTCTCCTTTGGAAAATAAAGATTAATTCTCTCTCTCTCTCTCTCCCTCTCTCTCTTTCTCTCCATTGGGAAATAAAGAATAATTCTCTCTCTCTCTCTCTCTCTCTCTCTCTCTCTCTCCCTCTCACACACACACGCACGCACACACACACACGCATACAAGTGTGTGTGCGCGCGCGCACACACACACACACACACACACACACACACACACACACACACACACACACACACACACACACACACACTGTAAGAGAGTTGATAGAAAGCATGCTGTAAAAAATTCATGGTTCCGTAAAGGGTGGGATATGACAGAGGAACAGACAGCATCTTTTCATTGTCTTTTTTTTTTCTTGTGCAAAGACAAATCAAAGCGCTTTCAAACCAGTCATTGACATGTGTGCATGAATCAGAACTGTGTGTGCAAGCGCGTGTGAGTCTGTATATTAAAAAAAACATCCAGAAAGCTCTTTTTTTTTCACTGCTGGCCCGGTCTCTTATGTTGACAGCATGGTCTCTAAATCGGTAATTTTGAAACAGCAAAATGTGTCAGTCTCTCTTGCTTCAGACACTGACAAAACCTTGATCCTAAACTGAAGTGTATCATATCGTCGTTAAAGCAGTCAAACTATTTCGCCCTGTCTCAACACCCGTCACAGAATCTCAAGTGTTCTGAGAAGCTGGTAGTGGTATCTGGGCATAAACATTACCGTGTGTGTATTTGTATGTTTGAGAGAGAGACAGACAGGCAGACAGAAACAAGCAGACAGACAGACTGGATGGCGCATGGCAGAGAGAGAGAGAGGGAGACAGACAGACAGACAGACTGGACGGCGCATGGCAGAGAGAGAGAGGGAGACAGACAGACAGACAGACTGGACGGCGCATGGCAGAGAGAAGAGAGACAGACAGACATAGAGACAGACATACAGTAACAGACAGACAGACAGGACGGCGCGTGGCAGAGACAGACAGACGGACATAGAGACAAACAGACAGGACGGCGCGTGGCTGAGAGAGAGAGAGAGAGACGGACATAGAAACAGACAGACAGACAAACAGACAGACAGGACAGCGCGTGGCAGAGAGGGAGACAGACGGACATAGAGACAGACAGACAGACAGGACAGCGCGTGGCAGAGAGGGAGACAGACAGACAGACGGACATAGAGGGAGACAGACAGACAGACGGACATAGAGACAGACAGACAGGACAGCGCGTGGCAGAGAGGGAGACAGAGAGACAGACGGACATAGAGACAGACAGACAGGACTGCGCGTGGCAGAGAGGGAGACAGAGAGACAGACGGACATAGAGGGAGACAGACAGACAGACGGACATAGAGACAGACAGACAGACAGGACAGCGCGTGGCAGAGAGGGAGACAGAGAGACAGACGGACATAGAGGGAGACAGACAGACAGACGGACATAGAGACAGACAGGACAGCGCGTGGCAGAGAGGGAGACAGAGAGACAGACGGACATAGAGACAGACAGACAGGACTGCGCGTGGCAGAGAGGGAGACAGACAGACAGACAGGACTGCGCGTGGCAGAGAGGGAGACAGACAGACAGACGGACATAGAGACAGACAGACAGGACGGCGCGTGGCAGAGAGACAGACAGACGGACATAGAGACAGACAGACATACAGAAACAGACAGACAGACAGGACAGCGCGTGGCAGAGAGGGAGACAGACAGACGGACATAGAGACAGACAGACATACAGAAACAGACAGACAGACAGACAGACAGGACAGCTCGTGGCACAGACAGACAGACAGACAGGACAGCGCGTGGCTGAGAGTGAGACAGACTGACGGACATAGAGACAGACAGACAGAAACAGACAGACAGACAGGACAGCTCGTGGCACAGACAGACAGACAGTCAGGACTGCGCGTGGCACCAGCACACCATGACCATGACAGATTGCAGAGGCCTGACGGCACAGGGACACTGCACGCGACGCGCCCCACGGCCCCGCTGCCATACCTGCGGCGGCGCCCTTTGATGTGCACCTGTCACCGCTCCGCCCCGCTGAGTCCTGTCCTTTGAACGACAGTGAGAGGGTGGAGGGGGATGGGGGGGAAGATGGAGGGTTCCGTTGGTGGGTGGGAGCGGAAGGATGGAGGTGTGTGCTTGTGTGGGGGGGGGGGGGAGTGGGGGACGGTGGGTAGGTGTGTGTGTGTGTGGTGATGGAGGGTTTCGTTTTATTGTGGGTGGGAGCGGAAGGATAGAGGTTTGTGTATGTTTGTGGTGTGGGGGTGGGGTGGGGGGGATGTGTGTGTGTGCATGGGGGGTGGGGGGATTTGCGCGTGTGTGTGTGTGTGTGTGTGGAGAGAGGGGCGGGATGTGGGAGGAGAGGAAGGGAAAAGGAGGAAGAGGGGAAGAGAGTTGGGGGGGGGGGGGGGCGTTTGAAGAGTTAGTTTTCTTGTTTGGTGATTTTTGACAATGATCCTCCCCTGTGGGTCAGTGTGTGTGTGTGTGTGTGTACGTGAGCGTGTGTGTTTATGTATATATATATGTGTGTGTGTACGTGCGTGTGTGTGTACGTGCGTATGTGTGTCTTTGTGTGTGTGTGTATGTGTGTGTGTGTGTGAGCGTATGTGTGTGTGTGTGTGTGTGCGTGCGTGTGTGTGTGTGTGCGTGCGTATGTGTGTGTGCGTATGTGTATGTACGTGCGTGTGTGTGTGTGTGTACGTGCGTGTGTGTGTGTGTGTGTGTGTGCTTGAATGTGCGTGTGTGTGTGTGTGTGTGCACGCACACGTACATATATGTGTTTTAGCGTGCGCGCGTGTATGTGTATGCGTGAGAGAGAGACACAGAGAGAGAGAGAGGCATTTCTAGGGAAGCAATTGCTCTCGAGAAATCTCATCCATCGGTATACCAGTCGTGAGGTTTTTCTTTCTTACATGGCAAGAAGTTTGGACACTTTGACGTTTGTCTTGATTACGAGGAATGGATGGGAAGAGAACGGGAAGGGATAGAGAAGAACGAAACAAAACAAAACAAAAAAAAAGGAAGAAGAAGAAGAAAGGAAAAGACAAAGTGATTGTACGTTCGGTTAACCCTTTCTCTTTCGTCGTCTTCTTTTGTCTTGTTTTACTTCTTCTTCTCTCTTTGTCTTTGTTTCATTGTTTTCTTCCTTCCTTCTCTATTCTTGTGAACCTCTCCTTGGTCTGTTCGCGTGTCTGTGTCGGTTTCATGAATTGTCTTTTTCTCTCTCCTAACTTCACCACCACCACACCACCACCACCACCACCACCACAACTACCAAAACCCGCCTCCATCTGTCTCTGTCTCTCTCTCTCTGTCTCTCTCTCTCTCTCTCTCTCTCTCTCTCTCCCTCTCTCTCTATGTGTCTGTACTTCGTTTTCTGTGTACTGTCCGAACCTTGGAGACGAACGACTGAAAAAAAAAAGAAGGCAAATTACCCCCCTGGCACATGTACTTTTAAGCTAATGACAAAGTGCCAGAGTGTCGCTAATCTCTTATTAGTTTACGTTGTTTCAATTCGGGAGGGGGGAGGGGTGGGGGGGTTGTGTTTTTTTTGTTTTTTGGTTTTTTTTATCCTTTCTGTTCCATTTCATCTATTTTGCACCATTTTGTTCTGATTAATACCTACTACGTCACCAGAGCTTTTCAGCTAATGACACTAAACATTTCAGTGTGTTCTATCTATGTGTGTATCTGACAAAATATTTCAGCGTCCGTGACGGAAAACTTGTTTCTTTCTTTCTGATTTTGTTGATTTAGTTATTCCTTTGATTATTTCTTTATCTATTATTTGATTGAATCATTTATAATTTTATGTGTCTGTTTATTTATTCATTTAAAATAACGAAAAAAAAAGAAGACGCACAGAGGTTTACTGAACGTATAAAGGAAGGAAATTTCTTGCATAAAAAACACACACATAAAAATATAATCCCGTGTATCTACCGGTAATAACACTAATATGCTCCCCCCCCCCCCCACCCTCACCCCTTTCACTGTAAACACACTAACATGTACTTTTTGATTTTGTTTATTTCTCTATTTGTTTGATTATTTCCTTATCTTATATATTGATTAACTTTTTTTTATGATTTCTACATCTGTTTACTTTATCAGTTCATTTATAATAACAAAAAAAAGAAGATACACACTTTTTTTTTTTTTTTTTACTGAACGTATAAAGGAAGAAGACTGCTTGCATTAAAAAAGATATAAAAAAAATTAGATAAATAAAAAAAAAACAAAAAAAAAAAACACGTATTGCCGGTATTAACACTTATACTCTCATATCACCCCTACCCCCGCCCACCTTCCGCCCGCCCGGCCCCTGTCACGTCACTGAACACATGCTAACAGGTTTGTTGTTGCTCAAGTTTTCAAAACTGAACGGTGTATTTCACCTTGTTTCTTGATATTAAAAAAAAAATGTTTAAACCAAAACATGCTAACGTGTACTTTTAGTTTGATTCTGTTTTGGGTTGGGTTTGTTGGGTTTTTTTCCTCCCACCGTCAATTGAACAACCCCCCCCCCCCCCCCCCCCTCAAGTCCCCACTATTCCCCTTCTGTCACGTGGTCCCCCCCATAATCCCCCACCCCTACCCTTCCCTCACATCCGCCCACACACGTCCCTCCCGCCCCACCCCCATCCCTCTACTCCACCCACCCCGGGATGAGGTCTGAGGGATGACAGAGCACGTCACGTCCCAATGGCAGTGACAGACAAGGTAAAGGAGGGCCGGGGGGTGTGTGTGAGGGGGGGGGGAGATAAAGAAAGGAGAGAGCGCGCTGCACGTGCTGCCCCCAGGCCCGGAGGGGACGACGGTACGTGCGGTCTTTGTGCGCGCGTCCCTACTACGCCACCGACACCCCTACTCCTATCCTGTTCTGTTCCTCTTGTTTTTCTCCTCTCCTGCTCTCCTCTCCTCTCCTCTCTTCCCCTCTCCTCCTCGTGTGAAAGTTTCGCCTTGCTGTTATCACTGTCAACCCTCGCCAGAAGTCCACCCTCCAGAGGGGTTGGGGGACGGGGGAGAGGTTAAGGGGGAGGGGTGGGGGGTTGTGGATGTTGCGGTGTAGGTTGTTGTTGTTATTATTATTATTGTTGTTTTTGTTCTTGTTGTTATCATCATCATCATCATCACATCATCATCACCATGATTATTATCATTGATATTTGCTCCGCTGACGGTGAGAGGGATGGTGTTCCTGTCTACTGTAATGTTTCGTGTCTTTGTGGATCAGTTCTATTGAATAGCGATTTTTCACACACACACACACACACACACACACACACACAGAGATCTGTCTCTTCTTCTTTCTTCTTTGTCTTTTCTTCTTCTTCTTCTGCTCCTCCTCCTCCGCCTCTTTTTTCTTCTTGTCTTGTCATCATTGGAGAGGTTTTTTTAGGTTTTTTTTTTTTGTTTTGGTCTTATCATTGTTATCATCATCATCATTATTATCATCATCACCATCATCATCAATTTTGCTACCCTTTCGGTGAGAGGGAGAGAATTCCTTTGTCCTGTAATGTTAGCTGCCTTTCTGGATCAGTTCTGTCGCGCGCGCGCGCGCACACACACACACACACACACACACACACACACACACACACACACACACACACACACACCGGAGAGAGAGAGAGAGCACCATCCATTTCGTTGTCTCCATCTCTATTCCTCCTTCTTCTTCTTCTTTCCTAACTGAACCTGTCTGTCCCCACCAACGCCAGACGGTACGGGACCAAGTGCGCGGGGTGCGAGAAGGGAATCCCGCCCACAGAGATCGTGCGGCGCGCCCAGGACCAGGTGTACCATCTGGACTGCTTCTGCTGCCTCATGTGCAGCCGCCAGCTCAACACTGGAGACGAGTTCTACCTCATGGACGACAACAAGCTGGTCTGCAAGGCCGACTTTGAGGCTGCCAAGGCTAGAGGTGAGTAAGGAGAGGCTGAGTGAGTGATTGACGGAATGAATAACTGACTGACGGACGGACTGAATGACGGTTTGACTGACTGGCTGAGTGCAGAAGGGGCCGTTTTGTGCACAGACCAGAAATCAATGAGCGTGTTTTACCGAAAACACCGTCACTTGTCAAACGAAACGACCGTCTCAGGCAGGCGGGACTGGATAACTGTCTTATTTATGCATTAATTCACACACACACACACACACACACACACACACACACACACACACACACTAGCATGCACTGACAGACAAGCACGTATGCACAAATATGCACACATGCTCTCTCTCTCTCTCTCTCTCTCTCTCTCTCTCTCTCGCTAGTCGCATCTTTTAACCACAATCATGATTTTCATGACTTTTTAAAAATCTCTCTTGTGCGTGAGAATGATGTGGACAGATAAGTCAATTCCTCAAAACCATGGACAAAATAAAATTTCGTTGTTCGGTTCGTTCGTTAGACACCCCCTCTCGCCCCCCCCCCCCCCCCCCACCACACACACACAATACCCCCGTGTAGAGCACGAGATGGACAGCTTCGTGCTTACCCCAGCACCCCGTAAAAAAAAAAAAAAATTATTTGATTCGTTCGTTATCCGTTCTCCCAAACCTGTGCTGTACAGAGAACGAGATACACAACTCATTGCTTATCTCAGTGCCATGAAAAAAAAAAGAATTTATTTCGTTCGTTCGTTCGTTCGTTAATCGTTCCCGCCCACACCCCTGTGGTGTCAGTGCAGAGTAACGAGATAGACAGATCCATCTCAGTACCCTTGAAAAAAATAAATAAATAAAATAAAAAAAGAATTTCGTTCTTACGTTCGTTATCCCTTCTCCCATACTTGTGGAACGAGATGAACAGGTCTGTGCGTATCTCAATGCAGTACTCCGGAGAACAAAAAAAAAAAAAAAATTTTTTTTCGTTCTTTTGTTTGTTGATTCATACGTTCATCACCCCCTCCCCCCTTCCCCCAATTCCCCCCTACCCTCCCCCTCACCCCCGCCCGCCCACACACCAGTCCCCACGGTGCCCGTGCAGAGTATGAGGTGGACATATCAGCGTTTATCTCGGTACCCTTAAAAAAAAAAAAAAAATCATTCGTTCGTTTTTCGTCCACCCACCCCCACCCCCCCCCCCCACCTGTGCTCTGCAGAGAACAATTATGGACAGTCCCGCGCGTGCTCTTTATTTCGTTCGTTAGTTCATCCGTTAAGTCGTTCTTTCCCCCCCACCTGTGCCCGAGCAGAGTACGAGATGGACAGCTCCAACAAGCGGCCCCGCACCACGATCACGGCCAAGCAGCTGGAGGCCCTGAAGAGAGCCTACAACGAGAGCAGCAAGCCCGCGCGCCACGTCAGGGAGCAGCTCAGCGTGGAGACTGGACTGGACATGAGGGTCGTGCAGGTGGGTGTGTGTGGAGGGGTGGGGGGGGGAAGGGAGGAGGGTGATGGATGTGGTGGGGGGGTTTGAGGGGGGCTGGGGAGGGGTGTGGGGGGAGGGGAGGTGTGTGTGGTGGGAAGGGGTGGGAGGGGGCGTGGAGGTGGGGTGGGGTTGGGACGGGGATATGTGAGTTGAGTGAATGGATGTGTGGGTGGGTGGGCGTTTTTCTCTCTCTCTCTCTTTTACTCTCTTTCAGTCGTTCTCTGTCAGTTTCACTGTTTCTGTCTCTCTCCCCCCCCCCTCCTCTCTCTCTCTCTCTCTGTCATGGTGTCTCTGTCAGTTTCTCTATCTCTTTGTATGTCTGTCTCTCTCTCTCTCTCTCTCTCTCTCTTTTTTTTTTTTTTCTTTTTTCTTTTTTTTTGTCACTGTCTCACTGCCCTGTTTTCGTATGTGCGTGTTATATATTCGTTGGTTTATTTATTTATTTATTTATTCATTCATTCATTCATTCATTCATTTATTGGTATATTTCTTTATTTAATACACTATCTATCTATCTATCTATCTCTCAATCGATCTATCTTTTTATCTACCTAACTATAATATATATATATATATGTCTATGTATCTGTCAATGTATCTATCTGTCTGTCCGTCTGTCTCTCAGTCTGTCATGTATCCATTCATTTTGTTTAGTCATACCAGTTCATCCACATTCCATCCTTTCTGCCGGTGCCCCAGGTGTGGTTCCAGAACCGGAGGGCCAAGGAGAAACGCCTGAAGAAGGACGCGGGCCGACAGCGGTGGACGCCCTACTTTCGCCACATGAAGCGAGAGGGGGACCCCGATAGCTCACAGAGCGCTGACGACCGTTCCGATGACGGCATGACGGACGGCTCTTTTCAAGGTCAGGGTCAAGGTCAGGGTCAGGGGCGGTGATGAGGGTGGGGAGGGACGTGTGTGAGAGAGGAGGGGGAGGATGTGGAAAGAGTGTGTGTATGGGAGTGGGTTTGTGTGTGTGTGTGTGTGTGTGTGTGTTCGTTCGTTCTTTTCCTTAACGTCCACCCGCATTTGTGATTTTAGACGAAAATCCGTCATCTCCCCCACCCAACCCAAGACTTATATCATCACTACTTCCGCTGTTTCTGTCTCTCCTCAATTAGCATTAAAAAAAATATGAACAAAATAAAACAAACTAACTAGTCAACCAGTGGTATTACAACAAAGAGCCAGTGGGGCTCCAAATTAAATTGAATTAAACTGAACTATTTGTTGATGTTGGCTATCGTATGAAACATCTCTAATGGTAGCAGATGGAACTGCAGATTTTGTAAATGGTATATGTAAGTGTGTGTGCGTGTGTGTGTGTGTGTGTGTGTGTGTGTGTTGCCCTCAGAAATTGTGTTGCAGTGCTCTTATATTATCGAACATTCAGAAGCAGAGAAATTGTCAGCTCTCAGCTAACGATATTGTTTTACTGTCATACATCAAATCGTGTGGCGATGCAAATAATCGATAGCTTGTATATATTTTACCCAGTTTGACATGTATGATTTAATGTTTATGTGCAAGTTTACTTACTTATTTACTTATTTCCCACTATAAAAAAAAACCCAAAAAAACGACAGTAGATGGTCTTCTTTCGTTCAAACCCCTTCGCCTCTCTGTCTTTTTTGTCACTTGGTGTGAACAACTCTTTATGCGGAAAACATCGTCCACGTACACACTTAAATAGCACAGCAACATCAAGCTAGCAGCGTACATCGAGCACAGGCGTGTGGTTAGTTATAATTCCGTCGGTTTAGTCTTTGACGGCTTTGAACGAACAAACTTCTGATTCTGATTCTTGCCTCACTGCAGGAAGCCTTGACGATCTGGATCACCCTCACCCTCACCACCACCACTCCCTCTCCCCGGGGCTGGGTCAAGGTCACCACCTCCACCACTCGGGCGGTGACCTCTACCCTCCTCCTCCTCGCCCTGCTCCTCCTTCTTCCTTGGACCCCGAGCACCCGGGAGGGCCCCCACCGTCACTCCACCCCCGGCCAGGAACCACCACACCGCCACACTCAGAGGCCTGGAGCTCGCCTTTCGCCGGCATGCCCCCCTCCGTAGTAAGCCCTTTCCTGGGTGGGCGTGGCTCTTCACCTGGGGGCGTGGCCGGCGTTGTGGCTCCTCCCACCACCACCGGCACCACCACCACGGGGGGAATGATGGAGAACGGGGCTGGAACGTTGGGGGGCGTGATGGGGTTGGGAGGTCACTTGATGGGGGGTAGGGGTGGTGGGGAGGACGGCGGGGCGTCAGTTCCATCCGGCCCGGGGTACATGGCTTACCACGCCCCACCCCCACACCCTCCTCCACCACCCCCACCACCGCCACCACCACCAGCGGCCGTCTCCTCTCACAGTCACGTGGAGGTGTACTGACTGACTGAGCAACGTGTGAGGGGTGGGGTGTGAGGGTGAGCTGTGGAGGTGGGAGTAAGTTGTGGAGTGGTGTAGGGGTGGGATACATTGCGGAACTTCAACACATATCCATCTTTTCAAGACCACAGCCTCGAACATCTCGACTTGAAGAGCGTCAGCCAACAGGTCTTTAAACTCCACCGGATATTAGAAGTCAGTGGGAGGAGATATTGTGGGTTACCAGGACTCCCCCCCCCCCCTCCCTCCCCTTCCTACTCTCAATTCCATCTCTCTGCGGAATGCCAGAAGAACTGCCATGACTTCAACCCCCACAACCCCACCCCCACTACCATTTTTGACAGCCAGGAGCCCCCATAGAACGCCAGACGGACCTCCCACCAGGACTCACCCCCTAGAACATGGCGACCTTCCCCGTACCGAGACCCCAGCCCTGAACAACGCGTCCTGAAGGGTGTCAGCCAGCAGGTCGTTGACCTCCACTCTGCGTCACCAGCAACTCACTGTGCTGTTCAGTGTGGTGACACTCCTTCATGGCAAACGTGACCCCCCCCCCCCCCTCCCACCACCCCCGCCCCCACGCGGAAAACTGAGTATGGCTGCCTACATGGCGGGGTAAAAACGGTCATACACGTAAAAGCCCACTCGTGTACGTACGAGTGAACGTGGGAGTTGCAGCCCACGAACGAAGAAGAAGAAATGACGGAGGACCCCCACGAAAGTGAGACAAAAGCCAGCGGAAACGTCAACTCAATGCACCTGGCAGTCCTGAAGAAGACACGGGAATCATCGCCAGAAACAGTGAGACAGCTGAAGAACAACCCCCAAGCAAGGCGCTGAGACCTTTGAAGCTGCAAAAAGGCTCCCCACGGGGGGAAAAAAGCACAGGAGGAAAGCATCAGCCGCCCGGAGTCCCCCTACCCACGGATTTCCTTGCCCTTTGTGTGCCAGGGTGTGTCGCTCAAGGATCGGCCTGCACAGCCACAACAGGACTAGTCGCCAAGGACCTCCTTCTCAGTGATACCCTCGGACCAGAGGAACCTGCCATCACCCATTGATAGATGACAGTGAAGGAAAAGTTCCCATTCCCGGAAACCAAAGTCGCTGTGTTATTTAACCGTTCCCAATCCAGAAAAAAGAAAGAAAAAACGACTTGCCGTATCATATTTATTATCAGTCCTGGAGACATTGTAAACGGTTCTGTTCAGCTGTGTGTTGTAGGTCACGGGATTTCTTGTCCTCGACATCATCGACACAGAGTGATTGTTGACAACGCCAATCAAGAGTCTGGCATCTTTACGTATGATGACACGTGTCTGCGTTGTTGTTGTTTAAATTATTAATAGGTACATGATAACTGTCCAAAATGTATTCAGAAAACACGCATTCCCGATTTTCCACACTGCCACTCCCGAAGAGACTTTCCGTTCATCAGTTTTCCATGCCTGAACTCCGGAACGTTGCTGGCCTTCTTTCACCACACGGGCTCCATCCACGTCTGTGTCGGTGAACGCCGTGTGCGATGGAAGCTGTACAGGGGGAAAGCAGGTGACTCCTGTCACTGTTCTACTATACCCTCTTTGTTCTGGATTTGGAATGGTGACAGGCGGTGTATCCAACTGTTGAATGTGGAAGAGAAGAAAAAAAAAACGTATGTGACTTGCCCATTTGAAGATAAAGTACATGAAGAATATTCGGGAGATATTTTGTTTGAATGTGACCAAGTTGGGGGAAAGGTGCGTTTAAAGAAAAAGTCTTTAAAATCCCCAGAGTGGTGCTCTATGGAAAAACATAGTGCGATAATAGGGAAAATCCTTTGAAATCGTCGGTGCGGAACTCTGGAAAATCCTTTGAAATCGTCGGTGCGGAACTCTGGAAAATCCTTTGAAATCGTCGGTGCGGAACTCTGGAAAATCCTTTAAATCGTCGTGCGGAACTCTGGAGAATCCTTTGAAATCCTCAGTGCGATACTCGATGGAAAATCCTTTGAAATCCTCAGTGCGGAACTCTGGAAAATCCTTTGAAATCCTCAGTGCGGAACTCTGGAAAATCCTTTGAAATCCTCAGTGCGGAACTCTGGAAAATCCTTTGAAATCCTCAGTGCGGAACTCTGGAAAATCCTTTGAAATCCTCAGTGCGGAACTCTGGAAAATCCTTTGAAATCCTCAGTGCGGAACTCTGGACAGTCCATTGAAATCCCCAGTGCGATTACTCGATGGAAAATCCTTTGAAATCCCCAGTGCGGTACTCGTGGAAAATCCTTTGAAATCCTCAGTGCGGAACTCTGGACAATCCATTGAAATCTCCAGTGCGATTACTCGATGGAAAATCCTTTGAAATAACCAGTGCGGTACCGTGGAAAATCTTTTGAAAATCCTCAATACGGTACATTATTAAAGAAATAAGAAAAAGAAAAAAAAAAGAAAAAAAACGAAAACAAAAATATCTTCCCCTGTGCGATATTCTGTTGAGGTCATCGACGATTGGACGATTGGAGTGTGGTTGAATTTTTTTCCCCCCGTAACTTATGCCGCAATATTCTTCATGCCGCGAGAACAAGACGGCGAGATTGTGTCAGTGATAAAGATACAGGGGGTTGCCAACTAAATGGGCGATAAGCTAAAGTGCAACGTCGGTGAATCTTCAGGAGTTTATGATGCCAACAAAAGTTGATTCCTTACTCCTCCGCGTTGATCTTATTGCTATAACCATATTGTGCTTTTCACAAAAATACAATGTCCGGTATGTTTTATTGTGTCTGAAGACTTGGACAGATTTCTGCCTCTGTCATTTTTATGATCGTTTATGACAAATCATTTCCTCTTTTTCTTGTTGATTCTTCACATCATGATTTGTATCTGCAGGTGGTAAAGAACTGCAAGCGATCTTTTTTTTCTTTCTTCAGTTTTATTTCAGTATAAAGACTTTTGGCAGTATCCTGGCATTTCCTTTGATATTGTGTCTAAAGACTGGGTGAACTGCTCACTTTTTTCAATGTTCTCCCACACCCACACCTCGTTTTTTGTGTGTGTTTTTTTCCCCATAAGCTAAACTATTACTTGCTTTCATTTTCAAGATAAATGTGTCAACTGAGTTGGTTCAAGATTTTGTTTGTTTGTTTCGTTGGTTTTGCTTACATTTTCATTTCCTTGCCGTTGTGGTGATCTTTGTTCATATCATAGTTGTGACTATTTTTATCATCATTAATTTTATGGTGCGTTGTAAACGGAGTGGAAGCCGACAGGTTGCCAACAGTATCGTTGACTTTTAGTTCTTCACGATGGATGCATGTCTGTGTCTGTGTCTGCGTCTGTGTGTGCTTGTGCATGCTTGACAGGGTATACGTTGTTAGAGTCTTTTGAACTTGGCTACGTGTAAATTCTCTTTAATCTAACGCTTTACACTTCGAGTGATAAGAATTATTAGATGTGTAGTGTGTGTGTGTGTGTGTGTGTGAGAGAGAGAGAGAGAGAGAGAAGGCGCGTTTGCGCTCATTCACATTTCTCATTGGGGAAGAATAGAGTTGATCTGGGATACCATGTTGTGCACTTTAAGCTCCAAACATTCGTGTGTGTTTGTGCTCGTATGTTCTGTGTTAAAAAGTCACCTAATTTTGAACGTTTTGATACTTAAAGACATGCATGGCCATTACTTAGATTGAATACTCCAAGTTGGCGCGGACTGGTTTCAATCAAACATGAAAACTCAGGCATTATGTATATATTTTTTAGAAATTATATTTCGTTCTAATGCACAAGTTATTTGTATTTGTTTCCATATATTTTATTTCAGCTACTCCCGCCCTCCCCCACTTGACTTGTGGAACTGTTTTCAGTGTCACATCCTACATGGCGAGACGACTCGTGTATTTTTGTTTTGTGGATTGGGAATGCCTGGTAACACCTGGCGTATTTGACGTAAACTCTGTGTGGAGGGGAGGGGGGGGAGGGGTGGGGGGAGGGGACTGTACTGTCATGCAGTCTCTGACCAAAAATTTTGCTTCACCACCATCATCCCTCCTCCCCTGCCTCCCTCTTCCCTCCCTTGATCATCGTGAAACAACAACAACAACAACAAAACCAACAACAATGCAACAGTTGTGTGTCCCTTCAACACACACACATACACACACACACACTCTCCAGCGCACACACAAACTCTCCCTCTCTATCTCTCTCTTCCCCCCCCACCCCACCCCCACCACCCCCCTCTATCTCTCTCTCTTGCAAAGGGAGTAGAGACAGGCTGAGGCATTGAATGGTTGTGGGGTGTGTCCAAATTTAAGAATATTGTATAATGGGAAAAAAAAAAAAAAATATATATATATATATATATAAAGAAGAGAGAGAAGAAAGGGTGAAAAAGCTTCAGTACCCAACCAGCAAATGACACTGGTCTACTGACCAACAAAGTTCATCAGTTGAAACTTTGTGACTCGTATTAATCGATGGATATGAGATTTTCATTGAATGGGACGTGTGCAATGTTATATCTATTTTACATATAATTATGTATGATCTCACAGTATCCAAATACTCAAAACTTTTGCCTTTTGTGTTGTGATAACAGCAGATGGGTCAGTTTCAGCGGTGCCGTTTTCAGTGGGAACCAGCCACACCTTCCTTGTGTACTTAACGTCAGTGTTGTATCCGTTTTCCTGGATAATTTGTTTCTAGTCAAGAATATATTTGTATTTCTATTTCCTAATCTCAATTCCGTTTTCCGCTTCTCCTGTGCTCCAAAAACTTATTTGCATACATGAGTATTAATTCATGCATGACCTGTGGTCAGAAGCACGGCATAGGATTACAGAAATCATGATTTGCTTGAATTAAATTTTTTGGTTTTGAATGTAAGACACTTGATATGAAACGGTACACGAATTCAGATTTGTTATAATCATGTATGCTGATGTGAGTGGGGGGCTGGGAGAGAGAGAGAGACTGAGAGAGAGAGAGAGGTGAACATGATGAACGAAAAGCAGCGATATTCATGACACATTTCCTTCTGTTGTTTACTCTTTTTGTTCCATGGACATCAATTGCCATTAAAACACGCACATATCTGTGTGCCAGTGTGTTTTTGTGTGAGCGCACAAGTATGCTGTTTCAGGAAGGGAGAAAGAATAATTAATATTTTTATTTATAAAATTGTCAGCTTTAAAATTAGGATATCAGGTTCAACGTCCACAAGGATATGTCACTGCATGCTGTTCGTTCTGCGCATAGTCAAGAGTTAAAAGAATTAAAATAAAAGATTTTTCTTCAGAAATGTTTAGCCCCATACCCATCAGGGCAGTCAGTGCAAGGGAGAGAAATCCTACCACCACACTGAAACCGTGGGTTAACTCCCTTAAGACTGTTGGTGGTGAGGGGGTTTTTGTTTTTTTAATTTTATTTTCTTAAATGTTCTGGAACTGTTCATGTTTCAGTCCTGGTATATACAACCACTGCATCATGAGCAAAACATAAAAAAAAATGTAAGAATGGAATATCACAACAACAACAAAAAAAGAAGAAATGTCTCTCCCTTTCAGTCTCCATCATTTAATTGTCATCAAGATGATTTATAAAATATCAAAATTAAAAATAGAAAAATAGGGAAAAAAGGTTACTGCTTTTCCATATATATGTGTATACACACACATAGTTGTAATTTTTCTTTCCTATTCCTTTTTGTGCTACTTTTTGTGAAAAAATTTTTTTAAATGATTAAATAAATAAATAAAATAGAAATTATATCAGTCTCCCCCTAACAGCAAAGATGCCATCTCAGTTTCAACCCCCCCCCCTTATTCCTTGGGGTGAGTTCCTGTTGAGGTCTTCGGTGTGGGCAGTCTTTGGGGACTGCAGTGGGAGAACATGCTGGTGGTCTCCTCTCTGGAGGGTGCCTTCACTCAGTCTGGTTCCATGACAAAGCGATTACTGTCGTCAGCAGAGGGGCATTGTAGGTGGTGTCCTAAGTATGTTAAATCAGTAACAGGCACTACTGAACACCACCGAAGTGATTCGGCAGCAATGCAGGGTCTCCTCTGACGGGTGGCCTTCTGGCGACCTGGCATTGATGGTTCCCTTTGGACTGCCAGCGCTGGGTCTGTGACAGACGAACCCAGGTATGCCCATGACGGGGGCACTCCGAAATGAGCGACATGGGAGTAATGCTGATGGGATATCAACTTGGAAAAAATTCACCTATCCCAGACACAGGACACACAAAACAGTCCATCAAGGAAATGATTATGTCCCTTTATTCCATCAGAAATATGCCTCAGTGATTGATTATCAAAGTCATTCAATAATTGATATATTTTTTACCGCAGTGGTAAAACACAGGTACACTCACTCACTAATTGCCCAATCATTCTTTATAATTTACGGAGGAACATGCAAGCAGTCATTCCTCTGTTAAATAACCTGTTAAAGTGTTCCCCATCCGCGGTGAACATGTGTGTAAAAACCGCAAGTTAAACAGCATTCATCCAAATGAAACATGTATTCAATGCCATAAAATAATCATTTCACACAGTGGAAAACATTGGGATAAATGCAACTGTACATGTGACATATATCACATCTTACATTACTCCCACCCCCACAAAAAAAAACAAGGAAAAAAAACATGTATTTACAATTCATGCCCTGCACTTCATTTCCAAGAAATTATTTTAAATTTTGGACTCATAACAACATTGCAATTAACATGCAGTGGCAGTACAAAAGGAGACAATTCTTAACCATGGAATATCAACCAGGACAGGATGACAAGGTCACAGTTACAGATAAATGAATCGGGTCACCCACCAAACAGAATTTGGTGACTGTGCTCAAGGAATACCTGAATGCAGATGTCCAAACCTGGTTATTAAAATACAAGGAAAAGTTACAGAAGAAATCTGCACCTCATAATCATCTGAAGAGTAGCAAGCATACACACACAAGTTCATGCATACATGAACACGTGTCCTTGAACAAACACACACACACTTGATACCAATGCTTGTAGCATGCATACAAAGTGACTCAAAACACACACACACACAATACCAATGCTTTCAGCATGCATACAAAGTGACTCAACACACACACAATACCAATGCTTTCAGCATGCATACAAAGTGACTCAACACACACACACACACACACACAATACCAATGCTTTCAGCATGCATACAAAGTGACTCAACACACACACGCACACACACACACATTTAATACCAAAGCTTGTAACATGCATACAAAGTGACTCAACAAACACACACGCACGCGCAAAGATGCATACTCTTGTGATCTAAAATACTAAAGCAGCAATAACACACTCCCATCCCACCCCCAAGTAAAATACAACCAAATTAATATCGGAATTCAGTCCTGTACCCATTGGGTCATTGTGAGATGAAAGACCAAGTCAAAACTCAGGCATCACAGTGCAACTCACTCCAACACATCCAAACACAGGATCCCCCAACTGTCCTTGACACTGAAATGTCTTCTGACACAGACATGCATAGAGTTATAAGGTTAAAGGCCTCATAATCTTTCATGGTCATCGGGGCAGTGAATTCATATCCACTGTGTCCAGGGCTCTGTGAGGCCCAGATGTCTCCTTCCACCATTTTAACCTTCCCAAACCTAAGTACGATACTCAATCACACATAGGTGGAGAGAGGAAAATTGGAGGTAAGTCCCTTTCTGGTTTCCCAGGGACACAAAACCATGTCGAATCAAGGTTGCAAGCCCCAATCACTGGTGAACACTGGATAACAAGTCCAACGCCTAACTGGTTTGCTATGGCACCTCTTATGACACATCAATGTCTATAATCTTTTTAACCATGTTCACTACAGTTCAGTAACAGAGTATACTAATACACACATACCATCCCATAAAAAAAAAGAAGAAAAAACAGGAACCAACCATTCTATAGGAACTCCCTGGTTGATGTTCATCAAAGCATTTTACCAATAAGATCAACACTTAAAAGTTTTGCGAATGAAAAGTAAAACACATTCTAGCATGGGAAATAACCCTACCTCCCATTCCAAGTTCTATAACTCATCCAGACTGTCAACCCCGCTATCCCAACACCCCCTGATTTCACACTTCTTTTTTTGTTGTTTTCTTTTTCATCTTTTTGTTGTTGTCTACAGTTGGTAAATAAATAATTTCAGTCGCACATATGTACACAGATTTGCAACAGCACACACACCACACTCAATTATGATGGAGACACAAATGCACATGAACACACACTGTATGGCATCACCAAAACTATGCACTGAAAGTGACAATAAATAAACAATGTATAATCAACTGAATCCAATCAAAATCCTGTATAGTCTTAAAGTATACTGTCAATGTTTGATTCTCTCTCTTTGTGTGTGTGTGTGTGTGTGTGTGTGTGTGTGCAGACACTTCCCTTTCCCTACATTCCTTTAAAAAGTCCTCCAAGAAATGGTTATTCTCATTCCCCAACCCCCTCCCAACCCCCAATCACACTAAATAAAAACAGACCTAACGTTCCTCTGAAAATTCACAATTTGGTGACATTACTCACACTTCACTAAAACAAAAAAATGACTGAGAAGAAAAATGGGCAAAACTGTTCACTGTCAAGCACGTGAAAAAATAAATCATTCTTTCAAACCTGGCAATTGGTTACCAACTTCTACTGACACCGATGATAGTTTTTTTTTTTTATTGCTGTTGTTTTTTTAAATCAAAGACATTAATTTCTAAAGCGCAATTTATCCATCAAGGCTGTGAGTGTGACAAATACTTCACTTCTTTTCAGAACACCTGCACCTAGATAGTGCAGGCAGAATCTGAATGCGATGCAGTCAGATTGTTTCTCAGGGAGGCGTCACTGTGTTCAGACAAACTCATACACCTTCACCACATCTGCTAGGCAGATACCTGACCAGCAGTGTAACCCAACACACTGGTCAGGCCTTGAGTGCATGCATGTAGATATTAATGTACCTCTCAGAAAGGATTTCTCCAGCAGAACTTTGCTGCAGGCCAACACTTATGTTGCCAAGGTTGTTGTTGTTGTTTTTCAGTGCACCAAATGCATGCTGCACATGGGACCTTGGTTTATCATCTGATCTGAATGACTGGACGCTCAGTTTGATTTTCCAGTCGAACTTGGGAGAAAGGGTGAGAACGGGATTGAAACCCAGACCCGCACAGACACTGTATTGGCTGACGGGCATCTTGACCATTCTGCCACACTGATGCTGTGGGCAAGTTCAGTAAACAAAACCAGAGAACTGGACACGGCAGGTCAAATGGCCAGAAACTGAGAGAGGTGAACGGTGAGGGTTTGTGATGTGGATTCTGGCAGCACCTGGTAGGGTTTCTGTGGATGGTTTTCCCAGTCTTCAAGTTCAAGGTCAACAAATGAGCAGGCACGTCTTTAACTGCTTCGCATGTATAGGTTAAAGGGTTAGGTTAAAAGATTAATGCTTAAATAGCCTTTTACGCCCATCGGGGGCAGTGAATTCATTTCCAGTGTGTACGGCTAAGTACAGGAGGGTAAGGCCCAGTCCTCTCCATGTTTTAACCCTCTCCAACTTAAGTAAGGTAGTTATTCAAACCTGGGAGGTGTGAGGAAAATATAAAGTGCCTTTCCCCGAGGCCACAATACCAAACTGAGGCCTCACACGCTGATTACTGGTGAACACTGGATCACAAGTCAAACACCTGTTTCGGCCAGAGAGTGTGTGTACACGCAAAAAATGAAATACACAAATTAACTCGTTCTACCTCACAGCTACATGCCTGGATCAGCACTACATGAGACCACTGCAGAAAAAGACAGGGTGGTTCACTGAAACAGTGAAAATCGATGGAGAATTGTTGATTTAATCGGTTGAACAAAGCTCAGTTTTCAAGCTTCCGAAATCCAAAAACGGTTCAGTTTAGAAAGCCAACCGTACCAAGCAAGAATAAACAAAATTAGAATAATGTGTTGGTATGAGAATAGCAACACACAACCAAAATGATAAAAACAATTCACAATGATAATAACATTATCAGCATAAGGTAATCAAAAAATACCTGACCTCTGAAACAGAAATTTCAGACAAATATTGTCCTGCTTAATTAAAGAAGTATGCACATAATCTCACGAGATGCTCCTCTCACCATACAATTCATGATACAGATTACAACACACACACACACACACACACACACACACACACATTCAATTGTTATCATAATTAATATTGTGAGCATTTACGCCTAATCTTATATGATGTAATATATGGTGTAACCGTACAACTGTACACACACACACACACACACACACACAAAAGTCAAAAAGAAAACTCTCATCAAAATGAGAATACATATAAATAAATAACTAAATGAATCAACAAAATATTCTGTAAGAAGTCGAGACATAGATAAAAAAAAAAAAAAAGAGAGAGAGAGAGACTGTAATACAATACACAGGGGACACTGATTAGGCACGAAACCAGAAAGGAGGAAGCATTCGAAAAGGAAAAGGAAGAAAAAAGATAATATCATTTACTTACAACATATTTAGGGTTCACACAGGTTTTCAATCACTTTTTTTTTTAAAGGCTGTATGAAAAAAATATCTTTTTTTTTTTTTTAAGCACACACACAAAAGGCCAACAATTTAAAACTGTTGTGTTGGAAACTTCAATGAGTAATGGCTTATGCCCCTTGCATGAATCATCACCTGCTACAAAGCAGAGAACTGAAAGTTTGGTACCATCTGCCGGGGCGAAGTGGATAGCGTCACGGACTGATGGCTGGGAGGATGTGGGTTTGAATCCCAGCACAGGTGGGTTTTTCTGCCCACGGCCAGCTCCTTCCCAGAGTTTGAGTGTGCTATGGGCGTAAATGGGAAGACTGGGACCACACTGTTGAGTATCATCTACTTCACATCTTTGGGTGTGTTGCTCTAATTTCCTGACCAACACTGCAAGTGTCTGTATCGCTCAGGCCTGGTTAATGCCAGGATATCATTATGACAGGAAGCACAGAGTACAGCCTTGTCATGTAGTCCCAAAACATAATGGACCTCCAAGGCAACATCGTCATCACCATCCTCCTCCATCATTAATAAAAAAAAATTTTTTTAAAGCCCCAAATCATGTGGCCTTTCATGCCCTGCTCTCATAGTGACCTAAGTTTTGATGCCCCTCCACTTCCGCTCTTGGGGCGAGTCCATTCAAAGGTTTCTGTGTCGGTGGATTTATGGGGGACTGCCATTGGAGGGACGTGGTGGCGGTCTCCACTCTGGGGGAGACACTCAGTCTGGCTCCCCGACTAAACTACTATTGTCGTCAGTAGGGGGCTTATTAGGTGGTGTCCTAAGTACATTAAATCAGAACAGGTACTACCGAACACCATTGGAGTGACTCAGCAGCAGTGCAGGGTCTCCTCTGGTATGTGGCCTCCTGGTGACCTAACATCAATGGTTCTCTGCGGACTGCCAACACTGGGACTGCGACAGATGAACCCGGGTGTGGCTGTGTATGGGGGGACTCAGAATGAGCGGCGTGGAGTTAACCCTCTCCATACGAACAGCCAAAGACACGACGTTAACAGCGTTTCTCCCCAATTACCACCATCAAAATATTACAAGCGGAAGGCTCTTACACTGAAGAGGTGAATGTTGACAAAGAATACCACAATTCTGACGACGGAAGCTAAAGGTTGGATCATTGAGACACCCACTGGACATCCGAGGGGTCTGTGTAGAGAAGAGAGGACTGGCCGTACTGAGTGAGTTAATGCCACTGAAACAGTGCATGTGATGGAGCAGCAAAAAAACAACAACAACAAAAAACTATAATATTGGTCTAAAAGATTCTTTCAGCACTGGGTTTTCTTTTCTGAAATTATTATTACACATTTGAATTTAAATTCAGGTGGAACAGTTAAATGCTGAGCTTTTTTTTTTATTCATCCAGAGAAATAATGTTGTTTTCACAGTAAAGAAAGCCAACATCAAAATCTTTTACAAACCTAGGGTTGTGTTTTTTTTCAGAGACTTTTAGGGACTAATATATGGAACATCATTTTAAACAAATTAATTGATGAATCATCTAAAAAGTTGTATCAACCCTACAGAAGACTTGGACACTATCTACAGCACTTCAGAGAAATCTACCAAGAAAAGGGAAAGAGGATGAAAAAATCTGAATTATTTTTTAAGCGTCTTCTGCTTCTTTCCAGTTCCCACACAAAGGAGGGATAGAACGATGATTGTATACATACACTAGCAACTCCAAGGCTGCTTCCCAAAAGGGAGGGAAAAACTTTGAAGAGACTGACTGGATTCAGCTGATCATGTTCAACCCCCAGACACTGGTTACAAACTCAAAGAAATGGGGAAAAAAAAATCCACTGCAGGATTGTGGACCAGTTAGTAATATGTTGAAATACCCAAAACAACAAACGAACAAAAACACATCAATAAATTAGCCACTACACTCTCTTTCTGTACCTCATCATAATAAAGAAGCCCTTGCAAACCTCATAAGATTATGTTGATTCATTTATAAATTACGTCAGTCAGTAGGTTGTGTGTCGTAATACTTCTGCTGTCGTGTTGACATGGCATAACTATTGTCAGTCAGTAGAAGTATTCCACGAATTCTATATACTTTTACCATTCCTGCTTGTGCTGTGAGCGGCACCAAGTCAAAGCTGAAGAAATCTTCCACAGTATTTCAAAGCACCAGGATATGTATGACCATGCCTGGCAAAACAAAATTGCCAGAACACATTCTCAGAGATCTACCCCTTTTCTCTTACCCCACCTGATTTTGTTCCACTTGGCACGACGCTCAACATGTCAACACCACATTTTCTGACAACACTTTGCTGTCTTCTTGAAGTTCTTCCGCAAACTGACAAGTGAATCAAACAGTTGGAAAGACTGCAGAAATATTCTCATAGCTGGAAAGACTGCAGAAATATTCTCATAGCTGGAAAGACTGCAGAAATATTCTCATAGTTGGAAAGACTGCAGAAATATTCTCATAGCTGGAAAGACTGCAGAAATATTCTCATAGTTGGAAAGACTGCAGAAATATTCTCATAGCTGGAAAGACTGCAGAAATATTCTCATAGCTGGAAAGACTGCAGAAATATTCTATTCTCATAGTAATATTCTCATAGCTGGAAAGACTGCAGAAATATTCTCATAGCTGGAAAGACTGCAGAAATATTCTCATAGTTGGAAAGACTGCAGAAATATTCTCATAGTTGGAAAGACTGCAGAAATATTCTCATAGCTGGAAAGACTGCAGAAATATTCTCATAGTTGGAAAGACTGCCGATCTCATAGCTGGAAAGACTGCAGAAATATTCTCATAGCTGGAAAGACTGCAGAAATATTCTCATAGTTGGAAAGACTGCCGAAATATTCTCATAGCTGGAAAGACTGCCGAAATATTCTCAGTCAACGCTAGTCAGAACAAGAAAGAGCTGTTTATAACGCAAACATTATAAACAACAGACGTTCAGGCGCAGAGAAATGTGTGTGACCAAGCACTGACCTGGAACCTTCTTGTTGTCAGTATGTGTCTGTGGTGGTGGTGTGTTTTGGGGGGGCTAAAACAGGAGATCAGTAAATATCACTAACTACCACTACCACTCACAATGCAGTGCAACCACCCTGAGATCAAGAAACATCCCTAATATCAACTGCTACAAGTACTGACAAGCAATAACCAAATGACCACCTGGGCTCAGTTCTTGATAACGCACAATTCATACAGTCCATGAAATGAATCAGCCACGCATAGAGTGAATGAAACCAAACACATCTGAGCCAGAAACGTGCACACAAATTAACAGCCATTACCATCAAAGTACTTGAAGGATTTTTATTTCTGGTCATTCACTTCATTTATTTATGCCTTGTGACACATAAAAAAGTCTTTTCAAACAATGCTGAAACGTCCCCCCTGGGGAATTCTATGTCAGTTTAAAAAAAATTTTTTTAAAAGATGGAAAAAAAAAAAAAGAATGCCCCATCTGAACACCATTCATCAACAATGAATGGGTTTGGTTTTCTGGAGTTTTTTTCCAACCTGACCTGGCAGTTTTCATGTTCAACACTGTCCAATCACGCCGCCAGCCCAAGACATAACAAGAAAAACATGTAGTAAGAAAACCAAAAATATGACCCTATGTACACTGGGGAGGGGGGGGGGAGAGAAACATTGCTGCCCACTTAATTAATACATGTACGGATATTGTTTCCAATAACATACCCCGACAATCATCCATCAAACTTCAAACACACTCACTATACATGTTCACGTCCATCCAGCACAGGTCAGTGCAACCTGAATGCATATTTGTTATCCAGTCAACTAGTTTGTAGCACTACCAATAAATTAATAACTACGATCCATGAACTGAGTGAGAGTACTGCTAACACACACAGTCCATAATTATTTATACAGTGATTATTTTGCAATTCAAACAGCAAACAAAAATTTTTATTAAAAAAAAAAAAAAAAAAAAAAAAGGTCGGGGGTCAGAGGGGAATTGTGCGGGAGTAGAAAATGGAATAGAGGGTATATTCTCTTTGTTATAAAAGGTTAAAGGTCAAAGGTCCCATAGCTATTTACAGCCATCAGGGCGGTGAATTCACATCCACTGTGTGTGTAGGGCTTTGCATAGCAAGGAGGAGCCTAATCCTCTCCTTCTGCCGCTGTTACCTACCAAGACAGGTAACCCATTCACACCTGGTTGGACTGAGGAAAATCAGAGTAATGTGCCTTTCCCTAGAAAGCAAAACACAACAGCAGGCCCAAAACAAGTCTACTGGGAAAACTATTATTGTTGCTTTGAAATGGATACTCACCGGTTAATGTTAAGAAAAAAAAACAACAAACAAACAAACAAAAAAAACCAACACCATCAATAGTAACATCAAAGGCCCTGCACCGCCAACATGAAGACCTGCTGCCCTCGTCCCCTGCCGAGATGGAAACACTCCCCGACCATGCACCAACTCCACAAGCCCCCGTTCATTTCCAAAACTGCTGCTTCATTCTTGGATTCATTCCCGCCACATTGTTCTCCCCCACGCCACTTGATCCAGAAAGGTGAGTTGCTGGACATTTCCCTCATCAATTCATAATCCAAACCATTTATACAGAAAAAACAAACAAACAAAAAAACACCCTCATCACGTTATACAAACAAAAAGAAAGCTTACAGCCACAAAGACCTGGCACAAAAATCTACAGAAAATGAACTGCAGCAGGTCAACATAAAGTACATGCAAATGATTTATGAACAGAAAAAAAAAGAAAAGAAAAATCAGAAAATGAAGAAGAAAAGAAGGGAAAGAATTTACTTCCCAGTCACCACCACAACTCTGATTTCATCTTTGTGAAAAATAATAAATTAGTGAATAAATAAATACAAAGACAGAAAAATTGTTCACAGTGTGGACAGGACAATTACCGATAATCTACACAGCCCAGTCACACAACCAAGGGAAGAAACCAATGAACATTGTCCACACAAGATTATCTGATGCCTTGTTTACTTCCCTTAGAAGTTCTGATATATATATATATATATGTGTGTGTGTGTGTGTGTGTGTGTGTGTGTATGTGTGTGTGTGTGTGTGTGTGTGAAAACTATTGAAGATTTCAAGCTTCAAACATGTCAGTCTTCTTTTTACTCTCTCCATACGAACGGCGAAAGAGACGACGTTAACAGCGTTTCGCCCCAATTACCATCACCAAAATATTGCAAGCGGAAGGCTCTTATACTGAAGAGGTGAATGCTGACAAAGAATACCACAATTCTGACGACGGAAGCTAAAGGTTGGGTCATTCAGACACCCACTGGACATCGGAGGGGTCTGTGTAGAGGAGAAGAGAGGACTGGCCGTACTGAGTGAGTTAATATTTTTCTTTTTTCCTTTTTTTTTTTTTTTTAAATAAATAAACATAACAAATACATGTCATGCATGTCAGACAAAGACTTCTTTTTTTTCTCTCTCTCTCTCTCTCTTTTTTTCCCCCTTTTCTTTTTAAATAAATAAACATAGAAAATCGTCTCATTCTTTGGGATACAGAACAGAGGCTAAAGATTGTTTTTCAACGATACCCAACGTTGAATACAAGTCAAAGTCAAAATATAAATAATGGTTTCTTTTTCAAAAGGTTTGACCATTCAGTTTCACTTAGTAGTTAGCTCAACATCTACAAGTTTAAGAATCAATCCATGATTTACACACACGCACTGCTTACACACGAACACAAGTTAATGTGCTTTTACACACTACTCTCTCTCTCTCTCACACACACACATGTGGAGACACTGCTTATACACTATCATTATTCTCACACACACTGTTTACACACACACACACACACACACACACACACACACAGAGATACACACACACAAAGGAGGATACCAACTGGACTGGAGTCGTTCAGAAAACTTTCAAAGCAATAAATAATCATTCAAAATCTTATCAGTGGCTAATGGAACACTGGTAGAAAAGTGATCAACTATGGCTTTTGGAGTTAAGTGTTAACTGTCTTATGCTTGGACAATGAATGGCAAAATGAAAAACCGAAGAGACTCACCCCCTTCACACCCCCTTCTCCCCAAACTGAAAGCCCCCACAAAGAACCAACTGAAGCAACAGAGCCCAAACCACTTCATCAAAGCTCTTGAGAGGAAACACCACCACCCTCTGTCAGCAACCAGTCAGCCAACTGAATCCCTCCAAAACGATGAGGACTGGCAGGCAGACACCCCAGCCATCATGCTCAGCATCCCAGGTGTCGAGAGCAAGGAGTGCCACATAGCAGCTGAACTAAAGTCGCTGACTCTGGAAGCACTGAGCACAAAATACCCTCCCGATACCTGGGCAAGAGCACACACAGATGGGTCTTCTGAAGAAGCAGTGAAGAACGGAGGAAGTGGGGTGTATATTCCCTGACGGCAAAACCATCAGCACATCAGTGGGTAGGAACCCTGTCCACCAACTTCCGTGCTGAGGCCTGTGCTCTGCTACTCGCAGCCCTGACTCTCAGCCAGGAAGACTCACTACCCACCAACACAGTGTTCCTGACTGACTGCAAGTCTATCCTGCAGAGTCTCCAGGCGCCAGGAGAAGAGCAGATCTTTAGAGACATCAGGAAAGAACTGAATCTCCTCAAACAGAGAATTGCTGTGGTGCTGCAGTGGATCCCATCCCACTGTGGCATAGGGGGCAATGAAGAGGCGGACCGCCTATCCAAGGCAGGCAGCAAATTAGAGCAGCCAGCCCACCCAGTGTCCTACAGCGAGGTAAAAACGATACTGAGAGACAGCTTCAGGAAAGCATGGCGCCAACATCTGGACATCGGGCCGAAAGACGAAAAAGACGGCATCCACGAGCTGGACAGAGCGGCACAGGTCACAATCTTCAGACAGCGAACAGGACACTGTCAGCTCCTCTCCCGTCTCTACCGTCTGAAGATATCACATACTGACCAGTGCCCTTGTGACACAGGCCCACAGACCCCCTCCCACGTCCGCTTTCATTCTGCCCACTCTTCTCTAAAATCTACTTCTACTGGTGCACCCCAAGGTACAGTGCTGTCCCCTGTTCTTTTTACACTGTACACAAATGACTGCAGAGGCACGGAGGAAACTCCTGTCATAAAATATTCTGATGACTCAGCAATTGAAGATCTGTCCAACTCTGATGCTATTTATTTCAGTGAAATTAAAAAGTTCTGTTCCTGGTGTGAGAAAAACTATCTGGATCTCAACGTATTGAAAACAAAAGAAATGTTAATAGATTTTCGGAAAGACCCCTTGCCTGTAGCTGACCTTGTTATTGATGGTCAAACAGTGGAGAGGGTCAATGAATATAAATATTTAGGGACCATCTTAGACAATAAGCTGACTTTTGACAGAAATGTTGATTCCATTCATAAGAAATGTCAATCTAGAATTTTTTGTTTACAGAAGCTTAGAAATGTTGGTATAAATTCAAATATTCTTCAAAGTTATTATCGATGTTGTATCGAGTCCGTGCTTACAGTTTCATTTATGTGCTGGTATGGAAGTTTGGGAGTGAGGAGTAAGCGTGTTTTGAACGATGTCATGAGTGTATGCAGTAAAACTGTGGGAGTGAAACAAGCTAGTATGCAAGAGCTGTATGAAAGTCGAGTGGTTAAAAAAAGCAGGCAGATAGCAACTGACGACACCCATATTTTAGCAAAGTATTATGAGCTGTTGCCATCAGGACGACGCTACAGAACTTTAAAGTTGAAATCCAGAGCTCTGAAGACTTTTATTCCATGTTCAATCCACCTTTTAAATTCTTGAGAACTGTGTGTGTGTGTGTGTGGGTGTGTGTGTGCGCGCGCGCGCACTCTCATGTGAGACGTGTGAAAGTCGTGCATGATAGGCTGTACCTTGTTCTAGTTGTGGTGTGTGTGTGTGTGTGTGTGTGTGTGTGTGTGTGTGTGTGTGTGTTTACTGAGCTTAAAACGTGACAATTGGTTATAATGAATGTGCAATATGTAGGAAGAATAATGTGCAATATGCAGGATGAATGTACAATGAATATGTCTAATGCTAACGTCCATATTCTAAATATATTTCTGTTTAATAATTGCGATGTAATAATTAATTGCAATGTTTTTAAAAGCGAATATGTGAAATGCTTTTATTTGAGAACATATGTTTATTACTCTTGTTTAATCAAGTTATCCGCGTGTGTGGGGTGAGTGGTGGGGAGAGGGTGGGGGGGGGGGGGGGGCGTGCGGTGCGGGTGTGTGCTGATTATCTGGTTGTGGTTTTCCGCAATTCATCTTTATTCTTATCTTATCTGTCTATTATAACCAATGTGTAGTATAGTAAGCTATGTTTATAATTATATTCAAATAATGTTTCTTAATTCTTTCTGTTTTTACATTAAGAATACTAGTTATTACCTGCAGTGTGTGGATGTATGTATGAAACGATGTATGTGATATTTTTTACATTTGTATCTTCGTAATATTTGTAGGGGCTGTTGTTGGCTTTTACAGCTATGGTCACCATGTTGTTTACTTGTCTATGTTGTGATAATGCACCTGACCAAATTTCTCCAGTTGGAGATAATAAAGTTATTCTTATCTTATCTTATCCTATCTTATCCTGCAGTCCTGCCCCACCTTCGATGCTCTGAGACGCCAGGCATAGCCCAGCCCTGTAGAGCTCCAGGACAAACTGTGGGGACCGGTGGGGTCCCTGCAACAGACCGCGGACTTTGCTGTCCTGACCGGACTGAAAATCTAGCGTGGCCAGGGAACGCAGAAGAAGAAGACAGTGAATGAGTAGATGGCTTACAGTTACACTTATTTGTTTACTGCACATACATTTTATATTGTTAGAAAATTTTGTTCAAAAGGCATTTAAACAAATTCTATACCGAAGACTTATAATTAGTCTTGAATGTGGTGTAAGTGTCAAATTTAGAAAATATTTGGGATTAGCTGCATTCTGCTCTCTGTATTAACAATATTGATTATTTGAATCTAACAGCAATTTATTAATGTTGTTATCTATATCTATGGTTAACTCCTATAACAACTCATTTATTACACGCTACCAATAACAGTACCATCTCTTTAACATTTTTATTTCTTATAATAGACTTATCTTCATTTCTCTAGTACAAACATTAACACTTTCTTACAATAATATTCACAAGCATTCCCTCTCCATCATCCACCACCTCTCTTCTTTCCATCAAATAACACTTCTAGTGAACAGACGTTAAACTAAGTTCACACACACACACACACACACACATACATGGAAGTAAAGCAAGCCACATGAATTCTAAATAACACACAAAGACACAGACACAAATACTTGTCACTATCATCCAAAGTTTCCTGAATTTTCAATTTTGAATCGGAGGTTTGACTAGAGTAATAAGAAAAAATATAACTAACAAGGAAATACTTAGATTTTTTTTTTTTTAAGTGAATGAAAGTATATATATAAAAAAAAAATTAAAAAAGAGAGAGACAAAGAAATGGGGTGGGGGGTGGGGGGCTGCGGAGGTAGGGGAGAGCGCAGGGGAACAAGACACAGATAACTTGCTTCTACAACTTTCAATGATGAAAAAAAAAATCAAACTAAAACCATAAAATCAGCTTCATGTTCATGTAAATTTCTTTTCTCAACCAGTAGAGTGCCTATAAGACGTCAGCTGACGTCCTACAAAAAGTATTGCCATAGTGCCTATAAGGCGTCCACTGACGTCCTGCATATGTTCCAATTTTTCCTTTATTGGATTTTGGTTCAATTCACATAAACAGACTCTGAACAGTTAGTTTGAAGTGTCTGGATTATAAAAATACTATTTAAATGAACATACATCAAGTAGAAGACCCCTTTCTACCCGACAATAATTTGCTAACTGACCACATCGTGATACGCACGTGGAAAAGGGGGTTGCATCATGTGCAAAGAAATGCGCTGAAAACTGTGTCCGGTAAAGCAAATAGTCACAGTCAGCAGATTTACACAATTCTGAAAGCCCTGCTTGTGATTATGGACAGCTTTCGCGAAGGAGAAGGATCTCTCTTGTCTGATGATTGGTTTGAAAACGATGGTGATTGACAACGACAGTGATGAAACTGACAGCCCATTTGATGGTAATTCAGCCTGTCCATCCAATCAGACAGCATTTTTGAACAACTGTCTATGACTGACAGAATATGAGCAGCGAGCGCTGGAAGAAGGGGAAGAGAGGGAGAGGAATGATGTAAGAGAACAGGTCGAATGCCAGCCAGAGGTCATCAAGGAGGAGGCAATGCTTTTGGGAAGAGTGTACTCACATTTCAAAGCAGACGGAAGGGAATCGACAGCCACCAATGCCCCATGATTTTCACGAAACACAGGACTGAACCTGCACTGGCTGTGAAACAAGTGCTTTTTGTTTTTCACGTTTTTTTTTTTTTTTTCCGCTGAATCAGACGGATAACTTGTTTGAAGAGGTGACAAGCCGGTTGTACGGCAGACACTTTAATCCGCCCACGTGCAACTTGAAAGGAGTGAGCGTCATCAAAGAACTTCACCCTCTCACTTACGAACACTCTTTGCTGTCAAAAAGCTTGCCAGCTCAGCTTCTGAGACCCTGATTGACCTTTTACGTTGACTTTACCCACCTTTGTCATTGTTGGGGCAGTGATTTACTTACATGTCTGCACGAGCTGTGATTTGTTTTCATAAACTTATAGCCTGTTTTAATTTCTTTTACAGGTATTATCTGACCTCAGGCATGCTATTTCTAGCTGTATTTTCTTTCTTTTCTTTATGGATGTCACTATGTAGAGGTGGAAATAGACTTTTTGGTTACACAAAAATTATTATCTTGACTTTATATGCCTGAACAGTTACCTGCAATCAACCTAATTGGGGGGGAAAAAAAAAGCCCAGAAGCAGAATCTACACTCATTTTCCTTCACAAAAACGTTTACTTTCTTTCTGTATTGCCCATGCTTTAGTGCTAGATTTTTTTTGTGATTTATTACCCCTGAATCCTCAAAATTCCCTGGCACTTTTTTTTTTAAAACAAAATTCTCTGGCACTGAACTGGTTAATCTACCAACTTTCTTAACAGGAGTCCAAAAGTATAAGATTTCTTGGGTTTTTTTGTAACTTTCTTTTTCTCCAATGATTGAAACTAGAAAGAAGAAAAAATCCATTTCACAACTGAATAGAACGGTTGTAACCAAAAATTTAATGCTCTTCTGAACTGAACTGTCATAACCTTAAAGTAGCACAAGGACCGGGGGTACTGGGTCACTTTGACCTGGTACCCCCTGTTCTACTACTGTAATTCATGTTCTAAGTGGTGGCAAACAACGCACCATTTGCTTTAGTCGTCGTCTGACAACACAATCACGTCCCCGTCCTCTGGCCGAGCGGCAGTGACCGTGCAGCGGTCCGACCGCGTCAGAGTCCTCCCTTTGACAACCGCCTTCACCTCCGTCTCCTCGTCAGAGCTGCCTATGGTGATGCTGTCTCCATTCTGCTCCACGCCCACATAGCCACGACTTCTGTCTGGGTAGAACACCTTGTCACTGTTCCTCTGCTGGAAACATGCTGGGAGGCGGAGGTCAGGGTTCACTTTCACCGGGGAGCTGGATTTTTTCGTCACGTGCAGGCTGCCCGTCTTCAGCGTGTGCACGGCGTCCGGGGAGAGGGTGCGGACGGTGGGAGCGGTGGCTGCGTGTTCCGGAACGGCATCGCTGCCATCATCGTCATTGATGACGTGGCTGATGACGCAGCGACCGTCAGTGGCGACGGCACTGCACGCGTTGCTGTCTTCTGGCACACAGTTGTTTTCCCTGACCTGCTGGGTTCTGCTCTCCCCCCCACCACCTGACACCTCCTCCCCCACTTGTCTGACCCCCACAGCGCTCTCTGCTGGCGCCATGTCCTCCGTGACCTCCTCCGGGTCCACAACAACACCGGCGTCAAGGTCAATCACCTCGCTCTGGTCGCAGGCCCCTTGGGTCCTCATATCCTGACCCACACTGCTGTCGACAACGGTACCAGAGCCCCCCCTTCCATCCACACCCTCTGCCATCACAGCATCCTTCACCTTCACAACATCCTCCTCCTCGTACACCTCAATCACCCCTGTGTCTAACCGGTGGTGGGGGTGCACACTTTCTCCCCCTCCCCTCCCCCCTTCCCCCTCCCTGACTATGCCTACCACAGTGGGAGGGTGGTGACTCACTGCTGAATGTTCCACCACCGCCACTCTGCTAGCACCTTCTGCAGTTCTGTCAGTTGCCAGGGCGACAGCGGCGGCACGGGCATGGGTGGTGGTGGTGGTGGCGGTGGAGGTCTGTTCGGGCTGTTCACAGCTGTCCTCGTCGTTCTCTTCAATCCACACAGTTTCATTGTCCCCCACTTGCTCCTTCCACCTGACCGTCTCCTTGCCGTCACTCCCAAACGTGTTGGTGTGCCACGGACGCCGGTCGCTGTTCTCAGACTGTGTGATGGGCAATGACTCGCAGTCATCGCCAGTATTTTCCGTCAGGTTTATGGCTGCCTCATCCCCTCCACTGCCTTCCCTCAGCCACTCGGTGCCGTGGGTCCTGTTGGGTTCTACCTCCAGCAGTCTGACACTGTTGTCCCCCTCAGTGATGCTGTCGTTGTCGACAGCGTCGCACAGCTCCACACTGTTGGTGTTGTCGCCACGCTGTGAAGGCCAGCTGACCTTGTCTGTGTGATCCTCAGGCCAGCTACCCGTGCTGTCGTCGTGGTCTGGCTGCCAGGTGGCGGTGTTGTCATCGTTGTTGTTGCTGCTGTTGTTGTTGTTGCCCTGTTGCTGCCAGTTGTCGCCAAACTCGTGGCGCCATTCAGAACTGTCCTGGCTGTTGTCGTCACCACCCATCAGCAGGTGACACTCCTCCGCTATATCCACTGTCGACACACATCATATTGCATCATCCAACACATGCCGCATCATCCAACACATACCGCATCATCCAACACACATCGTACCATACCATCCAACACACATCATAGCGCATCATCCAACACGCATCATCCAACATGTCAACACACCAGCTGTAAAACAACTTTCAAACATAACAGGAAAGACGTACCAGCTATTAAACCAGTTTCAAACTATCAAAGACAACAGAACATACCTACTGGCTTAGACCATTTTCAAGCACAACAGAAGAAGCCTACCAACTTAACACCACTTTCAAAGAAAACAGAAGGGGCCTACCAACCTGTAACACCACTTTCAAACACAACAGAAGGGGCCTACAATCTTGTAACACCACTTTCAAACACAACAGAAGGGGCCTACAATCTTGTAACACCACTTTCAAACACAACAGAAGGGGCCTACAATCTTGTAAGACCCCTTTCAAACACAACAGAAGGGGCCTACAATCTTGTAAGACCCCTTTCAAACACAACAGAAGGGGCCTACAATCTTGTAACACCACTTTCAAACACAACAGAAGGGGCCTACAATCTTGTAAGACCCCTTTCAAACACAACAGAAGGGGCCTACAATCTTGTAAGACCCCTTTCAAACACAACAGAAGGGGCCTACAATCTTGTAAGACCCCTTTCAAACACAACAGGAGAACCAAGGCCCCCAAAAGGCCTTGTATCAGACACTCATTACATTGGACAGACAACACAGTGGCGCTTCAAGACAAACTGATCGTCTTGCAACAGAACTCTTTTCTTTTTTAGTGCACTGTTGTGATCTGGACCTCTGGTTCCTGATCTACTTGACTTTCAAAAAAAAAAGTCCGTAAATTAAATGCTGGCCGTAATTAATCACTGTAGTGTACAAAACAAAACCAAAACCAAAAAAAAGGATGCAATCTTTTCAGTTCTATCATATTTTCATTGCTTGTTCGCTTTTTGTGCGTGTGTTTTTCATTGTACTGTACTGTGACCTTGACCTTCAATCTCCTACCGGCACTTTTCAAACAAATTAATGTTTTGACCACGACTAATCACTGCATCAAGTTTATGAAAACTGAGCGCAAGACTTTATCTCTCTTGTACAGGTCTACACGCTTTTTCTGTCAATATATACCAAACCGTGACCTTGACTTTTGGCCTCTGACCTTCGGGTCATGTTCTCTTCATAGCCATTGCCTGAGGAAAACTGGATGCATGCTACGAGACCTGCAGTACCGGCAGGCTTCATCGAGTTGGCTAAATTGATCTTTAACCTGTCATCCTGCTCACCAATAACTGGCTGGCTGCCACAGCTTCAACACAGTGAGTCAGGAACTAGGGATCTGGGAATTCCGGGCCTGCGACAACCAAGAACTCAGACATAAATCAGTAGTATTGTCTTGGTCTATATATATATATATTCAAACTTAACAGGAAGGACCTACATTTGATGATTTTTTTTTTTTTTTTTTTTTGTACATACTTTAATGTCACTTCTTCTTAAACTTGCCTATTTTATTGTAACTTTATGTAAGCATGGTGAGCCCTGTCTGAGATGGGGGGGACTGCACTATATATGCTTTCATCTTATTATTATCATTATTATCGTATATCATTATATGTTTCCTTTTTTCATGTCTCCATACACTGTTGCATGCAACTGTGCGCTAAATATGCACTCATGTGTATATATCGGTTCATCAGTTCATGTGAGACGTTTAGAGTCAACTTCATGGGGAGTCTGCGCCATATAAGTACTACATAATTAGTAGAAGTAGTGGTAGCAGAGGCCAGAAACATCTAATATACCAAAACACTGTGCAGTGAATTTCGCTCCTGATAAAGTCCACAACCACAACACGGTGTTGCTGTGATCTTGCCACGAGCTGGCACGCAGGCGTATAAAAAGGTGTAGAGAAACACAACTGGGAACTCCGTCAACTCTTTGTCATGCTAAAACTAGGGCAAAAAAAACCCAAACCAACCAAAAACACATAAACCCCAGAAACACATCTGGAAACTCCTACAACCCTTAGCCATGCTAGACATTCAAACATACAAACACACACACACACACACACACACACACGCACACATATATGAGACTGAGATCAACAATTACACTGAAACACAACATGAAAATCAACACGCAGACTGTTTTCCAGCTTGTTTGCAAGAAAACCGCTAATCATCACAAAAATTAAAGACATAATACAAAAACCATCCTTCCCTCACCTTAAAAAAAGAAAAGAAAAAAAAGCATTAAACATAAACATAAATTATCTCCAAAGATTTCTGAAAGATGTTCTCTACAATAGACCACACACAATTATACACAACTCACTTTCAATCATGTTCAGGTCACCATCATTGTCCTCCTCTTCCGCATCCTCCTCCTCCTCTTCCTCTTCCATGTCCTCCTCTTCCACATCTTCCTCTTCCTCCTCCTCCTCCTCCATGCAGTCGGTCAACACGACCTTCGCCGCCTTGATGACCTGCGGGCTGACCTTTCCTTGCGCTTCCTCGTCCTCCTCCCCGTCACCATCTGAGAGAGAGTCAGAGTGGTGCTCAGAGGCTGAGGCCGAGTTGTTGTCAGACACTGACTTCGTCTCGTGATCGGACTGGGATTTTGACTCCTGATCCGATTGGGATTTTGACTCCTGATCGGACTGGGATTTCGACTCATGATCCGACTGGGATTTCGACTCGTGATCCGACTGGGATTTCGACTCGTGATCGGACATGCATTTTGACTGGTGATGGGACAGGGATCCTGAGTTGTGATCGGAGTGGGACTTGGCGTTGTGATGGGATCTGAACTTGTCGCCGTGGTGGTGGGCTGTGGAGGCGTCCCTGTCCCTGTCCCTGTCCCCCTCGTCTCGGTTGTCGTCGCCCAGTGCCAGCTGCAGGTCTGTGTATTTCCTGATCACCTGCACACCGCACACACCCAGACATACAGATGGGCACTCACAAATGAAATATGTACACACACACACACACATATACACAGAAGAGCATAGTGTCGATTGTGAAAAAGCGTGCATGAACTTGAAATTGAGAGGACGTCTCAGCAAAAAAAACTAGGTGTAAATCTTGAGGAGTTACAGAAGATGAATAGCATTTTTTGGATGAATACTGTATGCATAACAATTTGAGATCACGTCTCCTTGTGACTGCTAATTCCCAATTTTCAAATCACTGGCCAGATGGCACTGACAATACAATACTCCAAACTTTTAAGTTCTCAGTTGCCATTGAGCTTTTTTGAACCCAAAATGGTTATATATATATATATATACACATATATACAGATATAGAGATACATAGATATAGATACAGACACAGATACAGGTAGATAGACAGACAGACAGACAGACAGATAGATTCACTCTGCCGACACACAGTTCATAAAAGGAAGAAACCAGAGTATCTTAAGTGTATGAATGGTTGTGAGAATGCAATGAAAGAATGTGACAACAACAAAAAACAACTAAAAAAAAACCCCCAAAAAACCCACTTTACATTAAAATTTACAATGTATTTACTTTATCAGACTTATTTTGCTAAATATTTACACTTGACTGACATTGCCTTTCAGCTGGTCAAACAGCTAAGTGAGAGCTGTATGATCAATGGTTCTCCACAACACTGGCATTCATTTACAGCTGTCTTTTGTGGACTCTCTAACTAGAGCACTGGCCCTTTGTGCTGCAGCCGACAGGGCTGGTTGGCCCCTGGGAACCATCCACAACACCAACTGTCCTAAAACCCTCTTGGCAGAGACAGTGGGGATGTAACCTGGGCAAGACACTCTGCACTAGAATCCAATTCGACGGGCGCAACAGCCGAATGGTTAAAGCGTTGGACTTTCAATCTGAGGGTCCCGGGTTCGAATCTCGGTGACGGCGCCTGGGTGGAGATTTTTCCAATCTCCCAGGTCAACATATGTGCAGACCTGCTGGTGCCTGAACCCCATTCATGTGTATACGCAAGCAAAAGATCAAACACGCACGTTAAAGATCCTGTAATCCATGCCAGCGTTCGGTGGGTTATGGAAACAAGTACATACCCAGCATGCACACCCCCGAAAGCAGAGTATGGCTGCCTACATGGCGGGGTAAAAACGATCATACACGTAAAAGCCCACTCGTGTATATACGAGTGAACGTGGGAGTTGCAGCCCACGAACGAAGAAGAAAGAAGAAGAATCCAATTCTAGCCCAGATAGGTGGGACAATAGCTGCCTCCTCTGCTGTTCTGATGGTCATAGTCAGACATGACTGATTATCATACATCCATACATACATATACCAGATCGTTTCAACCAATACGAATCATACAATGTTCCAGTTATCCTCTATTCAATGTACCGTAAAGATCGGTCTATAAGCTGCAACTTTTTCTCCCAACTTCAACCTCTGCGGCTTATACAATGATGCAGCTTATTTGATGATTTTAACATGTCGAGTGGGACACCTGAATGACAAGTGGTGAAAAATCTGTCACCAAAACTGGCCGTTTACTACAAGCAAGCTTTGCCGAAGTCTGTCATTGGATCCGGACAGCATGGAGAAAAGTAAAGCAGTCCACAATTATCAATGGATTTCCTAAGGCTGGACTGTGTGCTGCAGCAGACGACAGTGCAAGCGACGAACCAGCAGTGACCTCCACCTTTCGTTCATGTTCATCAAGTGAAAGTGAGGTAGAAGTCAGTGACAAGATAGCGGAAAAAGCTGTGCTGGTTCTCTTCAACTCGGACACTGAAGACGAAGATTTCAGTGGATTCAGTGAGCAGGACGATGTTGAATAAATGAAACTATCCCTAAATTATGGATCTTATTTTCGTTGTGTTTACTTTTTTGTATGGCACTAGCAGTATTTTCGCTTGCTTTTCTTTGTGTTGTTTCCGCTTGTGTTTATTTCATAACCTACAGTACTGACAGCTTTTCTGTAGTATCGGTATGTGTTCCGGTACCGGTAACAAGTGTGGCTTATAAGCCAGTACGGCTTATGTGAGTATGAAGTTCAATTTTCTTTAAAATTCAGTCAGTGTGGCTCATATACCAGGGTGCTCAATAGACCGAACTTCACAGTAACTGGTTTAAAAAAAAAAAAAAAGAAACAAGAGAGGCAAGGCCTTCAAGACTCACTTGTGATAAATTAAGTCCCCTAGCATTAATTACAGAGTAATTTCCCTTTTTTTACTATCTGCACCAAAACGTTTGCAAAATAAATAAAAATTCCATGCTTAGCAATAGAAGTTCCTGTTTGAACAAAAAATGATAATAATGACTCCTCTTGTTGTTGTGTCAGAATAAGAGGTCAAAGTGCCAAGTTTAGAGAATACAAAAAATATAAATATAACAGTAAATGCAGTTTGCATATGATTAGGCTTCTTTTTTTTATTTTTTTGTGCCCATCCCAGAGGTGCAATATTGATTTAAACAAGATGACTGGAAAGAACTGAATTTTTCCTATTCTTATGCCTAATTTGGTGTCAACTGACAAAGTATTTGCAGAGAAAATGTCAATGTTAAAGTTTACCACGGACACACAGACACACGGACACACACACACACACACACACAGACAACCGAACACCAGGTTAAAACATAGACTCACTTTGTTTACACAAGTGAGTCAAAAAAGGAAGAATGAGTGATAACAAACCCCCTCCAGCCTGGACCTGCCCACTCGCCCGTTCTCCTCCAGTTTTTGTCTCAGCTCTTCGTCAAACATGGCCGGGTCTTGTCCAGTGCTGTCAACATACCAGTTTCTCAAGGCTGTGTCACTGCATTCAGACAAGTCCACATACGCTAAACCATGCCTGCTAGGCAAATGCCTGACCAGCAGTATAACCCAACATGTTAAGCTTCGAGTGCACGTATATATTTGTGTATCTATCAGAGTGGATTTCTTCCACAAAATTTTGCCAGAGGATGATGATTATGTTGCCATGGGTTCTTTCCAACATGCCAGGGACTATTTTTCAGTGCACCAAGCATGTGATGCATATGGGACCTTGGTTTATCATCTCACCCAAAAGGAAATTTTCTATCTAAAATTATGTTTAAATAACATACTTACCGTGACCCAACTAGTGCAGACTCCGGCAGGGGTCTGACATTCCTGTCCTGTACAAACTACTATCTGCCTATGTGGAGAAAATGAGAGAACTACGGCCGATAACCTCCCGGAAGTAGGTAACATCCCCTTTGTCCCCCTGGCTAGCGCCCTCTTTTGAAAATACAGTTTGATCTTCCAGTCAAACTTGGAAGAAAAGGACTGACTGGGATTGGAACCCAGACCCTCGCTGACACTGTACTGACAGATAAGCGTCTTAACCATTCTGCCAAAACTGATGTAGATAAGCAAGGATAGATTGGAAGAATGGGCCATACCTAAAATCTTGAACCTTGAATAAAAGGGTGGAGTGATGGCCTAGAGGTAACGTATCCGCCGATATTTTGTCCCCCTCCACTAGACCTTGAGTGGTGGTCTGGACGCTAGTCATTCGGATGAGATGATAAACCACACATAAAAGAACCCACGGCAACAAAAGGGTTGTTCCTGGCAAAATTCTGTAGAAAAATCCACTTTGATAGGAAAAACAAATAAAACTGCACGCAGGAAAAAATACCCCCAAAAATGGGTGGCGCTGTAGCGTAGCGACGTGCTCTCCCTGGGGAGAGCAGCCCGAATTTCACACAGAGAAATCTGTTGTGATAAAAAGAGAAATACAAATACAAATACAATAAAAGTTTTGAGGTCTGAGTTCTGCCAGCTTCCTCTATCAACATACCAACACCATTTGTCACCAACTCATTAACCACCCAGTCTGGCATTCTGATTACGTCCACTGAAATGTTCACAACCATGATAACAAATAAAACGATTAACGGCCTAAACATCAAAATAAAATGAGTCATGGCCTGGACTTGAAAATATGAAGACTTACAACCTGAACGTGAAAATAAAATGACATATGACCTATACTTAAAACAAATGTCTTGTGACCTCAACTTGAAAACAAAATGACTTTTGACGTCAATTTGAAAATAAATGACGTAACTATATAAACTTGAAAATGAAATGACTAGTGACCTAAACTTGAAAACAAAGTGACTTATCACCTGAACGTGAAAGTGAAATGACTTGATGACTTAAACTTGAAAGCAAAATGACTTATGACCTAGTGAAAATGACTAAATCAGCAGTAAATGACAAAAACTTGAAAATGAAATGACGTATGATCTAAACTTGAAAGTGAAATGACTACATCTGCAGTAAGTGACTAAAACTTAATTGACATAATCATGAACTTAAACGTGAAAGTGAATGGACAAAATCAGCAGTAAATGACTTTAAAAAAAAAAAAAAAAAAAAAGATTGAAAAACAAAACAGTTTATGACCTAAACTTGAAAGTGAAAATGACTAAATCTGCAGTAAATGACTTAAAAAAAAAACCCAAAAAAACATGAAAATGAAATGACTGACGGCCTACAGTTGAAACTGAAGCAAAGGAAAGGGCAGGACGGTCTCACCAGTATGGGATGGTCTGCTTGGAGTGGAAGGTGCTGATGAAGTCAGCCTGACGTCGGCGCTGCAGTGCCTCACCAACGTCCATGAACGTCTCCTTGGAAATACTGTTGATCTGCATCACACTGCACACACACACACGCACACACACACACACACACACACACACCTCACTACATTGTCTTTGTTGCTTGTTTTGTTGTATTGTATTGTATTATAGTGTACTGTATTGCACTGTACTGTATTGTATTGTATAACTGTATCGTATCACATCACATCATATCATGTTGAATATCACTCACTGTACAGTATTGAACTGTATGCATTGTATAGTATATTGTATTGCATGCATTGTGTAGTATAATTGTATCGTAACACATCGCATCGTATCGTATCGTATAACTCTTTTACCAGAACAGATTTCTCTGCAAGAAATTCAGACAGCTTTCTAGTGAGAGCGACACACCCCCTTCACCTCCCCTTCCCCCACCACACACACACACACAAACACACACCCTTTATTTCTATGCCTGATAATGTATTTGTTTTCCTACCAAAGTGGATTTTTCTACAGAATTCTGCCAGGGACAACCCTTTTGCTGCCATGGGTTCTTTTATGTGCACTAAGTGCGTGCTGCACACAGGACTTCAGTTTATCATCCCATCCGCAAGACCAGCGTCCAGGCCACCACTCAAGGTCTGGGCAAGAGGAGGGGGAGAAAATACCGGTGCGAGTGGGATTCGAACCCGTGCACTCCAGATTCCCTTGCGTCCTAGGCGGATGTGTTAACACTAGGATAACCCTCCACCTGGCCCGGACCACACAAGGGCCATATCAAGAGTTGAAAATATTGATTTGTAACACAGGTGCCTCACACATCCTCAACACAAAAAGACCCAACATATTAATAACGCTCAATCAAGTCCAGCGACAGACAAAAAAATGTCTTCCTCAAAATCACTGATAGTTCCCTGTGGACTGCCAACACTGGGACTGCGACTGATGGAGTAATGCCACTGAAACGGTGCAGATGACACAATAGAAAAAAAAAAAGAAAAAAAAAAGAAAAAAGGTGTGCTCACTTGAGTCCCAGCTGCCACCGGGTGTTGACCTTCTTGATGATGCCGCGAACGTCGTGATAGTCTGGGAAGGAGTTTGGTCGGTTCACAAACTTCTCTATCTTCCGGTTGATCTCTGGGAACCGCGTGCCTGCAACATCAACTGCACTTGTATTGTATTGTATTGGACTGCATTATATCACGACGTGTCACGTTGTATCAATTTACTCTTCACCACAAACGATTTCTCTGTGTGAAATTCAGGCTGCTCTCCCCAGGCCAGAGCGCATCACTACAGCACAGCATCACCACCACCACCCTTTTTTTTTTTCTTCTGCCAAAGTGGATTTTTCTGCAGAATTTTGACAGGGATAACCCTTTTGTTGCTTGCTGTGGTTTCTTTTACATGCATGCTATACACAGGGCTTCAGTTTCTCATCTCATCCAAATGACTAGCATCCAGACCACCACTCAAAAGTCTGATGGAGGGGAGAAAATATGGCGAGTGTGGAATTTGATCCTGCGCACTCAGATTCTCTTGCTTCCTAGGCAGTCGTGTTACCATTCGACCCCAACCCCATGAACATCAACATCACAGACACATCCACCTGATTAATGTGTTTCTATCAGTCCAGTTGGTTTGGGTTTTTTGTTGGGTTTGTTGTTGTTGTTGTTGTTGTTGTTTTCATCACATTAACCCAATAGGTGATTGGATAAGAAGAGTTACCCCCCTTTGGTTTCCCTGGAAACTAAGCATTTGGTACGGCCTGGAAACTAAGCATTTGGTACGGGTCAGTGTGACAGAAGCAGAAGCCAAATGTCTTGCACTTCCAATCGGAAGGTCCTGGTGTCCAACCCAGTATCAGTGCCTTGTAAGAGTGCAGGTTGTTACCATGTCCAAGGTCGACATATGTGCATCACCAGCAAACAATTTCACTGATTTCTGTTACCACAGTTTTTTTTGTGTTTTTTTGTTTGTTTGTTTGGTTTTTTTTTAAATGTGTTATGTTCATCTCATAATAATAATTATAATATCCAGGAAAGTGACACTAACATTTCCATTGATAAATAATTTGTTTCAAATCTGGACCTCATTAACTCTTTCCATACGAACGCCGAAAGAGACCACGTTAACAGCGTTTCACCCCAATTACCATCATCAAAATATTGCAAGCGGAAGGCTCTTATACTGAAGAGGCGAATGTTGACAAAGAATACCACAAATCTGACGACGGAAGCTAAAGGTTGGGTCATCCAGACACGCACTGTGTAGAGGAGAAGAGAGGACTGGCCGTACTGAGTGAGTTAAATACTATGAATAAACTTTCCATGACTCACTGGTGCAGACTCCAGCAGTGGTTTAATTCCTGTCCTGTGCAGATAACTATTCCACCTAGGCACAGAATTTAAAAGTAGCAGTGGCTAGCAGCCTCCCCTGAGTATACTGACTCTGTGCGCATGATTTATCATTGGCAGAATGGGCTTTTTCCAGTAAAGAGAGAGAGGATGTGCGCATGATTTATCATTGGCAGAATGGGCTTTTTCCAGTAAAGAGAGAGAGGATGTGCGCATGATTTATCATTGGCAGAATGGGCTTTTTCCAGTAAAGAGAGAGAGGATGTGCGCATGATTTATCATCGGCAGAATGGGTTTTTTCCAGTAAAGAGAGAGAGGATGTGCGCATGATTTATCACTGGCAGAATGGGCTTTTTCCAGAAAGGAGAGAGAGGATGTGCGCATGAGTTATCATTGGCAGAATGGGCTTTTTCCAGTAAAGAGAGAGAGGATGTGCGCATGATTTATCATTGGCAGAATGGGCTTTTTCCAGTAAAGAGAGAGAGGATGTGCGCATGATTTATCATTGGCAGAATGGGCTTTTTCCAGTAAAGAGAGAGAGGATGTGCGCATGATTTATCATTGGCAGAATGGGCTTTTTCCAGTAAAGAGAGAGAGGATGTGCGCATGATTTATCATTGGCAGAATGGGCTTTTTCCAGTAAAGAGAGAGAGGATGTGCGCATGATTTATCACTGGCAGAATGGGCTTTTTCCAGTAAAGAGAGAGAGGAGGGGTGGGAGGGTTGGGGGGGCGGGGGGGTAAAGATGGCTCATAATTTTTTTTTTTTACAATTACAGATTAAGGATTTTTTTTTTTTTAAAGACATGTCAATTCAACTTAAAATCTGTATGGACCCTGATTTCTTTAATCTTTTCCTTTTAGTTTCTTTTTTTTTTTTTTTTTAATTATATTTATAAAAATCCACTGACCTTCATACTTGAACTTGCGCTCAATGGGCCTCCCGGAGGACTTGGTGCAACCTTTCAGCTGACACAAGCGGTCCCACACCTTGACAAATTTCTTCTGCAGACGATCTTCATAGATGTAGGCAGAATCACTCTCGTTCAGGTCATCCAGACTCAGGTCCTTCTCTCGCACCTTCTCAATCTCATCACGGATTTTCTGCACAATATCTCTCCACAGTCAAAACGGGGGACAATACACCGCAACCAGGCAAAGGGAGACACATATCTGATATCATATATGATTATAATATGTTAGCAATTTCTATTCACAGCAAAACATGTACATGTACACCATACAGACACACACTAGTCCATATATCATCTATCGAAATATAAATCATAAATTTCCATTCAACTCTCTCACAACAATGTATTGTCTATTGTCATGAAGGGTGTGTTATACTGTTATGGGGAACAAAATACATTATTGTATTTAAAAAACTTAATAATTTCATAGAAAGCATACTGCATCTCTATTAATATTATCTATTTGTACTAAAGTATTATGGAAACATGTTCATTATCTTATTCAAAGTGCTTTACTCACACTCACAGGAGACTAATCTATATGATTGTAAAATATTCCAAGATCGTTTGTTTTTCACTTTTGGTTTTGATTTTTTTTTTTCAACAAGTTGTAACAAACACAGAAACAACAAAAATCTCAAAAACATATATTTTTTGTAAACTCTGAATGGAAACTAACTTAGCTTTTCTCCACAGGTCAGTATAAAGTTTAGAAAGCACCTTGTTATATTGAAAGCACTACCACTGTGTGTGCCAGTCTGGAAACTAAAACCATGTTTAATAGATAGCTTCAGTTAAAGAACTTAAAACTTCACCAGTTCCAGTAATATGCAGGTGAGCATAAGCCTGATAAGGACACCTGTGTCGTAATATTTGTATTTGTATTTCATTTTATCACGGCAGATTTCTGTGTGAAATTCGGGCTGCTCTCCCCTGGGAGAGCGCATCGCTACACTACAGCGCCACCCATTTTTTTGTATTTTCTCCTACGGCAGTTTTATTTGTTTTTCTTGTCAAAGTGGATTTTTCCACAGAATTTTGCCAGGAACAACCCTTTCGCTGCCGTGGGTTCTTTTACGTACGCTAAGTGCATGCTGCACACGGGACGTCGGTTTATCGTCTCATCCGAATGACTAGCATCCAGACCACCACTCAAGGTCAAGTGGAGGGGGACAAAATATTGGCGGCTGAGCTGTGATTCGAACCAGTGTGCTCAGATTCTCTTGCTTCTTAGGCAGACGCGTTACCTCTAGGCCATCACTCCACATGAACATATAAGTTATATAACCGTTAGATGTCTTCACAAATCAAAGGCCAGCATTCAGATGACACCTGGACTTTTTAGTTTGGATTAATTAAACTGTTGAATGCCTCAATGAACAATCATAAAGGTCACCTTTCAATTACACAGCTCTACCAACCAGGTTCAGAGTAAATTAAGTATACTCTGACTTTAGACTTTTAGTTTGGATTAAACTATCGAATGTCTCCATGAACTATCATACAGGTGGCCTTTAGTTTCAATTACACCTACCAACTTCAAGTTCGGAGTGAATGAAGTTCAAATAGATGAAAATCTAACTTCAAACACCAAAGTCACATCATCCATAACTTATATTAGTTATAAAGATAAAAATCAACATGAAACATTCACAGCATATTGCCTGAACGGTCACTTTGTCCTTGTCTTTAGAATATTCAAGATGTATGTCATATGTACATATTATCAAATTATACAACACAGTACCTGTTAGTGTTATATATATATATATTTAGTATTAGTATTTCTGAAGGAAGGGAGGACGAAGATTTAGGGAGATCTATGCACAATGCTTCACAGGTCCACAGTAACAACAAGAATTATGATTGTATAGACCTATAAATAACATTAATAATAACCACAACACACTGAAAGAATGCACACACATAAAGTGACAATCTCTCTCTCTCTCTCTCTCTCTCTCTACCCCTCTCTGTCACAACCACATCACCACAAAAAACAACAACAAAAATAACAAACATACATCAAAAACTAACCTCAAGCAGTCTTTCCAGTCTCCTGATCGTTTTGCTTCCTTTCCCACCTCCCTCCTCCCCCTCTTCCATCTCCGTTTCCTTAGAACGGCTACAGGAGTGTTCCCCTCTGCTACCACCTGCACTCTTACCACCCCCACTACCACTGGCCTCGCTTGTCGATGATCCCACCCTCTCTGAGCTCTGCTTACACACAGTTACTGACTTTTTATGCTTTTCTGAGTGTCGGTGGTGAACAACCTTGACTTCAGTAACCGTGTCATCCTCCTCATCACCAACTTTTCCATTCACAGTTTTGGAGGAGGGTGTTGTGTGCGTTACTGCTGTCGGCTGGGAGGTGAGTTTGTTCTTCAGTCTGTCGATGGCGTCTCCCAAGCTTTTGCCTTTGGCATGGGGGGAAGACAAGACTGCTGAGTGAGTGGTGGAACTCTGGGCACAAGGTGTGTTGGCAGCACCTGACGAGGTGTTGCTTGTGGAGTGTGACAGGAGCTGAGGTGTTATTCTTTTGACATCAACACTCTTGCTGGAAGAGGTGGCCCGGGTCTTTTTGTCTGCGGCAAGGCACTCTAGGTCAGAGTTCACCTTCTTGTCTTCATCCTCACCACACACCTCAATGCTGCCGTTTGTCTGGGGCTGGAGGGTCTCCCCACAAACTTCTCTGACTTCACCTTTCACTGCTGTTGCTGTGGGCAAAGACGAGGGTGGACGTGGTGACCCTGGGTGGGACGAAGCAGGACCTGAGTGCAACAATGAGCAAGAGACATCAACTTCTTGCGGAGGAATGTTGTGGATTTCATGACCACCACTGCCGTTGTTTGCACAGGTCTCTGCCCCTTCAGCCATGGTGGTGGTCACTGCTGCAGACGCACAGTCCCCCTCCATCAGGGAGGAGTGAGGACGGGATGCTGAGTCCTCAGAACACTTGCTGTCGGTGCCAGAAGACACACGCACACTGTCAGGACTGGCTGTCAAACTACGACTGGATGTAAGAGGTTCAGCCCCGGCACAGTCCGGGTTCGACCTTGACGCTGGTGACGACGACTTGGATCGCCGCTGCAAGATGGCTTCCGAAGCAGCCGAGGTGGAGTGGACGCTGGAGTAGTGACTCCCTGACCCCAACGCTCTGTGCAGCTTGCCCTCTAGGTCAGAGCCTTCCGAGGTGCTGTCTTCCATCCTGGCCACTTTGGCCACACTGTCCTTGGGCATCTCGGCCTTCCTCTTCCGGCTGGCCCCAGTGCTGCGATTCTGACTGGACCAGGCCTTGAGCTTCGTGACAAAGTCCTTCAGGTGGACAAACAGTCGCTTCTGGTCGGACACCATCTTGGACATGGTGTTGTTCAGCAGGTCCACCATGTCCGAGGAGCTGCGGAAGTCTTCACTGCAGCTGTCATAGCGCTTCCGGATGAGCCCCAGGAACTGAGGGCTCTCCGCCTTCAGCAGGCTGGAGCAGGTGGTCAGGAACTGAAAAAAACACAGGCTGAGAGACGCTCTGGTAGAACACACATTAAGTAGTTAACTACCAATTAATAATAAAAAGGAGGAGAAGGAACCATTAATGTAAATAAGAAAACATACACAACAATGTCCAATCAATAACAAGAGGAAGGCGATAGAACCATTAAAGTAATGTAAATCATAAGAAAGCATATACACTTATAATGTAGACTCTAAATAATAAAATATAATTACACCAGTCTAAACAATCAAACAAAAATGATTGTGAAAGAGAAATTGAAAGACTGAGTGTGTGAATGTGTATGTGTGTAACATGCATGCATTATCTATCAGAGATCAGGTTGGGTTCAACAGACAATAGGTCATATGACCGGAAGAACATAAAATCAATAGGTCATTTTGAAAATCAATAGGTCAAATATCACCCGGTTAATGCGAAAGTGGGAACGCCAATTCTTCTTGCCGAAGCTCGCGAAAGGCAGCGATAAAGATTCATTTCGGATTTCGTTTCGTCACGGATCCGTATTTTAATAAACCAGTTTATAGTCATTTCCTGTAGGAGCAGACGACAAAGCGATCACGATCGTTAGAGAGAGAGAGAGATATGGTTACTTTGGTTGACCGACTGGTCATAAAAACAATAAGTCATGTGACCTGGCAACTTAAAAAACAATAGGTCATTTCAAAATTAAATGCGTCAATGACCGATGACCGATGTCGAACCTGATCCCTGATCTATGTTGTATGTGTGTTAATGTTGTATGCATGTGAAAGAGACAGTCTCATTCAGACAGAGAGAAAAAAAAAATTCTACATGTGCAAATGAGTTGTGTGTATATGCACATATAATATGCACTGCATACTATTGCACTGATATTACATCAATACATGCATGCACGCAAGTGTTGCACTAAAGTTGATATGCAATTTTTGTGTATGTATAAATAGATTCTTAAAAATTCATGATAAAATGAGGTATACTGAAATAGGTAACACTTTAGTCAAGCTAAAAAATAATTATTAGATTCTGCTGAGAAACAAATTACTTGTTAGTGTGTGTCACTCTGTGTGTGTGTGTGTGTGTGTGTGTGTGTGTGTGTGTGTGTGTGTGAGAGAGAGAGAGAGATGAGAGAGAGAGAGAGAGAATACACATGCACTTCAAAACCTCTAAATGATTTGATCAGTTGATGTCTACTGTATGCCTGATTAGCTCTAAATCTAACTCTAACTCTAAGCTGCATTGTTAACACTAGATATCAACAGTCTTTAAAAAGCCAATATTTCTGTCCATTCATTTAAATAATGTCATTGTCATACTGCCATCCTTGTCTGTTATTATATAATGCAGTATCTTTTTTACCTTCTTAAACTCAGGGATAGGGTCCGTCATTGTATATTGCATAGGTTCACTCTGGACTGCCAATAAAAACCATCCTGCAAAACAAATCACATGTCAGTAAAACACATAACATTTGGCAACATGTATGGCATATTCACATGCCCGCACAACATAACATACGTTGGCACATCACATTTATTTAGGCAAAACGCATCTAATGTTTGAAAACAAAACAGTAAACACATAGAAAAAAAAAAACATGTGAGAATGAAATATGACCTATGTGTCCATAATAGTGATATAAAACCTAACATAAGATGAACAAACTAAACCACTAAGTAAAACTCAATCTAATTTACTCAGTTTCACCATGGAAGTTGTTTCTTGCTGTGTAATGGTTTCCACACAGAAAATCAGTCTATTCGAGGTGGGGACGTAACAAGGCCTTGTAGTAGTAGTAGTAGTAGTAGTAGTAGTAGTAGTAGTTGCAGTAGTAGTAGTGTAGGGATTGGCATTTGACTGCCTAGACCTCACGACCTTTTTTTTTTATGTCCCCTTCAATATTGATCTCCTTTTATTTGTGGGATACACATATGTTTTCTTTTACATGTACTGTAATTCACTTGTCAAAGTCAATAATTTTTTCTTTTAAATTCATCTTCATGTCAAGGAGATTTTTTTACACATTTGTATTTTGTGCAAGTTTAGTTTCGATAGGTAGTGCATTCCATATTTGTGCAATTCTATTAGCTAATGAATTTTTCCTTGGGTTATTATTACAGTGCTCTTTACAAATTTTCATCATTGAATTTCTTGACTCTCATAATCTGACATTCTAAAAATATTATTCACATTGACTTCATTATAGCAATTTAACATTTTATATGTTTCTATTAAAAAAAATAAATCCCTCTTAGCCTTCTATCCTTTAATGAATGCAGATTTAAGCATATTAGTCTCTGTTGATAGCTCATATATTTGCATTCTTTTATAACTTAGTTGCTCTTCTTTGTACCCTTTCTATAGCTATAGATTGTCTCTTGAGGTATGGGTCCCACACAATATTACCATATTCTACTGTGATCTAACCAATGCTTTATACAGTTTAAAAAATATATCTTTATCTCAATAGGTAAATATTCTCTAATAATTCCTATCATCTGGTTGGCTTTATTTATTGCATTCTGGATATATGTATGTCAAATGATAGTTTATTGTCGACAATTATGCCAAGATCTTTCTCACTCTGACATTTCTCGATGTCCTATGTGGTCTTTCTCACTTTGACATTTCTCAATGTCCTGTGTCCTGTTTTCATTTCGCTTTTGTTATTTCTTGACAAACATTTCAATGAGCCGAAAGGAAGTTGTCTATTTTAATTGCTTGAAGCAGGCGATTAAACCGCCTGAATTTGAGTTTGAATATGGAACTGTACAGTACTCGGATCAGCAGATCGTATTTCGCCGTACACTCGAACAGAGCGACAGTCCTGTGGCGTGTCATCGGGGGTGGTAAAATCAATGTGGATATTTCTGATTGTAGCAAATCGGACTACATTTCTAAAGTCCTCGATACAAACACTAAATAAATAATCATAAAGTATATTTACCTTTATCCAAACCAGAAAACAAAATTATATTTAACTCCTTTCTGTCACATTCATTTTCTTTCTTCTCGGTCAACAGGAAGTGCCCAAAGATGTGTGTATGTTTGTGCTGCTTGTTTCCATTGGCTAAAACTTAAAACGCGATCATTGATTGGCAGATGGCTGAATTTCAGGGTATGTCACCATTTGATCGCCAACGTGAATATTGTTGACGTTCTCTCCCTTGTCTAACTTCTGCTCCGCCTCCCCCTCCTCCTCCTCCTGCAGGCTTCAAAGGGAAGAGGGGTCTGGAGACACATACCATAGTATAAACCATACAAACTATTAATTTGTCTGTTTAAATGCATACATATTCCATTGATTGCGTACAAAGAGGACACTGAAGTTCGTAATAACTACTTCACACAAAACATAACAAAAATGTTACGCATTTCACTGAGTGATATTACCGTGACTGTTAGTGCCACATCATGACATTCGTACCACGTGCGTGGTGCTTCAGTTCATCATGGACTCGGACATCGGAAATAATCTTCATTTAACACTAAGTCCTCGATCTAATTCTTCGTTTCATGGGAAATCAAACCTTGTTTTTCCTCTCTGTCCTACAGAACAGTCGACACGAGTCATCCGAAGATCTTTTGACTTTCTCACCCCCGCAGTCTTCATCCAGCTATACAAGTCTCTAGTTCGCCCGATTCTCGTGTATGGACACACAGCATGGCAACCTCGACACAAGACACTGTGCTGCGAACTAGACTGAGGACGTACAGAGGCGTGTCACCAAGCTCATTGCACCACTGAAGGACAAGCCGTATCCAGAGCGCCTTGCTGCACTGAACCTGCCCAGTCTTGAGCACCGCCGCCTCAGGGGGGGATATGATCGACATGTACAAATACACGCATGGCCTGTACTTGACCAGCCGCCCCCACATCAGCTACTACCAAGGCAGAGATACCAGAGGGCACAGCCTGAAGTTGGACAAATCACACTGCAGACTCAACATCAGAACCAGTTTCTTCGTTCAGCGCGTAACCGCCACCTGGAACAGCCTGCCAGACTGTGGTCACAAGAACAGGCTCGACGCACACTGATGGAAGGAGCTCCCTGCAAAATTTGACCCAGATTGCTATTATTAGTCACTGTTGACATCTTGCACCACGTATGCATTTTCAGTTGTATTAGTGAGAAGACCTGTGAACAAGCTCCAAAGAGCTTCAACACGGACACAAACCAGTGACCAGTGTGTGTGTGTGTGTGTGTGTGTGTGTGCCGTGTGTGTGTGTGTGTGTGTGTGTGTGTGCCGGTGTGTGTGTGTGTGTGTGTGTGTGTGTGTGTGTGTGTGTCAGTGTGTGTGTTTGTGTGTCACAGTGTACTGAAGTTTCAATACTGGCCAAGATCGAACTGAGGTGCCTCCCTCAGGGATCATGTCACTTTTGGGTCACTGATATCACTGAGTTCTCTCAGTCATTTTTAATATCAGTTTCCCAGCAGTGTACAGTATGCTCTGTAATCACTGCCGAGACAGACACACTGAGACAGACAGAGAAAGGCAGTCCAGAGACGGGCAGGCTGAGACAGAGAGACTGAGACAGATGCCGGAGCCGAGATAAAGCGATTAAGAGTAATAAGATATTGAGAGAGAGTCAGAGACTGCGACAAAAACTGAGATCAGTTCAAAAGGAGTCAGCGGTCAAGTAACTTAAACGCGCGCGACTGTGCCGGCTTGCCGCGCTCGCATGTGACACCGCCGTGGCGGGCAGCCGGCACGGTGATCATTATAAACACAAATACGCATGCGCGGCATAAGCCGGCGACGCATATACATCATCATCATGGCCTGGCTTCGCTGACGAAGATCTAGGAAGGGCGTTGTCCACGTCTGATGCAGGCACGCTCATGGCTGACAAGGCCAATGCGGGAAAAGCAGAGTCGGCCGCAGCGGTTGCAAGGGAAAGTCTGGTCTGGGTTCGCGGCTGCAGCGTCGTGGTTCTTCCTCCTTCTGCGTTTGTCCTCAAGGCTGGCCCTGCGGTTGTTTTCGAAGGAGGAGACAGCTTAGTGGATGGTGCGTCGCCAGGTCTCTCGATCAGCGGCTACTGCGGACCACTGGCGATGGTCAATGTGACAGGCACCGAGAGCTTTCTTCAAGGAGTCTTTGTATCTCTTCTTGGGTGCTCCTCTGTCACGGTGGCCAGTGGACAGTTCGCCATACAGCGCGATCTTGGGCAGGCGGTGGTCCTCCATCCTGGACACGTGCCCTGCCCAACGTAGCTGGGTCTTTAGCAGCACTGCCTCGATGCTGATAGTCTTTGCCTGCTCCAGGACCTCGACATTTGTGATGTAGTCACTCCAGTGGATGCTGAGGATGGTGCGAAGGCAGCGCTGGTGGAAGCGATCAAGCAGTCGTATGTGGTGCCGGTAGGTGACCCAGGTTTCGGAGCCATACAACAGGGTGGGCAGTACAACAGCTCTGTACACGCTGATCTTTGATATACATCATAATTAATATATATCTATATATCTATATATATATATATATATATCAGTGATATACACACATATCATCATACCGTCATACTTCAGTGTGCATTTTTACGCGGCCTTTCCGCTCCAACCCTCTGGTATTTGCATGTGTTATAACTGAGAAACTCTTCCCAGCATTCGAAACTCAACGTTCACACGTTTTGACTGAAAGAACTTAAAATATAGTTCCTCAACTGAGTACACCGGGCACACCTGCGGCAGCATAGACTTACTATTCATTGCCGCAGGACAGTCCGTCATATTTGGCCGAAGTGTTCACAAGTTATTGAGCTTTGTTCTGATACACTGAAATGAGTGACCTACTTCATGTGTCACTGTTGACGCAGCCTCCAGCCTGTCGTCACAAAATAGAGGTAAAATTACCGTCACTGACTAACATCGGGCACGGAGTTCGCCGGCCGTGTACAACTCTCCCAAAAACCACACACATTACTACTGAGTATTGGTGAGTCACTGCAAATAGTAAGTACAGTCCTGCTGACCTGAACATCATAGTGTCAACCACCGACCATCATGATAATGCAGTCGAATGTGTATGCTTGTTGTGGCAAAAAAATAATAATATCACTGGTCTCCTTTTTTCCCCGTTTTTGTAGAAAGTACCCAAACACTGATACAAAACACTGACTGTAACACACAGTATATATTACCTTTACACATACACACACACACACCAGGCTACTATTCACATGGCCGCGGGCCAGGTGTCTCACTCAGTCAGCTGCCGGGATGACTGTCACAGCGAACTTGAGGTGTCACAGCCCAGTGTCACAGCTGTGTCACCTGTCACCCCACTGACGCCATCATGTCACCGCTGCTCAGTTGGCTTATTTGTTTGTTTCGTTCTGGCGTCGAATTTTGTAAGAAAAAAAAATCGGGCACACACACACACACACACACACACACACATACACACACACACACACACACACACACACACTGATAATCCAGAGGCTTTGTGTTCCTCGGCCGAAGAGTGGGAAGGGGGCCAGCTGGCAGCGCAACCGTGATTAAATTCCTTGACCTTAGATGCACTTACAACTGAGAGATCAAAATAAGTGTGTGTGTCAGTGTGCGTGCGTGCGTTCGTGTGTGTGTGTGTGTCAGTGTGTGTGTGTGTGTGCACGGTGTGTGTGTGTGTGTGAGCCGTGCGTACGTGTGACTGAACACACACTCAGACACACACACACACACACTCAGTCTCTCTCTCTCTCTCTCTCTCTCTCTCGTTGGAGTGTGCAAGCTGTTTCCTTTCTTTCCCCCCCCCCTCTCTTTTTGCTTCTTTGGCCAGTTCTCATATAACAAACTCTCTCTCCGCACTCCTCAGTCTTTCTTCTGTTCTTCGTCTACCGCCTTTCTTGTGTTCATGATTATCAATGTATTTTTGGTTTAATTTCATTTTCATTGCTCACATAACATCTCTAACAGCGTCCAAGCAACAGTCTCGATCTGGCTTAGGTACGACAGAAAAGAAATTCTCTCCTACCGTTAACAGAACAAAATCAACAGTTCAAAAAAAAAAAAAAAATGGCATTGTGGGCGGGTTTCCGACGGAAGTGATTGTTATTTCATACAGTAAAACACACCCTTTAATTGTGTGACACTTACATTAATTGCATAATTTCGATTTTATTTAGATGTCTTCTGAAAAGAGCTTCCCTATAAATTTTTTACCCCGGGAGAAAAAAAATCAATTCTACTTTCAGTTTCACTGGATCTTGAAACACGACCTTGAACTTAGCTGACAATGAACAAGAGGAGGTAAATCTTATGATGCTGCAGCTCCAAAGGTAATGGAAAGTACGAATGTGTTCAACTGGCTGTCTCTTTCAGGAAGATTTGAACGGACCCGATTGTGATGGTTGTGAACAGGCGAACGATCCGGTGAGTGAACAGGATATTACTGTAAAAGATTCCCGCACAAGGGTCTTCAAGCAGTAAACAACATTTCGAGCCCCCCCACGCCCCGCGACCACCTCTCCCACCCCGATCCCCTATCCCGTTACCTTCTGCCCCTCCTCACCCCACCCCCAATTCCCCTGAACAGTAGTGGAATGATGCCACCTTCACTTCTACCTCTTCGTCACATCATTAAGGAACACCAACTACCGTTGAAAACAGTAGTAGCCCCCACCCCCCTGCCCGTCCCCCATTTTTAGGTGCCAGAATGATGAATTTATATGATTGTGGGCCTTCAACAATGAAGAAGAAGAAGAATAGTGACGACACCGCAGCTTATGTATTCTCACATTGACCTGCCTTATCATCATGTGATTGTTCGCTTGCCATCTAGCGTTTAGTTTGTGACGGAGTCAACTCGTCATGATCTTTAAATGCACATTACAGAATTAATGCATTTGTTAAGGCATTGAAAATGATACTAGATCGCATGAGATGTATTGCAGTGTCTTTCTGTCAAAGTAACAGAATTCCTTGTGGGCGATTTGCAGTGGGAATTATTTGTTACAGTAACAGTGAACAGGGATTTAACCGGGTGAAAAAAAGAAAGAAAAGAAATATATAAATGTGTAACACACACACACACACACACACACACACACACACACACACACATGTATATATATGTGTGTGTGTGTGTGTGCAGAGATAGAGAGATACACATGCAGACATGATACATTTTTATATCTAAACAAAACAACAATATGTCCTTATTAAAGTTATTGTCTGGTTTGTGACCTGAACATTGTCTTTTTTGTCATGATTTCTGCAATAATTGCAGAGTTGAAACATCACACAACAGACATCATCACTAGTAGTAGTGTTCTTTATGTCAGGTTATGTATTGAATGTTCTCACACCACACACACACACACACACACACACACACACACACACACACACACACACACACACACACACACACCACACACTCTCACACACACACATTTTACATACATGTAGCAAATACATACAGTGATACACTTGTTCATGGACATTCTTACACAATAGACGTTATTCAAAGACACATGAGTTGAGTATGAAGTCTTCATTTGGTATAAAAAGCCATTTTGTGCAGGTTGCCCAGCAAGGGGTGCCATCAGATGATGGCCAGAGGGCACATACTGGAAAGAAGAGTTGAGAGGATGTTCAACATCATGAAAACCACAGCTTCCTACTCCAAGCTGCTGACATTTTACCACAAACTTTAAATTCACAATGAAACAGTGGAGAAAATAATGCAGTTTGGGGATCATTGTGTACTTATTTCTTTGTGGGTGTTTTGAAAGGAGTGATATACACTTGACTATGGCTTATATCACAGATTGACATAAGTTTACATTTGGGCCAACAGCAAAGTGAGAGCTGTATTATCAATGGTTTCTCCAGTCAATGGGAAACCATTTACAGCTTAGTCTTTTGTGAAGGACTATGACTCTCAAACTAGGAGGCAAAACTGCACTGGCTCTTAGTGCTGCAGCCTTGTGGGCTAGTTGGCCTTTGGGAACCATCCCAACGCCGACTGTCCTAAAACCCTCTTGGCCGAGAGAGTGGAGATGTACTTGGGCAAGACACTCTCCACTATAATCAAATTCTAGCCCAAACAGTCGGAACAGCAGTTGCCTCCTCTGCTGTTCTGATGGTCAAAGTCGGACACGACTGACTATCATATATATATATATATATATATGTGTGTGTGTGTGTGTGTGTGTGTGTGTGTGTGTGTGTGTGTGTGTAAATGCTGGCATATGTGTTTGAACGTGCATGCATGTGTTTAAGTGTATGCGTGCACACGCACACACACACACCCACACACCCACCCTGCACACACTTGTTACCAGTCAAAGTATATTGTGCTCTTTCATTTTCATGACATCATTTCTGTTTCCATTTCCATTCACTACATGTATACATGTATGTAACATGATTTTCCCTTTCACCTAATGACACTTCATGCTTTTATTAATGACATGAATCTAATGGGAACTCTTCTTCTTCTGCGTTTGTGGGCTGCAACTCCCATGTTCACTCATATATACGCGAGTGGGCTTTTACATGTATGACCGTTTTTAACCCACCATGTAGGCAGCTATACTCCGCTTTTGGGGTGTGTGCATGGTGGGTATGTTCTTGTTTCCACAACCCACCAAACGCTGACATGGATTACAGGATCTTTAACATGCGTATTTGATCTTCTGCTTGCGTATACACACGAAGGGGGTTCAGGCACTGGCAGGTCTGCACATATGTTGACCTGGGAGATCGTAAAAATCTCCACCCTTTACCCACCAGGCGCCCTCACCGTGATTCGAACCTGGGACCCTCAGATTGAGGGTCTAATGCTTTAACCATTCAGTTTTGCTCTTTTAAAAGCACCTAAGTAAAATCAAGGCACCTGCTGCTTATTTTACTGCTTCCCATGAGCTTGCTCTTGGTTGAAAAGAGTCACAGAGAAACAGACCCAAGAACATCATTGTATGTACTGGTAATTGTGTTAACTCACTCAGTACGGCCAGTCCTCTCTTCTCTTCCACACAGACCCCTCGGATGTCCAGTGGGTGTCTGAATGACCCAACCTTTAGCTTCCGTTGTCAGAATTGTGGTATTCTTTGTCAACATTCACCTCTTCAGTATAAGAACCTTCCGCTTGCAATATTTTGATGGTGGTAATTGAGGTGAAACGCTGTTAGCGTCGTCTCTTTTGCCGTTCGTATGGAGAGAGTTAAGTTCTTGATTAAATGAAACTTACTGAAGGTGTGTGCAGTACAGGTGTCGACCCTGTGGCCGCTGGTTTTGGCGTTAGGCGAAGACGGTTCCAGGCAAGCATCTGCAGTTCTCTGTCCCCCTCTTCTTTGACAAGGACTGGTAAAATTCTTCACCTGAAGTGAGTTTTCACTGTGTGATTGTGTGCCATGTAGAAAGTGTAACATCTGGCATTGTCTTCCTTCTTTATTTGTTTGGTCATCTGTTACTTATGTGTAAACTTAACTTACCGTTTGGTATCATTTTCTGCACCATGTCAGACTGATGCAAACTAGGCCTATCAGTTTGCTCTGCTTGGCCAAGTTTTGCACCATAAGCTGCGCGAAATTTGGCCAAGCAGAGCAAACCGATAGGCTCTGTTTGCATCAGTTTGACAAAGTAAGTATATGTATCACCAAACAGGGAGTATAATACAAACTCGTCCTACTGTTACTGTTAAAATGTCATTTTGGGGGCATGTAATTATATATCCATTTGCTGAAATAAGCGCCTTTGATTTATCATTTTATGGTAATGAAGTTGAACTTAAAAATCTGACATGGACATTATGAATATACCAGTCATGTGAATCTGGACAAGTTTTAGTTGCAGAGAAGCATATGGTGCTTGATTATGATCAATATTAAGGATGAGCATAATAAGCCAAATGGTTACTAGTGCTGGACTTTCAGTCTGAGGATTGTGAATGTGATCCCAGCATTGGTGACTGGTTTCAGTGGAGATTTTTCTGATCTCCCAAGTTAGTATATGTGCAGACCTGCTTGTGCCTCAATTTCCTTCGTATGCATAGACATGTAAAAGATGTTGTACACACAGTAAAGATCTTAAAATTCATGTACCAGTAAATGTTGGGTGTGTTATGGAGACATGCACACACACACACACACAAATTTGAAAAATATTGAATGCAGATTTTATTTTTCTTCCTCTGTGTCTGTGGGCTTTTATGTAGGTAGCCATACTCTGTTTTGGGGGGTGTATGTGTATGACTGTTTTCTACCCTGTCGTGTCAGTAGCCATACTTTTTTGGGGGGGATGGGGTGGGGGTGGGGGTTACTCAGGGTCTGTTTTTGTTTCCAGAACCCAGTGAATGCAGACAATGATTGCAGGATTTCTAATGTGAGTATTTTATCTTCTGCATGCGTATACACATTAAGGGGGGTTCAGGCATTAGCAGGTCTGCACATATGTTGACCTGGGAGATCAGAAAAAAAAAAATCTTCACCCTGGAACTGCTATGTGCGCTGGTCGAGAATCCCTATGTCTAACCAGTCGGCTAGAACAGATTTAAAATATTTTTTGTCTGTTCCACCTCCACCACCTCTCTCTCTCTTTTACTTTTTTTCCAAAGTCACTTTCGTATGATGGTAAATATTATTAAGTTTACTGCTTGTTCTTTGAAATCTTTTGTCGTTTTTTTTTTCAACCAAGGGAGGTAAGTTTCATCCTCTTTCATGACTTGCTCAGTTGAGTGCTTTGGTAACATCAGCTGCTTGAGGCTCATTTTTGATATATATATATATATACATACATACATACATACATACATACATACAAATATATATATATATATATATATATGAAATAAGATACAATTATAACACACACACACACACATATAAGTCAGTAGGGCCCATAATTAAACTTGAACTATTTCAAACATAAGTTGATTGTCATGTAAACGGTTTCCAATGAAACACGCATGGCGCTGTAGATTTTACATTACCACAAATGCAAGACACCATAGAAGTGAATTTTGTTTTTAGTATTCATAGTCTTTGTGTGTGTGGGGGTGCCCGTGGCCATGTGTTTGTCTCTGTGTATGTGTATGTGTGTGTGTCTGTGTGTGTGTGTGTGGCTGTGTTCATGTGTGTGGGTGCACATGGCCATGTGTTTGTCTCTGTGTATGTGTATGTGTGCGTGTCTGTGTGTGTGTGGTTGTGTTCCTGTGTGTGTGTGTGCACAAATATTGTGTTATGGCCGTGTCCATTTCGGTGAATTTATGCATGTATGTAACCGAGCTGACGTGCTGTTCTTTTCAGTTTGTCATCTTATCCATGTTGACGGTTTGACATCTGTCATCCGTCTTCAGACAAGGTGTTGCCATCATGACGGAGGGCGAATTATCTCTTGCAGAGTTATGGTTATCCTCTCAACTGCCCCGGTCCCCAAAATCATGCCCCCTGTTTGAAAAAAAAGGATTTAATAATAATAATCATAATAATAATGGTATTTATATAACACTGAATCTTGTGCAGAGACAAATCAAAGCGCTTTCGCACCAGTCATTCACACGCATGCTTAACTCTAAAACTGTAGAAACTAAAGACAAGGAAGAGGCAGGCAAGGGAGGCTATTTTGGGAAGAGGTGGGTTTTAAGGCCAGACTTGAAAGAGGTGAGTGTGGAGACTTGACGAAGCGAAAGAGGAAGTTCATTCCCATTGCAAGGTCCAGAGACAGAGGAAGAACAGTCGAGTGTTTGAATCTGGGTATGCGTAAACAGAGTGGATCCGAAGCTGATCGTAGTGAGCGAGATGGAGTGTAAAGGTGAAGGCAGTCGCAGAGATAGGAAGGATTTCTTGAAATTAAAAATGGCAGAATGAGGACATTCAGGTTCCATGTACTGGGCGCTGGTCATTCGGAAGAGAAGATAAACCGAGATCCCATGTTCAGCATGCACTTAACACACGTGAAAGAACCCTCGGCAGCAAAAGGGTTGTCTCTGGCAAAATATTGAAGAAAAATCCACTCTGATAGCAAAAACAAAAATCTTGCAGGCAGAAGAAAGCACACACAAAAGATGAGTGTTGCTGTCATTGTAGCGACGTGCTGTCCCTGGGGAGAGCAGACGGAATTTCAATTTCACACCGAGAAATATATTGTGACAAAAGAGTAATACTATACTATGTTACTATACTATACTGTTCATTTTAGGTTTTCTGATACGTAAATGCCAAGTGGTCTTGCGATATCCATTTTGGTAGAGTTTTCATTGCTTACTCCAACAAATAAACAGCATGAACCAGCCTCCCTTTAAGTTTACGTGCTCTTTGGCACCCAAGCTAGGTAACAGTTGACGTTTCGCAGTGTAGAAACTCTTCAGGTCAGAGTAATTAACATGAATTAATTAATAAGCTGAAGACACACTGTGCCTCTGCAGATCCATATGATAAAACGTGCGGGGATGTTTAAATTCTGACATCATTTTCTCATGCAGAGAAGGTTGAAGCTGTGATAAAAATCATCGCATGCTTTGACTAATGTTCATCAGCAGTGGAATGCTGGCGTAAGTGCTGGTAACTTGTGATACCTTTCTTCTCAGATTTACGTCCATTTCTCAAATACTAGTTGCAACTTGTCTTTATGCTTTTTAAAAAAAATTTATTTATTTATTTATTTTTTAGCTTCCATTAGAAAAAAAAAGAAGAAGAAATAATGAAGTTAACCTCTGGTCATCACATATTTTTCCCACAACTCATTCATCATGTGTGGTATCAGTTTTGAGTATTCTTGATTTTTTTAATTATTTATAAAAAAAATGTAAAAAAGTTTGAAGGCATAAAATTTTATCAGCAAAATCTTAAGTGAATAGTTCTGTAGAGAGTTACAAACACAGGAGTAAAAGGAGTAAATGAAAATAAAGGAAAAAAAAATCTGCTGAAAAACATTATAACAGACGAGTTTCTCAAACTGACTGACGTTTGTTATTTGATGTGATTTTTTTTTTTGATGTGTTGTCCTTTCACATGCTGTCAGCCTTGTTAGTTATTACTTATATATGCAGTTGCCATGGATCTACGTCAAATTCTCTCTCTCTCTCTTTCTCTCTCTCTCTTCTGTTGCTCTCTCTCTCTCTCTCTCTCTCTGTCTCTCTCCCTCTCTCTGTTATGTGCAAAACAGAGTTCGCAGGTTATTAAGCACTATTTACAGATATTACAAATATATTAATGCACAATGACTGGCTGGCCTGTCTGCTTACACTGGGTTTAATTTGCTTACACTGAATTGACGTTGCCTTCTAGCGCTGGATTGACTTAGTTTACACTGGATTGACTTTGTCTGATCACACTGACTTTGTTCACACTCGGTTGACTTTAATCAGTCTTTTTACTGTGGACTGACTTAATCTGTGTGTCTGTTTACACAGGATTGACATTGCTTATCTCCCTGTTTACGCAAGATATACTTTGTTTTTCACTGGATTGACTTTGCCTGTTTACACTGGATTGACTTGTAAGAATGGATTGACTTTAGCTGTATACACTGGGCTGACTTGTAAGAATGGATTGACTTTAGCTGTATACACTGGACTGACTTGTAAGAATGGATTGACTTTTGCTGTCAACACTGGATTGACTTGTAAGAATGGATTGACTTTAGCTGTCAACACTGGATTGACTTGTAAGAATGGATTGACTTTAGCTGTCAACACTGCGCTGACTTGTAAAAATGGATTGACTTTAGCTGTCAACACTGGATTGACTTGTAAAAATGGATTGACTTTAGCTGTATACACTGGACTGACTTGTAAGAATGGATTGACTTTAGCTGTCTACAGTGGATTGACTTGTAAAAATGGATTGACTTTAGCTGTCAACACTGGATTGACTTGTAAGAATGGATTGACTTTAGCTGTCAACACTGGATTGACTTGTAAAAATGGATTGACTTTAGCTGTCAACACTGGATTGACTTGTAAAAATGGATTGACTTTAGCTGTCTACAGTGGATTGACTTGTAAAAATGGATTGACTTTAGCTGTCTACACAGGATTGAGTAGATAGACTGGATTGACTTTAGCTGTTGACACTGGATTGACTGCCTGTTGACATTGGATTGACTTTAGCTGTTTACACTGGATTGTTTTAGTAAGATTGGATTGACTTTGCCTGTTGACACTGGACTGACTCGAGCCATTTATACTGGATTGTTTAGTAATGATGGATCGACTGCCTGTTGACACAGGTTTGACTTTAGCTGTTGACACTGGATTGACTGCTAAGACTGGATTGACTTTGCCTGTTTAGACTGGACTAACTTTGCCTGTTTACACTTGATTTAAGTGTGTGTGTGTGTGTAGAGGATGAGGTATGTGTGTGTAAGCATGTCTACACTGTGGGAGCAATGGAATATTGGAACGTGCAGGTGTGCATATATATATATATATATGTGTGTGTGTGTGTGTGTGTGTATAGGGGGGGCGGAGGGGGGCTTGGGGGGGGGGGATATGGGCGTATGTGTGTGTGCTTGTACAAGTAAGAGTGGGTGTGTGTGTGTGTGCCGTGGAATGCTGCAATGTGTGGCCGAGAAATGAGTGTGTGGAGCAGGTGGGGGGCAGGGTAATGTGTGTGTGTGTGTGTGTGTGTGTGTTGGTGCTCATGTACCTTTATGTGTATTTGATCATGCTTTCATATCTGTGAAAGTGCATGTTTGTTGCATATCTGTTATGCATGTATGTGTGTGTGAATGTGTGTCTGCATGTTTTACATTTATTTGCTTATTATTTTTCTTTTGTGTGTGTTTGTGTGTGTGTGCGTGCGCGCCTAGAGTTGACTTAATCAAGATTTTGCGCCTTTAAAATATTATTATTATTATTAGTATTTTTATGTATTTATTATTTTTGTTATTTATTATTTTATTTTATTAATTAAGAAAAAAATTATTTGTTTATTTTTTAATTTTTGTTATTTTTTACTTATTTTATTTTATTTTATTTTATTATTTTTTTCTCAAGGCCTGACTAAGCCTGTTGGGTTACGCTGCTGATCAGGCATCTGCTTAGCAGATGTGGTGTAGCGTATATGGATTTGACCGAATGCAGTGATGCCTCCTTGAGCTACTGATACTGATACTGACTTTTTTCCCTGTTAACTTTGGATTAACTTTGCTCGTTAACTCTGGATTGACTTAACCGTTTGTACTGGATTGTCTGCCTGTTTACATTGGATTGACTTTGCCTATTTTGGACTTGATTGACTGTCTGGCTGACTGTTTCACTGGATTGACTGACAATTAATTAACCTTCGCTGGCTATCGTGGGTCGTACACGACCCAGAAGGGTACAAAAACGCAAATATCTCAGCAAATTCTTAATATTTTTCTACAAAATTTCAGAAATGCTTCCTACACCTAAAAGGCCAACTTTTGCCAAAAAAAAAAAAAAAAAATCATTAATTAGTTAATGAGTAATTAAAGGTGGCGTTTTAACTACACACGGACGCTTGTGTGGGTCGTGTATGACCCATGCTTTTTAAAGAGGAAAAAAACGTGGTCACCCCTCGAAAGCTCGTGTGGGTCATGCACGACCCATACCTTTTTAATAGTGATTTCAGGTGGTTTAATACTGGACTTTCGTGAAGGAGATTCAGATTCTTTCTTGATCAAGCTCAGATTTTGTCCACTGATCAGTTACAGTGTCTTCTTGGTTTTGACCAGTGCAATTCTTCATTAAGTTGTCACAGGTAATGAACATTTCAAAGTGGTGGCGTGTCAAAAAAATTTAGTGGAGTACAGCCGGAGGTAGATGCATCGGGTATAAAATTAACGGTGACATTTGTGGAGTTACAGTTTTGTGTGTGTGTGTGGGGGGGGGGGGGTTTGCCTGTTTTTGGTACAGTTTTTTGTTGTTGTTTTTTTTTGTTTTTGTCTGGTTGTTTGTTTGTATTGTTTTTGACTTGTTTGTTAACTTTTTATGTGAGGTTAATTTACTTGTCAGTTTGAGGGAGACGTTTTTTTGTGATTGATTTAAAAAAATAATTGGTCAATGGATTTATATATATATATATATATATATATATATACCCAAAGACATGGAACAAGCTCCCTGATAACCTCCGTCATTCTGATTCCCTTACATCTTTTAAATGTCGTCTCAAAACTCAACTTTTCCCTCAGCAATAAGTTCAATTGTGGCAGGTCCACTTCCTTTGCGTTAGCTGTGCTTGACTATGTGTGTATACATATGTATGTGTACATAACTACACGCGTGTATATGAATATGTATTGTGTGTGTGTGTGTGCGCGCGCGCGTGTGCACGTGTGTTTATGTAAATTTGTGCGTGCCTATGTGTGCATACGTGTTTAGGGTAGCTGTTAGGTACACTCTGTTAAAATGTATATATGCATAGTGTGTGTGTGTGTGTGTGTGTGTGTGTGTGTGTGTGTGTGTGTGTGTTTAGTCACATTTTGGTGTGTAACATTGATGTAATGTGTTATGTTAACAAAAGTGTTTTTGTAAAGCACCTAGAGCAGATTTCTGGATAGTGTACTATAGAAGTATCCATCATCATTATTATTATTAGATAGATAGATATATATTCAATTTTTTTTTTAATGATTTGAAAGTCAGCACAGATTCAGACCAACTGGAGTTTGTGAGGACGTCACCATTAGCTGGCTACATCACCGTGAATGGAAATTTGAGCGTGACCGATTCACGTTTCTTGTGGAGGAATATACTTGTCCCAGTTAATCATGTAGCCATGGTCAGTTTCAAAGAAACCGTGCCCTACTTGACAAGTGTTAGGTTGTATCGGCATTTTATGAACAACAGTCAAGGGACACAAACTGAAGTTTGGAACAGAGTTAATGACTTGGAGTCTGACTTTGCCCATGTTCTCGAGGCCGAAGAACTCAGTGTTCAGGTGGACAGAGATTCGTGTATCAATACAAATTGCTTTCAACTCCACGTTTCCTTTTTCCCTGAGAGTCGAACGCCTCAGAAAACAGTGAGTGGTTTGTGGAACTGTTCTGTGCCGCACTACCCCAGCTTTCATCACCACCTGGCCTGTAACCTTGAGGTGGAGTGTGACAATGGACAAGATGAGACAGAACACTGTCCCTACAGCAGTTCCGACTGTCCGGGTATGGTGGCCATGTGTAATCATTGCTACAAATTTGTACCCAGTTTGAACGAGGTTCAGAATGATAGCGCAGATGGATCACATAATTCTGTTCTTAACCTCGGGAGAAGGGCCACGGATCATTGTGGACAACTGTCGGGTAGTTGGGGCCAACCAGGTTTGCCGTTGTGCGTGCATGATTGGTATGGCAGGCTTCAAAACATGGCACAGAAACACTTACACCCAAACAGACACATCAACCACTGGGTTGGTTTGTACACTCATTCCTCGAATCGTACTGTGTATGATTCCCGGGCTGCGAGTGCCGGGAACATGTATGTACATTCAGTGACTGATGGAGGTAAAGGTGTGATTCATCATTCTGTGGCTGTGAAAAACCGAACGTTATACCCATCAAACAGGTGTTTGGTAACTGGTTACCACACCTCACAACTTGATCCTCAGCTTTGTGAACAAACACCCAACATTTTGTCCCTCTACGGGACAGTGTGTGAATTCCGGACAAACGAGACAATACGGCGGATAAACACGCGTCACTCCAGGCCTAAGTGGAGCAGCTTGGCCACTGTGACTAACACTGATCATTGGCTCAACACAGTCCCGTTTCTCACAAAGTGCAATTCGGGTCAAGTAACCTTCCAGTTTATTGTGTGTGGCAACAGATACACCCATTTGTGTGTTCCCCAGATGTCTATCTGTTATGTGGGTCCTGAGAATCCGTGGACTGTTATACCACCTTCCGTCGGGCGCTTAGTACCTGCATTTGTTTGCAGTGATGACAGGACCACGTTATCCTACTCTCTGGTATGTGACTTCATCGAGGATTGTCCAGATAAGAGTGACGAGTCGTTCTGCAAACATCCAGTGTGCATCAACGCCTTTTCCTGTTTCAACGGTCAGTGCATCTCCAGTGACAAGGTGTGTGATCACGTGCCCCAGTGTCGTGACGGCTCGGATGAATGGAAGTGCGGCACTTCCACACCCGTGACAGTTCAGCATCACTTTGTTCCATCCCCAGCTCTTGTCAATTTCGACGGTGTCCTGCGGTTCACCTCAGTGCCGATGGAAGCCAACGAGTCCTGTCCGGACAGCCACTATCGTTGTCCTGGCGAATTCAACGACTGTCTGCCTATCTACACACGGTGCAATGGGTGGCTTGATTGTCTTAACGGCCTGGACGAAGATCAATGTGATGAGTTCACGTGTCCAGGATTCTTCAGGTGCAGGTCTTCTTCCACCTGCGTGCATTTCGATCACTTATGTGACGGCTGGTCTCACTGCCCCATGCATGACGACGAACTGTCGTGTGACGGACCTTGTCCTGAGGGCTGTCTGTGTCAGGGTCACACGTTTGTCTGCCGTCAGCGTTTCACTGCGCTACACTTTCCTCATCTTCGCTTCCTGAACGCCAACGGTTCGGGTATGAGTCTGTCGGATGTGACGAACAATAACTATCTGATTCATCTGAGTCTTGCCCACTGTTCCTTGACATCCTTATCCGAAACAAGCTTGCTGAATCTGAAGGTTTTGAACCTCAATGGCAACTATTTACAAACAGTCAACATGGTGACCTTTGTTGGTTTTAAAAATCTGAAAGTACTATCACTATCCATGAATCCTCTCCAGACACTCTACACTGATTTTTCTAATGATGTAATGCAGAGAGAACTGAATGTGATAGATGCGTCGTTTACCAAGCTGACAACATTTGACTTCGAAGCTTTGTCTGCCTTTCCACAAGTGCACAGACTGAATTTGACTTCGACTTCGATCCACACATTAAAGGGTAGTGCGTTTCAGTTTACGCCACAATTGAGGGATGTGTACCTGGGCGGTAGCCCTGTGAAAACTTTTCCATTGAACATATTCAAGGGTCTTCTTCATCTGGCTGAGATAATCACACAAAACTCTAAACTTTGCAGTAAAGTGGTGCTACCCGATTATTTTGACGATTCATTTTGCTCTGCCCCAGCGTGGGAAGATGACAGTGACGACATGTCATCAAATGGCCGTGGTGAACGCACTGCCATGTTACTGTCATCACGGACACACCGTGGGTATTTGTGGCTGATCGCCTGCCTGGCTCTGACAGGGAATGCGTTGTGTTTCTACAAGAGTTTCAGGAGGAGGAAGCATGTCACAAATGGTTTCACTACATTTATCATCAACCTCAACATGGCCGACTTTCTGACGGGTATCTACATTGTCATAGTCGGTGCGGCACGTGAATTATACCGTGACACGTATCTCGCTGCTGAAGGCGGATGGAAAAGCAGTGCAATGTGTAAAGCAGCAGGTTTTCTGTCATTGTTGTCCAGCGAGGTGTCGGCTCTGGTCATCTGTTTCGTCACAGCGAACCGTTTTGTTGTCCTCTGCTTTCCACGCAGCGCCTTCCGATTTGAGAGGGCCTCAGCAGTTGTGGCTTGTCTGTTGATTTGGTTGGTTGGTTGGCTTATCGCCTTGATACCAGTACTTCCAGTGTTGCAGTGGGATTTCTATGGCCAGACTGACATCTGTACTCCACTGGCAGTTTCAAACCAAGACTATGAAGGAAGAGCATATTCTTTTGGTGTATTGATTATCTTTAACTTTGTTCTGGCTTTGATTGTCTCTGCTCAGCAGGCCTGTATCTGTTGCACGGTGAGAAACAAGTTATCAAACATCACCCCAACGCTGGAAGCACTCGACACGACCGTGCCTCGGTGGTCACACGATGTGGTCCTGGCTCGGAGAGTGGTCGGCATTGGCCTCACAGAGAGCGTGTGCTGGTGTCTGGTTGCGGTGTGGGGGGTGCTAGGATGGTCCGGCTTTCCCGTGGCTGAAAAGGCGAACGAGGCTCTGGCGGTGTTTGTGTACCCCCTCAACTCTGCCCTGAACCCCTTCTTGTATCTGGTGATGACGACCAGGACGGACAAAAAGAAAGGAGGGAGTTGTGGAAAGGGCGGCACGTCACGGCGTTTGGAATCCCGTAAAGGCAAGATCGTGTAGGAGGCTGGACAACTGCGAAACATCTCTCTGATTTCCAGAATTACACTTTGTTGTTGTTGCACTGTATGTCAGTGTGTGTGTTCGTGTGTGTGTGTGTGTGTGTGTGTGTGTGACGTCTGGCAATGGAGGCTGAAAGCTTCAACCAGACAATTGCTCTCTGTTTATGTCTCACACTCTTTCTCCAATTACAGTTCGAACTTTTCCCCCCCATCAGTTGAAATTTTATTGCTGAAACAATGTAGGATGATAACGCATATACAACTCAACACGCAGAAGGCCGCGTTTTGTGATTTTTGTGGCGTTTTTATTTTCATTTTTTATTATTATTTTTTTTAGTAACAAGGAACTTTGTACTATTAAAAAAAAAATCGTGGGGGTGGGGTGACATTCTGCATAGGCCCACATTTAGACAGCCTTCGTGCAAGAAAATGATCCAGAGAGAGAGAGAAGATCGGTGATAGCACAGATGAAGTGAATAAGTAGACAAGCTCGTCATTCCTCACGCAGCCCTTGAGATCCAAGGCAAACATCATATTCTGCATATATATGTATGAATAGCCTTGTACAGCCTTCGTGTAAAGAAAACGGAGGCAGAAAAACATGGAGATTAAAAAAGACGAATGATGAGTAGTTTATCATACAGCCTACGCTTCGTGATGACGGACAGGCGGAAAAAGTTTGCAAGATGGAATAAAAGAGTGTGATTCCTCATACACTGTATATAAGGGTACGTGGAAACGTCAATGTTTGTAATATTAGGACTGCGTAGCCATCCAATACACCATGTGTAAAACTCGTGCGTAAGACGTAATTTTGTATGACGTGGGCTATTTTCGTGCAGTTTCTTAAGATGTAAGACCAACGAATGACTCAAAATGCTCTGTGGAGCAGCAAATAAAAAAAAAACACTACAATGTCCTGTCAAGTCGGTGGGCTTGTAGGTAGGCCGGCGCTGAAAGAGTTTGACGATTTCTCGAGATAGACTGACTGACTATTTGCGAAATATACAAATATCAAAGTCCATGAGCCTGTAAATGTGCCAACGATGCAACCATTCTGGACATTTTTAAAGTGGGATTTTATCGAACAAAATGTTACACAAAATGATCAGTACAATGAAAGTGTCAAGATGCGAATCTGGTGCAAAAAAATACGCTACATTTTTCATCAACAAAGTTCGCTTTGAAACAAGCCCTACACTTTTTCCGACATACATAATCCGAAGATAAGTTACCAGGTAGGTGTGTATAAAAAAAAAAAAAATAAAAAAAGGTCAATACACACGCGCGCACACAGTTTTGAAATTTACGTTGGTATTGGCAAGCACTGAAAGTTGCTTCTACAATACACATAAAACACAGCCGTGGGTTAACCGTTTAAATACTGCAGTCTTCTGATTCTATGGCACAGTTTTCAACTTTACATACTTCCCAGTATGTTTATGTAGCAGTGTGCGCGCGCCCCGTATACATACTTCCCAGTGTGTTTATGTAGCAGTGTGCGCGCGCCCCGTATACATACTTCCCAGTATGTTTATGTAGCAGTGTGCGCGCGCCCCGTATACATACTTCCCAGTATGTTTATGTAGCAGTGTGCGCGCGCCCCGTACACACAGAAAAAGCGACAGAGATTAAATAAATAAATAAATTTGTCCATACAAAACAGGATTGCACCGAAACAAGTCACATCGACACCCCCTTCTGTTTTTGAACTTCCCACATGTCTACCTCCGTGCCAGCATCAGACCTTCGGCTGCGCAAAGTGGGTGGAAGTCGGCTGCCGTTCTCGAACAGGCCTGTCACTAATCTGAAGCCACAACCGACGCTGCGCCAGAAACACCACCAAGAGCACACAACTTGACTCGATAGTCTCCCCGAGACTGAAGGAAGCACACTACCTACGTCTTTTGTGAAGGACTATGACTCTCAAACTAGGAGGCAAAATTGCACTGGCTCTTAGTGCTGCAACCTTGGGGGGCTAGATGGCCTTTGGGAACCATCCCAACGCTGACTGTCCTAAAACCCTCTTCGCCGAGAGAGTGGGGATGTAACTTGGGTAAGACAACTCTCCACATTTATCAAACTCTAACCCAGATGGTAGGGACAGCAGTTGCCTCCTCTGCTGTTCTGATGGTCAATAGTCGAACACGACTATCACGTATACTCCCTACACCTCCGTCCCGTTATTCCCAGCAGGTTCCAGCCTCTCGGACAGCACGCTCAACAGCTGCTGGAACTTGCTCACGCGCTGGGCCCGTGCGGCCCCAGTCCCCTGTGACCCCCACATCAACCGCAGGTGGAACTCTGTCCGGAACAGCTCTTCCAGTTCCAGGCTGCCCTCCTGCTGCTTCTCCTCTCCTGCTGCCTCCTTGCTCGGCACCTCGGAGCCGTTCTCGCCGACATCCTGCAGGCTCTTGATGTCTGGGTCTCCCTCCAGAGTCTTAGGATTGTCGGCCTCCTGCTTTTCCGAAATGTTCTTCTCGTTCTCCTTGAGGTCCTGCACGCTCAGCTCTTCAGAGCAGTTCTGTCGGTCACCGTGGAGTTCTTTGATCTTCCGCGTTTCTGGGGCAGGGTTCTTTTTGAACGCGTTGAGCCTGTTGTTCTCCTCTGATCCGTCGTGGTTCCCGTTGAACCTCTTGATCTTCTCCCGCACGTTGGAGATGTTTTGATTGTTCCGTAGCTCTTGCATGTTCTCCCCGCGGGGCCGCTCATCTGCCTTCCTTTTCTCCTCCACCACTTGAGTGCCTCCCAAAACGTTCTTGACGTTCTCCTGCTCTCCTGAAACGTTCTCCTGCTCTCCTGAAACGTTCTTGATGTTCTCCTGCTCTCCTGAAACGTTCTTGACGTTCTCCTCCTCTCCTGAAACGTTCTTGACGTTCTCCTGCTCTTCAGAAACGATCTTGACGTTCTCCTGCTCTTCAGAAACGATCTTGACGTTCTCCTGCTCCTCGACCCGTTTTCGCTCCGCGTGATTCATGTGACAGGTATTCTGCACCTCCGCGAGGACGTCCCTTGCCGACGAGGCGAGGGCCGAGGTCTGCCACCAGGCGGCGGCGCAGCGAGCGTTGTGGAGGTGGTTGAGCACCACGTCCAGGCTCTGCTGAAGGTCCGAGGGCTGCCAGGAGTGCAGCAGCTGGTGGAAGTGAGAGGAGTGGTCCGGAGCGTCGTGCAGGCCCTCCTGCAGCATGCGCACGACGGGGGTGAGGTAGGGGAGGGTGAGGGGGCGGCCGCGGGGAGGAGGGGTGGTGGGGGAGGAGGAGGAGGGGCTGCCGTGGTGGCGAAGGGTCCGGAAGAGAGGCTTGAGGCTGGTGTCGAAGAGGAAGGCGGAGGGCGTGTGGTGCTGGCGCAGGATCAGCCAGGTGTCCTTCAGCCGCTGCACCTGAGGTGAGGAGGGGCGTGGGGTGGGGTGGGGGGAGCGTGAAGAGCACAAGGCACAGTATGGTTAGTCTTTGAGAAATGACACAGGTATGGAGAACTGACAGACCAAAACAAAGTGTGTGTGTGTGTGTGTGTGTGTGTGTGTGTGCTTGTGTGTGTATGAAGAGGTGGTACATGCATGATCGCATGTGTGATGATCCGATTATTTCATCCATGCTCATTTAACACACACACACACACACACACGGTAACATTAAGTTAATAGTTGATTTAACTTTCAGTCACATCAGTTATAAAAAATTTTTTTAAAAGAGAGACGTCTCAAAAAACCCACAAAAAAACCAACACACACGCGTGCACACGAGCGCGCAAAAAATCGAGGCGTGTGTGTGTGGTATGTCAGTATATGTGTATGGACATCAGTGTGTGTTTCTCATTTTTACACCCTACCTCACAAGCCTGATCCCATTTCTCACATTCACCCTTTCAGGCAACCCCAAACTGCATCATGAAAACTTTCAACCTGCAAAGCCTCACCTGCGGTGACGTCACAGCCTCCATGACGGAAGCGAAAGCGAAAAGGTTGCCCATGCTGACGTGGAGTTCCCCCGCCGCCTGAATCCACTGGCTCAACATCCGGGCTCTCTCCATCACGGTCGTACACGTCAGCAATGACGTCATTACCCACAGGCGCTGGCATTCCGACCTGCGAATCCATTAGAATACTGATTGACCAACTACACTGCCCCATTACGTATAATTATAGTTCTTGATTAGGTCTTGTAGACAACTGGAACTTAAACTGGATGTGTAAATGTCGACAGGTAGTTATTTCTAATAATGTGCAGAAAGGTTCCACAATATAATAAATTGTGGTCGATTACAGCAGGGCGTTTTTTCTGACCATTTTTTTTAAGCAACGGTATCTCTGTTTACGCTGATGGCAAAGAGTGTTGCCTGAATGTATATGTTTTAATTGTTCGACGAGTATAGAGTTTAATCAATGGGATCGGAAACAACAAAGCTTTCAGTTAAACTGCACCATTCTGTCAATCTTTTATAACAATACTGTGAAAAAAAATGAGATCATTGCCTTCAGTTATAAACTGCACATTAATCTGTTCCACTGGCTTTCAGAAACACAATGGTGCATATGATCATCTTCCAGTAACATACTGATCGTCCCTCAACAACACTTTGACCTCTAACTCACCTTTCAATAACATCTTCCCGTAGCTGCTGTCCTTGTGGCAGAGTGCACAACTCTATCCCTGAGGTGACCCCCAAGCCAAAGTCGTCCTCTCCCGTGACCTTCCACACCTCAAGGTCAGCCTTGGTCATGTGACGGGCCAGGTCACGGGGGGTGAAGGACAGCAGCAGGGACTTGGTCTGCAGGAGAACCCCGGAGTCCAGGAGCCTGTTGTCGGCTGACGGGAAGATGTTGGACCGGAAACTGTCCACCTGGATTCCAGAGGCCGGTGCAGCCTCGGGCAGCGTGAATGGTCTGTTCCGGAAGCCGTTCTCCTCGTGATATACGTTGCCAGGGAATTGTGAACTGCTGTTTTCCAAACGCGTCCTGTCTCCCGCAGGATCCAAGTTGACACTGTGTGAAAACACATGCTGTTCAGATGGTCTGTACGCTTTGGGCTTATGGGGCAAGGTCTGGTAACCTCTGTGGAGGTTTCCCGACCGGCCGTTCACCTTCTTGGTTCTGTCGTCTCGGAAAGACTGGCTTTTGGACACAACGGGGAACGGGGGAAGGGAAGAGGCAGGGTCATGTTGCTGATGAGGACCCACTGCCCAGCTGGGGGGCTCTGACAGCTGGTGGACGTCAGTGTAATCCCGGCCGTCATCCTCTTCGTACAAGTGCCGGTTGCGGATCTGCACTTTGGGCCGGTGCTTGTACTTGAAGGAAGGCACACGGCTTGGCTTAGGGGGAGGCGGCCGAGAGAGACTGCTCTCCGATCTAGTGGAAGAGAGAGAGGGTGGACGTGAGGAGGAGGAGGGGGGCAATCGAGACGGACCGTTGTCTGGTTTGACGGGTGTGGAAGGTGCGGAATGGGAGGGGAGAGGGGGCCTTGAGGGATCGCTGACAGAAGCGGAGGGTGGTGGTGGAGTGGAGTGACAGCAGGGGGCGGAGGGTGAGTGAGGGATGCCGTTTTCCCAGAGTCCTTCAGGTGTCGATGGCACCGACTTGGGAAAGGGCGGGGTGTGGGAGGTACTGTCCGCCTGGGGCAGGGACGTGAAAGAGGTGGACTGGGAGGTCGGGAAACGAACCACCTTGCTCTCTGACCGTGACAGCGGCTTCTGCACAGGATCGGGGCCGGAGGGCGGGAGCTGTGACAGATCGCTTTCTGATCCCGTGGGGGTGAGATCGTCAGAGAGGGACTGGGGCCGCGCGTTGACGTTGACATCGTTGTTCAGCGCAGGTTCACTGCCCGCTCTGTGGCGGCTGTCCAAGGGCAGGGAGGTCCTGGCGTGCTGGGGTCGCGGTGAAGAAGAACGCCCTGCAGGCCCTCCTGGTGGGATGACGTTGATGACGGGCAGACTGCCGAACCGTTCCAAGGAAGGGGAGCTGCGACTGCCACTCATCTTCCCCCTCTCGTCCAGGGACAGCACGGGCTGGCTCCCCGCCCACCGGGCCCCCCGGCGGTACAGGCCCGGTCTGGGGGTGGGGACTGTGCGCTGCCGCGGGGGTGGAGGACGAGGAGGGGGGGCTAGAGGTGTAGTGCCCGCCGCTGTCCCCCCCGCCACTCCCCACAGACCCGTACTTGGAGTCGTAGTAGCTGAGCGGCAGCACCCTGGCCACTGGGTTCCTGAGCACGGCGCCCGAGGCGAGGGTGACGGGTTTGTGGCGGGTCAGGTAGAAGTGGACCAGCTCCTGCACGCTGCAGAACGCCTCGTCCTCGAACTGGAAGGTGAGGGAGGGCAGGCTGCCGGGTGGGCAGGCCCCTACCACGGCGTTGACGATGAAGTGCAGCACCTGCCCCTGCCAGCCACACGTCAGCACGAAGTCCCCGGGCTTGGAGATGGAGTCGCGGACCACGAAGTCCCCCGAGGACCCCGACACCAGGGCCTCCGCACGCTGCCGCGAGATGGTGCCGTGGTACCAGACGTGGGCCTTCAGCTCCGAGGGGTCCGAGTTCAGCTCTCTCTGCAGGTCCTGCTCCAGCCTCTCTGAAGGGGCGAACATGGCTGACAGGTCTGTGGACGATGGTGTTGGGGAGGTTGGCGACATCCTGCAAGTAGCCGTCTTGTGGGTCACTTTCAGAATCTGGTCATGTCAAATCACATCGGATCAAATCATGTTCTTTGTGACTTCAAAAGCTTAACCAGTCGGGTCAGTGTGATAGGCAGACATTGTACGCCACCAATGCCATCCCATGGAAGTTTTATCTTTCACAATCCGGTCACTGAACTTCCTGAACAAACGTAATGATTAAAATATACGAACTTCTATAGCTGGATTATAAAGTTATTATTAATGGAAGGTACTGTCGAAATCGATCAGACTGAAACATGCAGATGTGTTCAAGAATTCTTAACATGAAGTCGTTTCTGACCTCAATTTCATTCTGCTCACACAAAGGTTATCTTGAGTGAAGGCATGCATAAGTACTTCAAGCACAGCCTTTTAGCATTTTCTTCTTACTTTGTTTTAAAGTCCCAATTTTCTTCTCTTCCAAATGTAGCTGAATTTTTGTTTGAAATAATTCAACGTTATGTCTGTATGTCTAATTGCGCGACACACACACACACACACACACACGCAAAACTATATATGCGCGCATATGTCAACTCACACACAAACACATGCGCGCACACACATGTAAGCCTATCCATACGCACATGTACAGCCGCACATCCCTCTCCACACACACACACACACACACACACACACTCACGGGCAGAAAGGTGGTTGTGGAGACCCCATTCCATAGCTGGGCGTGCCAGGAGCTTTCCCTGCAGATCATACACAACAACACAGTCAATACATGATGCCGTTCTCAGTCCCGTTCATGTGTGCCAATTCTGCAAATTGTCCTGTGTGAAAGGTCTTCATCAAGTTATCCGTCAGTGACAGAGTCGGGCACCGTATGTTTTTTTTTCTTTCTCCAATCACTGACACTCACCCTCTCCATTAATTTTTAGATTTTGTACTCTATCTTTTCCACATTCTGTGATCTCTGTCTGTCTGTCTGTCTGTCTCCTTTCTTAGTCCCCCTTTTTTTTCTTTTTTTTCTCAAGGCCTGACTAAGCGCGTTGGGTTACGCTGCTGGTCAGGCATCTGCTTGGCAGATGTGGTGTAGCGTATATGGATTTGTCCGAACGCAGTGACGCCTCCTTGAGCTACTGAAACTGAAACGGAGTCCCCTCCCCCTTGCCCCCCCCCACCCCCTCCACCTCAACCGTCCCCTTTTTCATTCGAATATACAGAAATGTCGATTTATAATTAATAATAACAATCACCATTGTGATAGAAATGATAATAATCCAAATGATAATAATAATATCATTTATTTTCAGTCTAATATCATCATCTTAGATGAACAGACTATAAATAAATAAACGAACGAACGGGCACCGTACTGTGTCAGTGGTAGCCTGCATGCAGGCGTGCGTGTGTCTGTGCTGGACGTTTGATGGCAATTCACATTAACAATAGATATACACACGCAATGCGCTCAATTCAATCGAGTTATGCAAAATATCAATGAAGATGTCTGTATCATACGCTGCGGCATACATGGAGATGAACTGAAACGGAGCTCAGAATTTAATATTTAACACACACACACACACACACACACACATTCCATTACCTCTTTCATATTTCTCTCGGAGTATCCGCAGACTGGACACAATCTTAGCTCTGTGCGCTCCATTCTTCAGCCCCAGGTCGCGAATCTCCCCTTCTGTCGCATACAGCAGATCCTGAAACAATACCTCATGCGTCATTTGCGTCAGGCGTCAGTGCTGCAGCCTTGGGGGCTAGTTGGCCTTATGAGGACGATTCCAACGCCCACTGTCCTAAAGCCCTCTCTTGGCCGAAAGATTGGGGATCAGTGTAACTTGGGCAAGATGATCTTCACTCAACTGACGCCCTGACGAGACAGACACGAACTGGTTGGACCAGATGGCCAGCACGCACTAGTGGAGTGATAGAGGAGTGATGGCCTAGTGGAGTGATGGCCTAGAGGAGTGATGACCTGATGGCCTAGTGGAGTGATGGCCTAGTGGAGTGATGGCCTGATGGCCTAGTGGAGTGATGGCCTAGTGGAGTGATGGCCTGATGGCCTAGAGGAGTGATGGCCTAGTGGAGTGATGGCCTAGTGGAGTGATGGCCTGATGGCCTAGTGGAGTGATGGCCTAGAGGAGTGATGGCCTAGTGGAGTGATGGCCTAGTGGAGTGATGGCCTGATGGCCTAGTGGAGTGATGGCCTAGAGGAGTGATGGCCTGAAAGCCTAGTGGAGTGATGGCCTAGTGGAGTGATGGGCTAGTGGAGTGATGGCCTAGAGGAGTGATGGCCTGATAGCCTAGTGGAGTGATGGCCTAGTGGAGTCATGGCCTGATGGCCTAGTGGAGTGATGGCCTGATGGCCTAGTGGAGTGATGGCCTGATGGCCTAGTGGAGTGATGGCCTGATAGCCTAGTGGAGTGATGGCCTAGTGGAGTCATGGGCTAGTGGAGTGATGGCCTGATGGCCTAGTGGAGTGATGGCCCAGTGGAGTGATGGCCTAGAGTAGTGATGGCCTGATAGCCTGGTGGAGTGATGGCCTAGTGGAGTGATGGCCTAGTGGAGTGATGGCCTGATGGCCTAGTGGAGTGATGGCCCAGTGGAGTGATGGCCTAGAGGTAACGCGTCCGCCTAAGAAGCGAGAAAATCTGAGCGCGTTGGTTCGAATCACGGCTTAGCCACCCCCGGATATTTTCTCCCCCTCCACTAGACCGTGAGTGGTGGTCTGGACGCTAGTCATTCGGATGAGACGATAAACCGAGGTCCCGCATGCAGCATGCACTTTGTGCACGTAAAAAAACCCACGGCAACAAATTTTCTTCTTTTCTTCTTCATTCGTGGGCTGCAACTCCCACGTTCACTCGCATGTACAAGAGTGGGCTTTTACGTGCATGACCGTTTTTACCCCGCCATATAGGCAGCCATACTCCGTTTTCGGGGGTGTGCATGCTAGGTATGTTCTTCAGTGTTTCCATAACCCACCGAACGCTGACATGGATTACAGGATCTTTAACGTGCGTTTTTCATCTTCTGCTTGCGTATACACACGAAGGGGGTTCAGGCACCAGCAGGTCTGCACATATGTTGACCTGGGAGATCGTAAAAATCTCCACCCTTTACCCACCAGGCGCCGTTACCAAGATTCGAACCCGGGAAGGTGGGGGGATCAAATTCTGGCCCAGGTAGTCGGGACAGCAGTTGCCTTCTCTGCTGTTCGGATGGTCACAGTTGCTCACGACTGACCATCGTACAATGCGCTTATCTCTGATGACGCTAACTGGTGACAAACGAAAGAATGAACTTGATTTATATTATAAAAGGGCGCGTAACATTTTCACACTTTGTATGCTCACAGTGTCACCCCCCTTCCACCTCTCTCTCTCTCTCACACATACACAGAGACTGCAAATGATTTATAAAGTTTTTTGAAATATTTTTACTGCTTTTTCGCGTTACGCAATGACGATTCGTAGGCTGATGTCAGAGGCCATATTTCGTGTGACTGACGTCAGATGGTGGTAACCCACCAACTATGATACGTTACAGTTCTATGCTGGCCTATATTTGACTTGACAAGGTACAGCATTTTTGAAACCTAAACTGACTTGACACAACTTAGCATTTTTGAAACCTAAATTGACTTGACAAACACAGCATTTTTGAAACCTAAATTGACTTGACAAACACAGCATTTTTGAAACCTGCATTGACTTGACCCAACATAGCATTTTTGAAACCTAAATCAGTTGACTTGACACAATATAGCATTTTTGAAACCTAAATTGACTTGACACAACATAGCATTTTTGAAACCTGCACTGACTCGACACAGTATAGTATTTTGGAACACGCGACTGAGCATGATTTTGTCAAGCACGGACTGAGTCTCCAACCTCTTTCCGACACATGTCAAATATACGAGTCATAACGTGTAGGCTCAAGTATACATGGCTTTTTTTCTTTTCTTTTTTTCCCTTTCTCTTTATTACGTCACGCAAACGTAGCCTGCAGACAGGCTTTTTTTCCTTTTATCCTGTGACATAAAAGTGTGAAGTCAAAGGCCTGCGAACACGACCTGGGCGGAACTGTCCCCTGTGGGCTTCAAACGTGACCTCACAAGTGTATGCAACCAGGCGGGCGGCTCAGTCCTCCAAGCTCGGTCTTGCTCTTGTTGAGGGTTCAAGTCGCCAACTGACAAGGAAGTCAGTGTGTCACTGTGTGTGTGTGCGTGCGCGCGCGCGTGTGTGAAGGAGTGTGTGTCGGTGTCTGCATCAGGAGAAAACGTGATGTGACGATAACTGAAGAGCACCAATTACTAATAAAATGTGATAAGATTTTTTTTTCTCTTTCTAAACGACAGGCTACGCTGTGCTTTGCGCACAGCAAGTCAAGTTACTCGGCTTGGATTTTACCCATGTTGTGCGCGCGCTCACACACACATGATAGTCACACACACACACACACACACACACACACACCTCCACACCGCCGTAAGCAGAGAAGAGAGACTCATAAGTCAACAGATCCAGGGCCTGCAGCCAAGTACCGATGGCGATGTGACGTCCCGGCATGCCTCTCTTCTTCCGGTACCCTCTCTCCAACACCAATCTGCCGGAAAAAAAGAAAGAAAGAAAAAAAAGTTGCGTTCATTAGCATCGCCAGACTTACACTTCTTGCAATATAACTTGACCTTTGCATTTCACACACACACACACACACACACACACACACTGAGGCCGGGGTACACACACACACACACCGGCACACGTATTCTCCGGCGCATGCACACACACACACGCACACACAAAATCACGCACGCACGCCGGCACTGTACACTGACAGAAACTAAAAGAAGGAATCCTCGATGTCTTCTGTTGCTCTCTGACTCACTAGGACTATATACACGCTATCTGAAGTATATATATATCTGGCTCTCTGGCACGCTGGGATCAGTTACACTTGTCACGTTTATCCCATCGCACCTCACCCCCCCACCTCCCAACCCGCCTTCCGCTCACATCACTGCACCTGCCTCTTTTCTTCACCTCTCTACACCACTGAACTGAATCAAATGTGTGTGAAGGTGGGATGAGGGCGGGGGGTGGGGGTTGTGTGTGTTTGTGCGTGTATGGCTGTGTGTGTTTGTGTGTGTGTGTGTGTGTGTGTGCTAAATCAAATGAGCGCACGTGTGGTGTGTGTATAGTGTGTGTGTGTGTGTGTGTGTCTCCAGTGTGTGTGTGTGCGCGCGCTTATGTGTGTGTGCGTGTATGGTTGCATGTGTGTTTTTGTATGCGTGCGTGTTTTTGTATGCTGTAGGCTATGTGTCTGTGTGAATGAAATCAAATATGTGCGCTTGTGGTGTTTGTATACACATGGTTAATGTGTGTGTATCACTAAAAGTTTCCGGATTCTAATCTATAAACGGATCCAATGAGGAAGCATGAAGGAGGAGGCAGGAGCAGACGGGGGGAGGGGGGGGGGGTAAACAACAGCTGCGGAATAACTCACAAAAATATTAATACATAACTGAATACCGTGGGTCCCTAACTCAAAATAACGTGCATGCTACTAATCCTACATTTCACCTCCCAGCTTTTAAACCCGAGCTGCACCGAGAGATAGAATACAATTATTATGTCTTCAGTTTTACAATGGATGATTTGTTTAGAGTTAGGCTGATAAATAACAAAATACATTCGCGGTACACTAATCATTCATAAAACAATAACAGTTTGCGTTTTGGTGAGGAAATTAATCGGTAGTTTATTCAACATCACCCCCCTCTCCCTCTCTCTCACGCTCTGTGTGTGTGTGTGTGTGTGTGTGTGTGTGTGTGTGCCTATTTCTCTTTATCTCTGTTTCTCTGCCTCGTTCTCTGTCTCTATGAATCTTTCTCTCTCTCCCTCCCGCCCAGCCCTCTCTCTCTCTCCATGTTTCTCTCTCTCATTCGTTCTCAGTCCATGTATCTGTCTCCCCTCTCCCTCCCCCCCCCTCTCTCTCTCTCTCTCTCTCTGACGGTCTCTCTCTTCTTCTTCTTCTTCCCTCTGCTGCCGTGCTGTTCACTCACTGAGCGCCGTCAAGAGTCACGGATCACGCCAGACGCCCACCACAGCGGCACACAATATGAAGTCAACACCGTCCATTCACGCAACACCTGCTTCGCAGTGAAACGGCTCCATGAGCTATATCGACCGTGCCTTCATAATCACGATTAATACTGCGAGACAGACTGACAGACAGACAGACCGAAAGAGAAAGCAAGCGCAGTTCACTCTCGCTGTCAAAAACGCAAAGGGAAAATACTTGTATATTGTCCAGGTTCTGAGGAAGGCATGCGAGTCGTCCAAATAAATGGTGCATGTCTTCTAGTTGGAAGTGGTGTTTTTTGTTCTTTATACACACACACACGCGCGCGCGCACGCACGCACACACATACTCTTTCTCTTTGTTTCTTTATATTATTATATTCATATACATTTTTTGTCATTGCATTTTGATTATGTACCTGTGCATTTGAGTGTATTTTAATGTCATGTACGTACTTCTATAACCTTTTGATATCATGTGAGGTGGTTGTTTGTTTGTTTTTGAATTTTTCTTTGCCCTGAGAGATGGATGTTAAAAAAAAAAGTAAAAAAAAAGCATGTGCATGTTTATTCCACTTCCCTCATTTAAAAAAAAGTTCGCTCGTTTGTTCGTTCGTTCTCTCTCTCTCTCATGAAGAAGAATATGCCGTTTTTCATCATTTTTGTTTTGGTACGGTTGTTTTTTTTCTTCTTCTCGCATGAATCTGAGTATCGCTTTTCACAAAGAATTATCATTACACTGACTCGACCCACCCCCATCCCACCTCTATTGACACAGGCACAGGCCTAATCAATAAACCATTCTGATTTTCGACTCTCTTTGTTTCCGGGTGCGTTTCGTGCCGCCGTGCCGTGCCGTGTGTGTGTGTGTGTGTGTGTGTGTGTGTGTGTACGTGTGTGTGTATGACTGTGCCTCTGTGTATGTGTCTGTGTGTGTGTGTGTGTGCGCGCGCGCACGCGCGAGCGTGAGTGAGAGAGAGAGAGAAGAGAGAGAGAGTGTGTGTGTGTATGCCAGTGTGTATGTGTCGCCGTGTATGTCTTAATGCGTGCGTGCGTGCGTGTGAGCGCGCGCGCGCGTGTGTGTGTGCGTGCGTGTGTGTGCGCGCGCGTGTGTATGTATGTGTGTGTGTGTGTGTGTGTGCGTGCGCGCGCGCGCGTCTGTGCTTAAGTGTGTGCTCGAACCATTCTCAGTCTGAGTTCAAAATATTCTTAAAAAGAAAGAGACAGAAGAAAGCCATCCAAAAGACTGAAAGATAAGGAATAAAAAAAAAAAAGGGGGGGGGGGGGCGCTATGAGGGGCAGGGGGGAGGGGGGGGAGGTTTGGGAAGGACTTCGTGACCAAACATTCGCGATACAGCTGAATCTACAAGAGGCAGACAGGTGCAAATCCACTGCCCCTCAAATCGCCAGTTAGACTGTCGGCGTCTTTGTCCCATCAAAATGTCGGCGTCTTTGTCCCATCAAAATGTCGGGATCTTTGTCCAATCCAATCAAACTGTCGGTGTCTTTGTCCAAGTAAAACGTCGGTGTCTTTGTCCAGTTACTGACGAAAACATGACTGGCCTCCTGTACCGTCGCCTCTGTCTACGTTGTGTTGACACATCTGTTTCACTGACAAGAAAGCTGGCACTGCGACTGTCACATAGGTCCAGTTCCGCTGAACATGCTTATTTAATAGATATACGCTGTCTGTAAGCAAAATCGATTAATAAATAAATAAGCAAGCCGAATTATCACGATGGTCAAACGATTATGTATTTGATGTAATAGTGACCGCTACAAACAGAACATTAACTAAAAGACATCGACTGAATCATGGAGGTGTTGTGGTAAACAAATATTTTCTGACAATCTTATTTTGAAATCCCCTAATGGAATGAGCAGTGGCAAAGCAAATGATCATTTTTTTCACGACATAAACAATCATACAGACCCACGGCTAAATTCAATACAGTTAACATAATTTCATAAAGTGGCTAAATGACTGACTCCAAAATGTGCAGACCTGCTAGTGCCTGAACCCCCTTCGTGTGTATATGCAAGCAGAAGATCAAATACGCACGTTAAAGATCCTGTAATCCATGTCAGCGTTCGGTGGGTTATGGAAACACTGAAGAACATACCTAGCATGCACACCCCCGAAAACGGAGTATGGCCATATAGGCGGGGTAAAAACGGTCATACACGTAAAAGCCCACTCGTGTGCATACGAGTGAACGCAGAAGAAGAAGAAGACTGACTCCAAGATAAAGGAAAAAAAAAATCCATGACAGTGGCTAGCCTACACAAAGACTTGCGCACACACACACACACACACACACACACACAGACGCACGCATGCACGCGCGCGCGCACACACACACACACACAGACACAGAGAATTCCAGTTTCCACCATACACTCATACACATACACACGCACGTCATTCAAACTGTCCCAGATTAAAAAAAATAAAAAAAAATAAAAAAAAAAACATAAAACAAAAAACCCCGAAAAGCATACCTTTAAAAACAGACCCACTTTCCAAACACATACTTACAGTTTCAACTTACACTGCAACTCAATCTTCCACACAGCCGAAACAGCCACAAGGCACGCAAAGTCAAATCCGTCAGTAAGGTTTCCAACTCCCAACAACTTGCGAAGCGCA